>NW_027361763.1:3902500-4102500 GCF_039654945.1 Dendrobates tinctorius | reverse complement strand
TTCCCCCTATAAACATCTGCCCCCAGTTGTCAACTGTCACGTGTACCTGTCCTGTGTGACACGACCCGCAGGTCGGTAACTAAAATAACAAGATAAAAGTGTCACATGTACCTGTCCTGTGTGACACGACCCACAGGTCAGTAACTAAATCAACAAGACAAAAGGGGAACACCGGGGAAACAGATACAACGGTGGGCACTGCAATAGGGAACGGGGACGTGGAGACCTCCTGCACTCCCCTGAGGCAGTGTCCCTGAACACTCATAGAATCGTAGAGTTGGAAGGGACCTCCTGGGCCATCTGGTCCAACCCCCTGCTCAAAGCAGGATTCGCTAAATCATCCCAGTCAGATGTCTGTCCAGCCTCTGTTTGAAGACTTCCATTGAAGGAGAACTCACCACTTCTCGTGGCAGCCTGTTCCACTCATTGATCACTCTAACTGTCAAAAAGTTTTTTCTAATATCTAATCTGTGTCTCCTCCCATTCAGTTTCATCCCATTGCTTCTAGTCTTTCCTTGTGCAAATGAGAATAAAGTTGATCCTTCTACAATGTGACAGCCCTTTAGATATTTGTAGACAGCTATTAAGTCTCCTCTCAGTCTTCTCTTTTGCAAACTAAACATTCCCAAATCCTGCAACCTTTCCTCATAAGACAGGGTTTGCAGACCGGTCACCATTCTGGTCGCTCTTTTCTGAACTTGCTCCAGTTTGTTGATGTCTTTTTTAAAATGTGGTGCCCAAAACTGGACACAATATTCCAGATGAGGTCTGACCAAAGAGGAGTAGAGGGAAATAATGACTTCACGTGATCTAGACTGTATGCTTCTGTTAATACATCCAAGAATTGCATTTGCCTTTTTTGCTGCTGCATCACACTGTTGACTCATATTCAGTCTGTGATCTATTAGTATACCCAAGTCTTTTTCACATGTGCTGTCACTTTGCCCTATTCCTCCCATTCTATATATGCTTTTTTCATTTTTATTGCCCAGATGTAGTACTTTGCATTTCTCCCTGTTAAAAACCATTCTGTTAGTTGCTGCCCACTTCTCCAGTTTATTTAAATCTTTTTGAATCCTCTCTCTCTCTTCTCTAGTATTAGCTATCCCTCCTAGCTTTGTGTCATCAGCAAATTTAATCAGTTTACCCTCAATTCCTTCATCTAAATCGTTGATAAAGATGTTGAACAATACAAGGCCCAGGACAGAGCCCTGTGGTACCCCACTTGAGACATTCTTCCAACTGGATGTGCAGCCATTTACGACCACTCTTTGGGTCCGATCACTAAGCCAGTTATGAATCCACCTAACAGTTGCCTTGTCCATTCCATACTTAGTCATTTTTTCAATAAGGATTGTATGAGAGACTTTGTCAAATGCTTTGCTGAAGTCAAGATATACTATATCTACAGCATTTCCTTGATCCACCCAATCAGGGATACCGTCATAGAAGGAAATTAAGTTAGTCTGACATGACTTATTAGTTACAAACCCATGCTGACTCTGTTTAATCACTTCATTCTTATCCAGGTATTGACATACATGTTTTTTAATAATTTGTTCAAAGATCTTTCCTGGTATAGAAGTCAGACTCACCGGCCTATAGTTGCCTGGGTCCACCTTCTTCCCCTTTTTGAAGATAGGAACAACATTTGCTCTTCTCCAGTCTTCTGGCACTTCTCCTGTTCTCCAAGAATTTTCAAAGATTATGGAGAGGGGTTCAAAAATTTCTTCTGCTATCTCCTTCAGTACTCTGGGGTGTAATTCATCTGGACCTGGAGACTTGAATTCATTTAGGTTAGCTAAGTGTTTCCTCACTATCTTTCTGTTTATAGATATCCTGGATTCTTCTATTCCCTTAATAGGACAGTGAATAACAGTTGATGTTACATTTCCTTTCTGAGAGAAAACAGATGCAAAATAGGAATTTAAAAGTTCAGCCTTCTCAACATCCTGTCTTACCATTTCATCATTTTCATCCTGTAAAAATCCTATAGCATCTTTGACTTTTCTTTTACTTTTGACATATCCCCAAAATCCTTTATTATTGCTTTTGACATCTCTTGCAAGCCTCAATTCATTTTCAGCTTTAGATAATCTGATTTGTGCCCTGCAGGTTCTGTAGACAGCATTATATTCTTCTTTAGATATGCCTCCCTCTTTCCATTTTATAAACATTTTTTTCTTCCTTTTTAGCATGTGCTTAAGTTCTGTGTTCATCCATCCTGGTTTCCTTAAATGCTTCCTATTCTTCCCTCTTTTCGGAATTGTTAACAACTGTGCTTCGAGAATTTCATATTTCAAGATTTCCCATCCTTCCTGGACATTTTTGTCTTTAAGGATATCCAGCCATTGGATCCCTCCAATTCTCTTTCTGAATCCCTTAAAATCTGCCTTTCTGAAATCTAACCTTGACGTCTGAGTCTTCACAGGTCTTTCGCCTCTAGTTATCCAAAATTCTAAAATAGCATGGTCGCTACCTCCTAGGGTCCCAGCCACTTTTACCTCCTCAACCATTTCCTCCCTGTTTATAAGGATTAGATCCAAGGTAGCAGTTCCCCTTGTTTTCTCCCCTACCTTTTGGAAGATAAAGTTGTCAGCAAGAGAGGTTAAGAATTTCCTTGACCTGTTTGTTTTGCCTGAGAGAGATTCTCAACAAATGTCTGGATAGTTGAAATCTCCCATGACAACTATGTCATATTTTTTGGAGAACTTGGCCATTTGATGCATAAAGAGTTCATCCATATCTTCAGCTTGCACAGGCGGCCTGTAGTAAATGCCTACAATGGTGTCCTTTCCATTGTTCTGTCCTTGTATTCTTACCCAAACAGTTTCCACAGAACTCCCAGTCTCTGAAGCTTCAATCTCTGTGCAGATATACGCGTTTCTAACATACAATGCAACACCTCCTCCTCGTTTATCAAGTCTGTTTCTTGCAAATAAGTTGTATCCTTCTAGTCTTGTATTCCAATCATGTGTATTGTCCCACCAAGTTTCAGTGATTCCAATGACATCATATTTCTTTTCCTGTGTTAGTAGTTCCAGTTCTCCTTGTTTGTTGCCCATGCTTTGTGCATTAGTATAGAAACACTTTAGTTTGTGATTGGTTTCTCTTTCTCCAATATTTTTATTAATTAGATTCTTTTGTCTGTGTTCTTCCTTTTCACTTCTAATAGTAGAGTTCTCAATAGCATTTGTCAGGTGTATGGCTTTTTCTGGTCTTTTGCTTCCCTTCCCATGTTGTTCTAGTTTAAAGCTCTCCTTACAAGTGTAGCAAGGCGACTTCCAAATACATGTTTTCCAGTCTTCGTAAGGTGCACCCCATCTCTAGCAAGTAGTCCATCGTATAAGTAGTTCACTCCGTGATCCAGAAATCCAAATCGTTGCTGACGGCACCATCGACGTAGCCAGTTGTTCACCTGCAGAATCTTATTCCACCTCCTTGTTCCATGGCCATCCACTGGGAGGATGGAAGAGAAGACCACCTGCGCTCCCAGTTCTTTCACTTTCTTGCCTAAGTCTTCAAAGTCTCTCCTAACGTTCTCTATACAGGCTCTTCACCTGTTGCCGAGCAGGATACCTGAATCCCTCACTATCCTTGCACCTATCCCTTGCTAGGGAACTGGATAGTGCGGACACTGGTCACACCGCTGCACTAATACACATGAAGGAAAAAGGGAAAAACACCAAAAAACCTATCTTTCTCTGCTGCAGTCACCAGACAGCAGAGTGCAGCACCAGGTCAGCTTTCAGCAGTGGCTCGAAACCTCAGAGCCAGCTGCTACTTTTCACCATCTTTCTCTGCTGCAGTCACCAGGCAGCAGAGTTCATCACCGGATTAGCTTTCAGCAGAGGCTCGACACCTCAGAGCCAGCTGCTACCTTCACCTCTTTCTCTGCTGAAAACACCGGGCAGGCAGAGTTCAGCGCCATTCAAGTTTCAGCAGTGGCTATACACCTCAAAGCCAGCTGCTTACTTCACTGTGGTTGGAATCCACAATAGGACCTGCTATAACCAACCCCTGCTGATACACCATGTGACCTTATATAGCCAAGGGAGTGGTAACATCAGCAGGGAAAACGACATGCAAAAACTCATATTAAGTCCCCAAAGGCCTGAAAAGGAAAAAAAAGGGTTTATATGAGGGAATCCCGAATCTGACACAGATCCAAGAATTGGACTGTGACATCAGCTTTCCCTCTGCTGGTTATGAAAATGGCATGGGAGCCCACGTCATTTTTTTTCCAAAAAATAATCTTTTAATAATTAAATACATGTACAGTAATTTGCATACACACTGTACTAATTGTATTTGTCTCTGACATCTACTGTATATATCTACCTATTCTATTGTATTTACTGTATGTAATCTTTCTCTTCTATCTGTCGGGTCCTGCAGTGATTTTACAGAACACGGCAGATGAATTACAAGCTTTTCTTCTATCTATCTATGCAATATAAATACATATATATTGTATGTGTCACTGACATCTACAGGGTGGGTCATTTATATGGATACACCTAAATAAAATAGGAATGGTTGGTGACCCAGATTGGCATGCTGAACGGGCAAAACAAAAATTGGAACAGGACCCTCAGTTTACACAGAACATTATGTTCAGTGATGAGGCAAACTTTTTTGGGTGGGCCATTATATGGATACACCTAAATAAAATGGGAATGGTGACAGTTTTCTTGCGTAGGGTGTCTTGCATTGAAATCTGCTGCAATGACCCGGGTACTGTATTCACCAGACATCAACACGATTTCTCTCCGCTCCTCACGTGTTACCCTCTGCGACATGTCAATGGCTGCAAACAAAGAGAAACTTGTACTGTAAATAACTCATGAAAGAAGAAAGTTACGTTAAAACCAAGCACACCATTGTTTTTTTGTGAAATTCTCAATGAGCTTGATGTGTCACATGACCCTCTTCCCATTGAAAAAAATAAAGTTGGATCCAAAATGAACAACTTCAAAATGGCCGTCATGGTCACCACTCATCTTGAAAAGTTTCCCCCCTCCCATATGCTAATGTGCCACAAACAGGAAGCTGATATCACAAACGATTCCCATTTTATTTAGGTGTATCCATATAAATGGCCCACCCTGTATATACAGTATCTATGTATTCTATATGTATATATCTATTCTATCTACTCTATTCTAACCTGTCATTGTGATTTTACTGTATGCGGCACATGATTTACCGGCTTTTCAAAGGACACTGATGCGTAAAAATCGGACAGCACTCGCATGGTCTGAGTGCTGTGCATTTGTTTTCTTGCACCTATAGGTTTGCATTAGCAAGTCTCGACGTACATCCGGCCAGTACAACTGAATGGTTCTTCCGGCCCCTGTACTATTTATAGCACATTTTACTACTGTGTCATAGCGCCCCCTGACGAAGGTTCTCGAAACGCGCGTCGGGGTGGGCACCGGGTCTCTCCTATTGTCTGCGTGCACTTGCACATATTAGGTAATGTAGGACGTACTTATTACTTATTACATGGTCACTTTTAGTGTATTTTTGTGCTATCATTGTTAAATCGAATAGGCTATGCTTCTTTATTTCATATGGAATGATGGTCACACTTTTCTGTCCTCCCTATATGGGTTATATTGAAGCAGCATATGTGGACCAAGGTGCCTTTGACCTCTTTGTGACAAGCTATCAGCTATTATTTTAAATCTGTATTGTCCCTTGCCCTGTGTCCAATAAAGCAATTTTATATTTTGACCTTTATTGTCGTTTGGAAGTTTTTATCTTCCCCCTCCTCTCATTAGCAAGTCTCGGCCGAGTCTCGGTGCCAATCGCAACATGCTGCAATTTGACACACCCAGTGAATACACCCGAGAGAATAAACACTGATGCCAGCTGCCACATAGATTAACACTTGGCCGGTGTTTTCTTGCATAGCACTCGTCCGTATTCTACAGTAGTGTGACCCCGGCCTCAGGCTGAGAAAACACAAGCTCTGCCTGCTCCTAGTGGCAAAATTGGAACATTTGATGCAGAAACCGAATCCAAAAATCTACAATAGGAAATAAAAACAGTGGAACAACACAGTATTGTTAACGGGATCTTCAGAGCACAGCTCTCTTCTGGACTTAAAGGGGCATAGCACACAAATTCTCGCTTTATAACCTGCTGCTGTTTTTATGCATTTTTTATTACCTTTTTTTCCCTCATCATTCATTAAATTAGGTGAAAAACGCTGCAAAATTTGACATGCTGCAGATCGGAAGCTGCTTCAAAACTGCAAGGAAAAAATAAGCAACGTTTGCGTGAGATTTCAGAAATCTAATTCACCTTCCTGGGACAGTAAAATTCAGCATTTCTGGACACAAAAAGGCACAGAAAAAATATGTAAGAAGAGAAGGAAGATCCGGCGCTGAAGACTTGATCAAATCCACAGGAAACTTTATTCACATATTTTCATAATAAAAACAGAAAGGGGAAGAAACGCGCGGGGCGTGGGGGTTTTCTGAAGAGCCCGGCGCTGCCCGGGCATAGTAACTAACTGTGTTTAGTTATAGCAAATTATAATTATCCTCCATCCCATTCTCCCGTGCCCATGTACCCATCATACATATCCACGATCCCATAGGCCCGTGTCCATATACCCATCATATATATCCTCCATCCCATAGACGAGTACCCATATACCCATCACACATCCTCCATCCCATAGTCCCATGCCCATATACCCATCACAGATCCTCCATCCCATAGTCCTATGCCAATATACCCATCATACATATTCGCCATCCCATAGTCGAGTGCCCATATACCCATCACACACCCTTCATCTCATAGTCCCATGCCCATATACCCATCATACATATCCTCCATCCAATAGTCCCGTGACCATATACCCATCACACATATTCTCCATCCCATAGTCCAGTGCCCATATACTCATCACACATCCTCCATCCCATAGTCCCGTGCCCATATACCCATTATGACATCATCATCACCATGGCAACCGTTATGACATAACCATCACCATTGCAACCTATGATGAATCAGCATCGCCATGGCAACCATTGTGACACCATAATGAGGGGTGGGGCTTGACGCGCACACACTTTTTCCCCATTATGTAGATAGGGGCAAAATTGTTTGGTGAATTGGAATGCGCGGGGTTAAAATTTTGCCTCACAACATAGCCTAGGACACTCTAGGGGTCCAGAAGTGTGACTGTGCCAAATTTTGTGGCTGCAGCTGCGACGGTGCGGATGCCAATCCCGGACATACACACACAAATACATACATACACACACAAATACATACATACATACATACATACATAAACACACTTGAGCTTTATATATTATATATATACAAAGTATTTTTTCTTATTTCTTTATATTGATTGGGGAATATTATTTAAGTTTCCTTAGCTGACTCGAATTTGTTGGATAGATTGCACTATACACTGCAGTACCACAGTATTGCAGTATATAGTAAAAAATATTGTTTTATATGAAGCCCAGCTACAAGATGGAATTCATAGAGGTATTATAAAGGCAGGCACAAGGGTCTTTAGCTGACCCCCAGCTGCGATAGCAAGCCATCAGCATCCTGCGATCATATTGATGGAAATTATCAAGTTGGTCATGGAATGTTGCGCACATAAATGCATTCCCATCATCAGGGTATTACTTCCCTAACTGGCATATTTTATTGACAGAGGATAACTTACTGTTTTTGGAATAACCCTAAGGCTGTGTGCCCTCGATGCGATTTTTAAGCGTTTTTGACGCGATTTTTGGTGCGAAAATGCTGTGAAAACGTTTAAAAAACTCATACAGAACGCCCCCCATGCATTCCTATAGCATTCCGCACATGCTGTGCAAATGCTGCGCTTTTTTCCATGGCGGAATCGCATCGCGGAAAAAAACGCAGCATGCTCATTCTTTTTTGCGGAAACGCAAAGAATTGCCGCGATTCTGCACCCATAGGAATGCATGAGAATCGCTTACTTCCCGCATGTGGCTATGCCCACCATGCGGGAAGTTAAGCGTCTCATGTGCGGTTGGTACCCACGGTGTGGAGGAGAGGAGACTGTCCTCCAGGCCCTGGGTACCATACCCCTGTAAAAAAAAGAATAAAAAATAAAAAATCGGTGTATATTTACCTTCCGGTGTCACGCGCTGCATTCCCGGCCTCAGCGTTCCCAGTAATGCCTTGCGGCAAGGTCCTGTGATGATGTAGTCTCGCGTTACTCTAGCGGTCTCGTGAGATCGCTATAGCAACGCGAGACCAACGTCATGACAGGTCTCGCAAGGCATTACTGGGAACGGGAGCGTCGCTGAGACTGCGCGGGACGTCGGAAGGTAAATATACCCCGATTTTTTATTTTTTTTATCATTTTTAACATTCTATCTTTTACTATTGATGCCGCATAGGCGGCCTTAATAGTAAAAAGCTGGTCACACTTGTCAAACACTATGTTTGACGAGTGTGACCAACCTGTCAATCACTTTCCAAGCGATGCTTCAAATCGCTTGGAAAGTGCTTGAATATCGCACACGAAAATCGCGAGGAAAAAACGTGCGATTTCTGGGAAGGAGCCCAGTTTTGAGTGTCCGGATTAAAACGCAACGTGGGCACATAGCCTTAAAGACATTTTTCATGTAGTCTGGCCTTTCACAAAATGTCGGCAGAGCCCCCACAGCAGCACCTTACACCCGCAGCAGTACCGGACACCCGCAGCGGCGCGCCTCACATCTGAAAACCCCCTCATCCCAGCCTGTTGCCTGCAGCAATACTCCACTCTTGCCTCCTCCAGCAGCGACCCTGGTATCCCGCTTCACCGCAGCCACCACCTCCGGTAAGCAACAAGATGCATGGATTATAAGAAGCACCACTTTATTAAAGAAAAGTTTTTTCCTACTTTTCTACTCAAAATTTGGGGTATGTCTTATAAACCGGCGTGTCTTATAATCTGCAAAATATGGTAAATTCATATTGTTATTACCAGAGAATTGAGGTAAGTATAGACAGCTGGAAACAGGCTATGAAAGATAAACAGCAAGTAATTCATCAGTTATAGATATGAAAGCTGTCAGAGCAACAGTAATAACATTCATACAATCATGTAAAGGATATCCGGACTCAACAGCAAGAAGCATGCCAAATTTTCTTATTGTAACGATTGGAGTGGATTTCTGTTTGTTCACCCTGAAACGCTGAAAGTGCCTCATAGCCTTTTTTCATACTCTATTGCTAGTAAAAATTAAAGGAACTGAATATACAATTTACAGTTACATTTTAAGGCATGCATCAAGAATTAATTCAGGACAACCCTAAGGATTTCTGTCACCTTCTCAGTATTGTTTGAATTAATGGCTTGTATTCACATCTCCACAAAATTACAATAAGCACAAATGTAGTCTTCAAAAGGTTATTCTCATTACAATGATGATGAAAATTTAAAAATTGTGCCCATTCCATCTCAATGCTGGAAACATACAGCACTAGAAGTTAAAGGGTTTATCCAGAACTATTTTTTTACTATTAGGATGAGAACAGTCAGATAGTTTCAAGCTACTTGTACCAATCTCTGCAGACACATAGTGGTGAGAGACTGCCTCTACTGGAAATTCAGCGGCTTCTGCTGATGTCATGTCGACAGAGCAGTGGTTTCTCTTCTGATCTGCTCTGTTGACAGGAAGTGACTGCTAAAGGCGTGTTGATTGACCGGTAGCTTCCTGCTGCCTGACTGCTGGGAAATGGTAATCAATCAGCATGATGCCAGCAGCCACGCCTGATCGACAGAGTAGCCAAGAAGTGAGAGAGCTGCTCAGTTGATGTTGAGAAGCTGAATTATAAGCAGTAGCAGCCAGTGATCACTTTGTGCTTGTGTCGGTACAACAAGCAGGTAATTAGCAACTACCTGTCTATTAGTTTTTCGGACCATAGTAAAAAAAAAAAAATAGCCCTCCTGGGTAAACACTTTATAATAATAATAATAATAATAATAATCTTTATTTATATAGCGCCAACATATTCCTCAGTGCTTTACAGTTTAACAGTTTCAAAACACAAGTCATAAGTAACAACGTTAACAATACAGTAATTAAAATAAAATGAGACGACCCTGCTCATGAGAGCTTACAATCTACAATGAGGTGGGGAGATACAAAGCACAGGTGTGTATTTACAATGATGGTCCAGCTATCTTGAGGGAGTGGGGGACAGAGATAGTGAATGGGCTACATACTCACACTTACACAGAGAATGACTTTGATTAGTGAACGTGATAGGCTGCTCTGAATAGATGTGTTTTGAGAGAGCGCCTAAAACTGTGCAAAGTGTGGATAGTCCTAATTTCTTGTGGTTGAGCATTCCAGAGGATTGGCGCAGCGCGGGAAAAGTCTTGGAGTCGGGAGTGGGAGGTGCAGATTAGTGCAGAGGTTAGTCGAAAGTCTTTTGCAGAGCGCAGCCGTCGGCTAGGCCGATAGACAGAAATGAGGGAGGAGATGTAGGGGGGTGCGGCACTGTGGAGAGCTTTGTGGGTGAGAACAAGTACTTTGAATTGGACCCTATAATGAATGGGCAGCCAATTTAAGGACTGGCGAAGAGCGGACGCGTCCGAGTACCGATTAGCCAGGTAGATGACCTTGGCTGCTGCATGAAGTATGGACTGGAGAGGGGAAAGTCGAGTAGCAGGGAGGCCAAATAACAGAGCGTTGCAGTAATCCAGGTGGGAGTGGATCAATGCTACAGTGAGGGTTTTTATTGTTTCCAAGGTGAGAAAAGGGAAAATTCTGGAGATGTTCTTTAGGTGTAGGTGGCAAGAGCGGGCAAGACATTGTATATGGGATGTGAAGGAGAGGTTGGTGTCAAACATATCACCCAGACAGCGTGCCTGCTTTAAACATCCACTCTCAAAGAATAAATAAATGCTATATGAACGTGACAGTCGACATAATCCTTGCTAGTAAAAGACTTGTTAGGTTGCAACAGACTTAATTTAGGATTAACTGAGAAATAGGGAACCCTTAGACATACCACATTTCCCATTTAACCCCTACAAGAAAATTAACAAATCTCATTGTTCAGGCGAGGAAATTTCGACTAGAGTTCTTAAAGCATTCTAGGACCAATGGGCATTGGTTGGGTAAGTAGGACCAGGAATGCAATAGCTGTTCAAGATACCTAGAGTGAGCACGTGCTCGCACCTGATATAATATGAAAGGTGTCAGCCAGAGGAGAATGGTGGAGACCACATGATGGCAGCACGAGTGGTCTAATATTACATGATGGACATGGATGGTCCTGGTCCCACAATGCTGGGAGTCCCCTCCATAACGATCATATACCCTAATAGGGCATATCGGCAAATGTTGTTCTGCCCAGAAAGAATTTTTAATAAACTCTGATTATAACTTCTTATGGCATTTTGAGAAATGCTATCCTGTATTAAAAAAAATTGTGACAGAATAGTCAGTTCTCTTCTTATCACTCTAAGGCTATGTGATACATTTGTCTCGCTCACAAATTGCTTTTCCATTTTCCTGGAGTGAAAGGCGCCTATTCTCCCCCATACTATAACAAGCCATTTCCTTTTGAATGTAGCCTAACTTATTGAGTAAATTGATCAAAATTAACGTTTCTCTGATTAAGTCTGAACTTCATCTACTCCAGACATTTCCATCACACTCCTTCTAAAATGCAATTAACTTCTCCAGCTGATTAGCATTACTAGTCTCAGATATTAGAGCTGGCAGACTTCCTTAACCATTTCAATCTTTTTTAATTTTCTTGTCTTTAATCCAAATATTACCATGAGATTTGATAAAGTGATTGAGCGTTATCCAGCTCTGGCTTCAAAATGACTTGTGCAGCTTTTATTAGTTGTTTTAAGTGGTAAAGGAGCAAACAAAAAAAATTAGAGATAAGAGGAGTCGAAAATTGAATGATCCACTAATTCTATGTATAGAAAATCTGCCAAATGCCCCTCATGAAACATATGGTGGGGAGCATGGCCAGCATACAGAATGAATATCAATTTACTTATAGTACAGTAACTTAAAAATAACCTGTCACCTATTTTTTCGTATATAAGCTGCAGTCACCACCATCAGGGGCTTATCTACAGCATTCTCTATACTTTGCTCTGCCCTCAACAGGCCAGATAAAGTACACCTGCGCAGGAACGCGACAGAAGCAAGGAGGTGGACATCATCGCTAGAAGATGGGAGGCGCCAGACACAGACCTCGATACCCAACGGGACCGGACCCCAAAAGAGTAGTAGTTTCTCTTTTGGGCTACTCTATTGATGGTGTGTGACTGCCAAAGTCATGCTGATTGACGGCTGGCTCCCCACTACCAAACTGCAGGGAGCCGGCTGGAAATCAGCATGATACCGGCAGTCACGCCCCATCATCAGAGCAGTCCAGAGGAAGAAGAGCTGCTCTGCTAGCATCGAGAAGCAGAATCACTGGCAAGAGCAGTTTGTGATCGCTCTTAGCTGGCGCCGGGTAGAATAGGCAGGTAGTTGCTTTTGTTTCAATTACCTGCCCATTTGTTCTTAGGCCCATAATAAAAAAACACTCCTGGACAACTCCTTTAAAGACCATAGAATAAAGTTTATGAGCCTAAGTCAAAATTATATAATCAGACTCCAACCTTATCTGAAATAATATCTAATGTATGTTTTCATGTGACACTAACACCTGGAGGAAACTATCTCTGCACCATTTTATTTTTATACCTCTGTGGAAATTATAGGTTTCCGGGCCTAAAGGGGGTGATCATTTTATTTCAAAGAACATCTTTAACCACATCAGATCCAAAGACAAGAACAGATTTTCTCTTGTGCTGAATATAGATATAATTATATTTACAGCTGTGTGAAAAAGTGTTTGCCCCCTTCCTGATTATTTTGCATATTTGTCACACTTAACATCACCAAACAAATTTAAATATTAGACAAAGATAACACAAGTAAACACAAAATGCAGTTTTTAAATAAAGGTCTTTATGATTAAGGGGAAAAGAAATCCAAAGGGCCTTGTGTAAAAACGTTATTGCCTGTCTATCCTTAAAACATAAATTAACTGTGGTTTACCACATCTTTGAAAAGCTGAGTTCAAATTCCATAGCCACACCATGTTTGATTACTACCACACCTTTTCTCAGTCAAGAATTCACTTAAATAGGACCTGCCTGTCAAAGTTAAGTAGACTAAAAGTTCCTCAAAAGCTAGATATCATACCACGATCCAAATAAATTCTGGATCAAATGAAAAACAAAGTAATTGAGATCTATCAGTCTGCAAAAGGCTATAAAGCTATTTCTCCAACTTTGGGTCTCTAGCAAACCACAGTGAGAGCTATTATCCACAAATGGAAAAAACATAGAAAAGTGGTGAACTTTCAGAGGAGTAGTCGGCCAACAAAAATTATTCCAAGAGTGCAACAACGACTCATCCAAGAAGTCACAAAAGATCCCACAACAGCATCCAAAGAACTGCAGTCCACAGTTATGATCAGTGTTCAAGACTCCACCATAAGAAAGAGACAGGACAAAAATGGCCTGCATGGCAGAGTTCCAAGATGAAAACCACTGCCAAGCAATAAGGACATAAAAGCTAGTCTCAATTTTGCCAGAAAACATCTAGATGAACCCAAAGACTTTTGGGTGAGAATACTCTGTGGACTGAAGAGACAAAATTTGAACTTTTTGGAAGGTGTATATTCCATTACATCTGGCATAGAAGAGGAACATTATACCACACCCAGGGGAGTATAATCTAACTCGTTTTTCTTATTTTTCAGGTTACATTGGGGGCTTATCTACAGCATTACAGAATGCTGTAGATAAGCCCCTGATGGTGGTGGCCGCATCTCATAGGCCAAGAATGGGATGACAGATTCCATTTAAAGCACTGCTGCAGCAAAGCTAGTCAGCCAAGATTACTTTGGGAAATGTGCGTTGACACGCAGTACCTTGGCAAGTAGATCCAGCAAGTCATGTCATGTTTTTAAAAACCACTGTACAACCAAGTTCAGTACATGTGCTGCCACCAAGTTACACCCATTATCGTATGCCTCCGAAGCTGGTTGAAGGCTCATCAGGGACAGCCACTGATAGGTCTCTTCTTTTATCACCTTCAACAGCTCGGCTGCTTTGTGAGCTTTATCACCTAAACAGATGAGCTTCAGCAGAGGGCTCTGCCACTTTGCCAAGGTAGTGCTGCAGACTTCCCAGCTGGGGAGTGATGGGGAGGCTACTTTCAGTGAGTAGGAGAAGGAGGAGAGACAGGAACTGTAATATGAGGAGACTGAAACCCTGATGGGAGTTGGGACCGCTATTCTTGGTGTTGGTAAGATGTGTGATGTGCCAGCCCCTGACTCTGTCCCAGACTCCACCAGGTTTAGCCAGTGTGCCATAAGGGAAATGTAACGTTTTTGTCCACAAGAGCTTTTCCATGTGCATGTGTTAAAGTAGACCTTCCATGTGACCGAGTTGGCCAGAGCATGGCTGATATTGTGTAACACGACTGCTAATGTAACGTGTTGACGGCACACATGGAAAAATAGTATCCTAATCGGTAATCGAGTACCATGGGGCTGCCTCGGCCAAGAGGTCGTGGAAAGACTCAGTTCCCACAAGTCGAAACTTCAACAGTCCCTTGTCTACTAATTTACCATCAGACACAGATTTTGTACCGAGGTGTGAGTAATAAGGGAGGCAAAATTTTGATTCATTAATTTCAGACCAAGCATATTATCCAGACACCTCCATCTCCCCATGCTCCTGAAATATGGCCCCCACCCCTAGAATAAATACACAATTTCTCAAAAGAACAGGACTATGCCATATGGCCAGAAAATTAGAGGCCGTGTGTTAATTAATGTGAGGAGAAACAAAACTGGGACCCCCTGCTTTCTTTTGTGCAGGGCAGCCAGCTATCAATGGAAGCTGTTGTGGGTTCATTTTCCCCTTCACCTTTGATGTCTGATGAACTCCCTCTGCTGGTGAAGAGAGGTAGTGAAATTGATTGGGATGGGAAGAACCTGTCATCTGAACAGGCAGAGTGTGATTGGACATCTGGAATTTCTGAGTGGATATAAGGCAGCTGACGCCCTGTAGGGTTTGCTAGTGATCCTTTCTGCTCTGAGCTCTGGCATCCAGTTTTAGTTCCTGTCTACTAAAAGCTAAGTTTTTGCCCTGCTATTATTCCATGAGATTTTGTCTGGTTTCCTTAGTGTTTATATTCAGCCAGTCCTGGTTGGGACTGGCTGAATTCCATTTTTTGTCTCTGATCAGTTGATCTCTTTGCTCTGTTTTCAGAATATACCTGTGTGCTGATATAGTGATTTTGAAGTCTAGCGACTTCAGGGCCTTTTTTCCTATCAGACGGTTGGGACATTTTTGTAGGGTTTTTTGCGGATTGCATCCAGCATCTTTTCTGTCCTGTCCTATCTAGTTAGTTGGGCCCCATCGTTTGCTCAGCCTGTCTTTCTGTCTGTGTTTGTGTTTTCATCTGTTTTTCACCAACAATACATGTTGGGGGCTGTCTATTGCTTTGGGGTCTGCTCTGGGGCAGTTTAGATTTCCCCTTTCTTTCTTTAGGCTTATGTAGTTCTCCGGCTGTGACAAGGGGTCTAGGGCACCGTAGGAACCCCCCACGGCTACTGTTAGTTGTGGTGAATAGGATCAGGGGTCTGCAATCCGATAGCTACCAACCTCTCCGGTTTTCTGGACTTAGCTTGTATTTTTGTTTTCTCCTTCTCCGGTGACTCATTCATAACAGGAAGCCCTAGATGGACCAGCACCTACACATAGAGATGAATTATTAGTGTATCATGTAACTCAGGGTTAAGTGCAATATATCACCAGAACCCTGGGAGCCCTCTACACACACACCTGGGTCTCATCGTTCTCTAGCTGTCCCAGATACTGAGCTGTCGAGACTGGCTCTCCAGAGCCACTTAGCCAGCCCAAGTTTCTATTCTCCATATCCGTCAAGCCCCAATGAACCAGTTGAGACATCAGTTTTCCCGTTTGGACCTACCACTAGGAAGTTATGACCCATCACAGATATTGGGAATTATTTCAGCAAGGAGGTCAGGGGAGGAGATTTCTGTTTAGCCCAGAGGGGCGGTAGAGAATATGGGAGGGGGCGATCTAAGGGTGAAAAACTAGCTACATACCTTTAGCCAGTGTTAATTTTCTGTCACGGAAGCTGCATCAGGTCACGCATGGAAATGGACCAGAAACTAAGAAAGTACCTGTGGACTCAAGTGCTTCCCTAGATCCACATGATAAGGACCGGTATCGTGACATATGCAGTTAACTGTAGTCCCATACCTGTACCCTACTTTTATATGTACTTCTGGTTGTAATATCTACGAAAACAAAAACCTTAGAACAGAATACATCTCAGCAATAAATAGTTAATCCCTATACCCAGTGTTGAAGGGGGCTAGATTAGCAAAAGATACTCCCATAATTACAACTGAAAACAGAGAGAGGAAGGAGCAAACAAATCCCAAATAAAATACATAAAAAATTATTTTATTAAGTAATATAGTTCAACAACATAAATTAAATAACATGAAAAAAGACAAAGTGGATAGTTAATAAACACAGGTGTAAAACAAATAGTCCCACAAAATGAAACAAAATGGCAAGAGAGAGCCCAGAAGTAGCAGCAAATCATGTAAAGTGCCAGTTCAAATTCAATAATAACTCCCACCTATAGAAGGCATTACCAGTCCGTGTATCAAACTCAAATGCTAAATGTATTGCACACCTTAAGGTAATGAGGTATGTATCGCTTTAAGTGAACAAAGACCACAAATATCAAAATTATATACCAAGTACCACAGTAATAAACCAATCAAAAGGCCAAAGAGTGTGTTACACTCCCTAAAATTTCAGGGTGTGTATCGCTTTAAGGGAGTAAAAAAACGCAAAAAATTAAACTACATTGAGCTCTCACCCTTAGTATCCACTAGGGACCAGACGTATTATCGGTAAATTACTCTGCATATACAGTCATATGTTAAAGTTTGGGCACCCCTATTAATGTTAACCTTTTTTCTTTATAGCAATTTTGGTTTTTGCAACAGCTATTTCAGTTTCATATATCTAGTAACTGATGGACTCAGTTATATTTCTGGATTCAAATGAGGTTTATTGTACTAACAGAAAATGTGCAATCTGCATTTAAACAAAATTTGACCGGTGCAAAAGTATGGGCACCCTTATCATTTTCTTGATTTGAACACTCCCAACTACTTTTTACTGACTTCCTGAAGCACTAAATTGGTTTTGTAACCTTATTGAGCTTTGAACTTCATAGCCAAGTGTATCAAATCATGAGAAAAGGTATTTAAGGTGGCCACTTGCAAGCAGTTCTCCTATTTGATTCTCCTATGAAGAGTGGCATCATGGGCTCCTCAAAACAACTCTCAAATGATCTGAAAACAAAGATTATTCAACATAGCTTTTCGGGGGAAGGATACAAAAAGTTGTCTCAGAGATTTAACCTGTCAGTTTCCACTGTGAGGAACATAGTAAGGAAATGGAAGAACACAGGTACAGTTCTTGTTAAGCCCAGAAGTGGCAGGCCAAGAAAAATATCAGAAAGGCAGAGAAGAAGAATGGTGAGAACAGTCAAGGACAATCCACAGACCACCTCCAAAGACCTGCAGCATCATCTTGCTGCAGATGGTGTCACTGTGCATCGGTCAACAATACAGCGCACTTTGCACAAGGAGAAGCTGTATGGTAGAGTGATGCGAAAGAAGCCTGAGGTATGCAAAAGCACATTTGGACAAGCCAGTTACATTTTGGAAGAAGGTCCTGTGGACTGATGAAACAAAGATTGAGTTGTTTGGTCATACAAAAAGGCGTTATGCATGGAGGCTAAAAAACACAGCATTCCAAGAAAAACACTTGCTACCCACAGTAAAATTTGGTGGAGGTTCCATCATGCTTTAGGGCTGTGTGGCCAATGCCGGCACCGGGAATCTTGTTAAAGTTGAGGGTTGCATGGATTCAACTCAGTATCAGCAGATTCTTGACAATAATGTGCAAGAATCAGTGACGAAGTTGAAGGGAATGCAGGGGATGGATATTTCAGCAAGACAATGATCCAAAACACCGCTCCAAATCTACTCAGGCATTCATGCAGAGGAACAATTACAATGTTCTGGACTGGCCATCCCAGTCCCCAAACCTGAATATCATTGAACATCTGTGGGATGATTTGAAGCGGGCTGTCCATGCTCGGCGACCATCAAACTTAACTGAACTGGAATTGTTTTGTAAGCAGGAATGGTCACAAATACCTTCATCCAGGATCCAGGAACTCATTAATAGCTACAGGAAGCGACTAGAGGCTGTTATTTTTGCTAAAGGAGGATCTACGAAATATTAATGTCACTTTTATGTTGATGTGCCCATACTTTTGCACCGGTCAAATTTTGTTTAAATGCAGATTGCACATTTTCTGTTAGTACAATAAACCTCATTTGAATCCAGAAATATAACTGAGTCCATCAGTTATTAGATATATGAAACTGAAATAGCTGTTGCAAAAACCAAAATTGTTATAAAGAAGAAAGGTCAACATTAATAGGGGTGCCCAAACTTTAACATATGACTGTATTTGTATTGCGCCTTTTGGCAATAAAAATATCAATTAATTTTGGGCTGCACTTTTACCTCGAATCCCGATTTCTCACGTCCGTGAGTCCGGCGAGCATTTATACGCTACCTGGGGTTGGTTTCTGACCCGACATAAGCCTGTTAACGGACCGGGCTTACATCTAACGAGGAATTGGTGGCAGCATATCATTCTGGGGTTACTGAGGAATCCTGGCAGTTATGGACCAGAGGTTTATATTTACATATTCACAGCCTGGGACTGGTGATATATATACCTCCCTCACTGAAGAGAGCCTCGATAACCAGTATGTAACAGGGTAGCCTCTCCGGTGACTACTTATCCTAGATGCAGTTCCCTGACTTACCTGAGTGTAAGGGGGGCATCAGAGAGCTGCGACTGTGAACTCCATCACAGATTGGTGGTGGCGGTGGGATGGCTGTATTTCTCTGGCTCTTGTTCGTCACATCAGATGTTCCGCCCACCTACTGGAGTGCTTGGCTGCCATGTGTTGTTGCCCACTGGTGGTGCTCAGGTTGGCAGTGTCCTTGCCTTTTCATAGCTTGGTTTGGCAGATGATGCAAATTACAGTTGTTTTGTTGTAATTTCAGAAAAACTGCCATACAGGGGAACAATGTACCCTTGGCCTATTATCTAGCTGAGTGCGGGGGGCTCTGTGGAAAATAAGCCCACAGGAGCTCGGTCCTCTCCCCTCTGTATCAGTCTGTCATTGTAGTTTGTTTACGGTAAGTGATATTTGTAATTTGTATGTAACCCCTTCTCATGTACAGAACCATGGAATCAAAGGTGCTATATAAATAATAATAATAATAATAATAATAATAATAATAATAATAAAAAGAATTAGTCATGTGCCAGTCCTTTGTGCTGCTATATAAATAAATAATAATAACAGTAGACCGAGTTCTCCCTCTCGTAAAACCACTACCTCTTCTTGCCTGTTTTTGTGCTATGGACCAATCCCTGTCTGCTCTATTGTGCTTCCTAGGCATGCCACCGTACCAGGTTGGATCAGTGGACGCACCATCGACCACGTCATCTTCCAATTACTCAATGTGATCCTCCTGAGTTGCAATTTTAGGTTGACCTAATGGCAACTGTGCATCATGATTATCCTCCACCTCTTCAGACATGAATTGACCTTCCCCAATGTGGCTTTCTCCTGGCAAGTGTTTGGACATTACTGCATTCCACCTACTCATGACCCTCTTTAATGGTGCACATTGAGAGGCCTGACAAATGGTAAGGGAAAGTAAACCATTCCTCAGAGTGGCCAATGTTGGGGTCATATGTCTCCTGGGACTTTTGATGGTGGGAGATTGAGGATTCAGAGGCTCAGCCTCTTGGCTGCTAAAACTGGACCGTGTGGAAGACTTCATGGTGCAACACACGACACATTGGAGTTGCTCTCTGCCATTCAAACCACAACATCCTGGCAGTTGTCTGGGTTTGTCAGTGGTGTACCGTGCAGACCATATTTTGACAGGAAGCTAAAATGAGATCCAGCCACATTCTGATCTCTAACATGGCCATGGCGGGCATCACCACATCCATGTCTCTTAACGTCACTCTTTCTCATATTAAATGCTTTATGCTCATGGAAAAAATGTCCTGGTTTTATTTTTGACAAGTAAACTAACAGAGGTGTTATGTACAAATTCAATATACAGTATCTAGCAATGCATGGTAATTTTTTTTAAGATATCAGCTTTATTGCACATGGCAACAGCAGATGCACAGAAATTAGAGATAAATATTCACATTTGCATATCTCTGCAGGCTTTGTGCCAGTTGCACAACTGATAGATAAGATACTCTGTTTATTAACCCAGGGGAAGAGTCCAGAGGAGATCATTTGCATATTCCCAGTGCCTTCTGGGATAAGTGAAGAGTCTCCATGAGGTCAGCGATCACTGGATTTTGGCCATTGCAGCAGAAAAGAGGAAATCGGTCAACGAGGGGAAGAGTCCAGAGGATATCATTTGCATATTCCCAGCGCCTTCTGGGATAAGTGAAGAGTCTCCGCGAGCTCAACGATCTCCTATCGGCACGTGAATTTTGACTCATTTTTCATTGTTTTGAAATCTCAATATGGAAGAGGCCAGGAGCCATTTGGTGAGCTGCATTTCTTGCTACATATTCACCGACTTACCAGTGGAAAAGCCAAACTTCACATGCCACAAATGCAAGCTTGTGTCCCTGTTGGAGGAAAAGTTGCAAAATCTTCAATAGAGGTTAGCTACGTTGAAGATCATTAAGGAAGGTGAGGAGTTCTTAGACAGAGCAGAATTATCTCTTCATGTTACAGAAAGAGAAGTAATTCGAAGTGCACCTGAAGAAACAGAGGAATGGAAACATGTGACCCAGAGAAGCAGGAGGATCGGGAGGCAGTCAGCGCCCATACTGCTAAGGAACCAGTACCAGGCTCTTACACAGGAGAATGATGAAGAAATACATCAGGATAAGACTTTGCCCACAAACAGCAACCTTGTACACCTTCAGAATCCTCCTGGATGGAGAAAGAAAAATGTTGTGAAGAAGAAATGGAGAGTGGTGGTCATGGGGGATTCCCTGTTGAGAGGAACAGAGGCCGCTATCTGCAGACTGAATATAACTTCAAGAGAAATGTGCTGTCTTCCAGGTGCAAAAATTAAAGATGTGTCTGACAGGATATCAGGACTCTTCAGACCTACAGATGACTACCCATTCCTGCTAATACATGTGGGGACAAATGACACAGCAAGAAATGACCTGGAAACCATCTGCAGTGACTTTGAAAACTTATGCAAGAAAGTGAAAGAACTGGGAGCGCAGGTGATCTTCTCTTCCATCCTCCCAGTGGATGGCCATGGAACAAGTAGGTGGAATAAGATTCTGCAGGTGAACAACTGGCTACGTCGATGGTGCCGTCAGCAAGGATTTGTATTTCTGTATCACGGAGTGAATTACCTATACGATGGACTACTTGCTAGAGATGGGGTGCACCTTACGAAGACTGGAAGACATGTATTTGGAAGTCACCTTGCTACACTCATCAGGAGAGCTTTAAAGTAGAACAATGTGGGAAGGGAAGCAAAAGGCCAGAAAAAGCCATACACCTGACAAAAGCTATTGAGAACTCTGCTATTAGAAGTGGGAGGAAAGAACAAAGACAAAAGAATCTAAATAATAAAAATATTGGAGAAAGAGAAACCAATTACAAACTAAAATGTTTCTATACTAATGCACAAAGCATGGGCAACTAGCAAGGAGAACTGGAACTACTAACACAGGAAAAGAAATATGATGTCATTGGAATCACTGAAACTTGGTGGGACAATACACATGATTGGAATACAAGGCTAGAAGGATACAACTTATTTGCAAGAAACAGACTTGATAAACGAGGAGGAGGTGTCACATTGTATGTTAGAAACGCGTATATCTGCACAGAGATTGAAGCTTCAGAGACTGGGAGTTCTGTGGAAACTGTTTGGGTAAGAATACAAGGACAGAACAATGGAAAGGACACCATTGTAGGCATTTACTACAGGCCGCCTGTGCAAGCCGAAGATATGGAAGAACTCTTTATGCATCAAATGGCCAAGTTCTCCAAAAAATATGACATAGTTGTCATGGGAGATTTCAACTATCCAGACATTTGTTGGGAATCTCTCAGGCAAAACTAACAGGTCAAGGAAATTCTTATCCTCTCTTGCGGACAACTTTATCTTCCAAAAGGTAGGGGAGAAAACAAGGGGATCTGCTACCTTGGATCTAATCCTTATGAACAGGGAGGAAATGGTTGAGGAGGTAAAAGTGGCTGGAACCCTAGGAGGTAGCGACCATGCTATTTTAGAATTTTGGACAACTAGAGGAGGAAGACTTGTGAAGACTCAGACGTCAAGGTTAGATTTCAGAAAGGCAGATTTTAAGGGACTCAGAAAGAGAATTGAAGGGATCTAATTGCTGGATATCCTTAAAGGGGTTGCCCGGGCTTTTCACATAATCTCAGTGCATATCTGGGCTGCAGATTTATGACAATAAGTAATTTACTTTCTGTCACTAGTTTGCACGGTTTTCTAGATATTCTGAACAGAACATCCAAGGAGGGGGGGTGTTATGGCATTGAAATGTGAACTAGTCGTAACCTCCTACTCTACTCCAAACATGACCTCTATAGCAACAATCCCACCCTCCATAGCTACAGGCCCTCCCCGTCCACATGAAGAAGCCCTCATCACACAGTAACAAATTCTTCCCCTCCAGCAGCCTCACTGCAGAGAGCTGCTCCTCCCCCAGACATACACTGAACAGTGATCTGTGGAAAGTGAAACTAGTGAGGAGGAGGGAAAATCGTCCTGTATTCTGGGCCACTCCATGATTACAATACATAACTCATTATCAGTAATTCCTTCCCTCACTGTCCCAGGCTGCTGGCAGCAGTGAGAACAGACTGTGTGATGGCCAGTGATGGGGGTCTGCAGCTTCTAATCTGCACAGGGGATGGCAGTCACTGATGTAATCTGTTCTGTGACAAAGCCTCTGCTGTGTGAATGAGACAGCTCTGTGTCACTGATGTCTTCACACAGCAGCAGATTTGGTGCAGTGTATGTGCGAAGCTCCACCAAACTCCCAGCAAGCTCCAGTGACCAGCACCACCCACTTCCCACTCATTGGCTGGCAGTGAACTGCACCAGCACTCATCTTTATCATCATTCCAGCATTGGAAAGAACACAGCAGTGATCCTGTATTTGTGAAAGCAGCACAATACATACCAACTTACACCCCCCCACACTTCACACTGTTACAGCTGCTGATTGGACAGGCTGCTCCCATCAGTATTTGTGTCACACATACACTGCGCCAAATCTGCTGCTGTGTGAAGACATCAGTGACACAGAGCTCCCAGGAAGGATGGGAAATCTTGAAAAATGAAATTCTCAAAGCACAATTGTTACCAACTCCGAAAAGAGGGAAGAATATGAAGCATTTAAGGAAACCAGGATGGATAAACACAGAACTTAAGCACATGCTAAAAATGAAGAAAGAAATGTTTATAAAATGGAAAGAGGGAGGCATATCTAAAGAGGAATATAATGCTGTCTGCAGAACCTGCAGGGCTCAAATCAGATTACTAAAGCTGACAATGAATTGAGGCTTGCAAGAGACATCAAAAGCAATAATAAAGGATTTTGGGGATATGTCAAAAGTAAAAGAAAAGTCAAAGATGCTATAGGATTTTTACAGGATGAAAATGATGAAATGGTAAGACAGGATGTTGAGAAGGCCGAACTTTTAAATTCCTATATTGCATCTGTTTTCTCTCAGAAAGGAAATGTAACTTCAACTGTTCTTCACTGTGCTATTAAGGAAATAGAAGTATCCAGGATATATATAAACAGAAAGATAGTGAGGAAACACTTAGCTAATCTAAACAAATTCAAGTCTCCAGGTCCAGATGAATTACATGCCAGAGTACTGAAGGAGATAGCAGAAGAAATTTTTGAACCCCTCTCCATAATCTTTGAAAATTCTTGGAGAACAGGAGAAGTCCCAGAAGACTGGTGAAGAGCAAATGTTGTTCCTATCTTCAAAAAGGGGAAGAAGGTGGACCCAGGCAACTATAGGCTGGTGAGTTTGACTTCCATAGCAGGAAAGATCTTTGAACAAATTATTAAACAACATGTATGTCAGTACCTGGATAAGAATGAAGTGATTAAACAGAGTCAGCATGGGTTTGTAACTAATAAGTCATGTAACACTAACTTAGTTTCCTTCTATGACGGAATCAGCAATTGGGTGGATCGGGGAACTGCTGTAGATATAGTATATCTTGACTTCAGCAAAGCATTTGACAAAGTATCTCACACAATCCTTATTGAAAAAATGACTAGGTATGGAATGGACAAGGCAACTGTTAGGTGGATTCATAACTGGCTTAGTGATGTGACCCAAAGAGTGGTCGTAAATGGCTACACAACCAGTTGGAAGAATGTCTCAAGTGGGGTACCACAGCACTCTGTCCTGGGCCCTGTATTGTTCAACATCTTTATCAATGATTTAGATGAAGGAATTGAGGGTATATGTCACGGGGCAGTAGGGGGGAAACAGAAGATGTGGAATTGGGGCCCCTGAACTGCCCCTCAGGCTAAGGAGTTGCCCTGTCTTTCCTTAACTTGGGGGTACACTTAAAGGTAGTGAGGCCCAAGTCCCCAACCTGTCCCTATCTCCTGTTAAGCCCTGTGCTAAACCCCAACCCCCTCCCCAGGGGATGTGACAAGGAAAAAACTATACAGCACCAAATAACACACGAAAGGAAATAACCCGACACCTAAGGGTTAAATCAACTACTAAAGTAACTTAGCTTTGCTCTGTTGCTATACTCCCAGCAACAGAGTACGGCACCCGAATTCAGCTTCACCTGAAGCCATACACCAGAGCTCCAACTTGGTTGGTCTCCCAAGAGCAAGTGTATAACCAACAGTGATTACCAGCACCTGAACTCCTTTATAGGAAGGAGGGGGAGAAGTCACCACCTGCATAAATAATTAGTCACATGCAGTTTCCATGCAGTAACCCTGGTGGCCACCGAGGGCAAGAACTCATATTAACCTCGATGACCGAAAAGCAAAAAAGTTTTAGATATCAGTAGATCCAGATCTGACAGATCCAAAAAATGGATCATGACAGTACCCCTCCCTCAAAGAGGGGCCTCTGGACCCGCAAAAAAGCATTTCACCAAAGACAACACCTATGATGAGGACGCCTGAACACAGTTGAGTTCACCTAAGTAAACACCTAACTCACAGGTTTATAGCAAATGCGGTTATGTAGATGTTCCGGAGGCGACACACATCTCCAGAACGCCGACCTGGGGAACGAATTGTGTATGGGCATTACAGAGGGTAACTCTAGCTGGTAGGTCACTGGGCCGAGAATGGCAGACATCTGATAAGGACCGATAACTCGAGAGTTCCAGAATCCAGCAGCACACTTCCACCGGATGTGATTGGTGGACACCCATACAAACTCTTTCACACACAGGTCCGGACCTGAACGTTTATTACCACTCATGCATTTGCCACAAAATGGTGAACTCTTCAAAGGACAGTAGCCCCTGGGCAGCAGCCCTCACATGACTGATCCCAGCTGACTACTTCCCTAGACCGCCAATCTATGACCGGGTTGTGTCTTTCTAACCAAGGGAGGCCTAAAACGATAGGTGATGGCATTCCCGCCAAGACGTAGCATGACAGAGACTCTTCATGCTGAGTCCATATGCGCAGATGTATATCTTCTATGACTTGGGTCAACCTCCCCTGGCTCAGTGGGACAGAGTCAATGGCCTGGACCCTTAGAGGTTTGGCCAGCGTCCTACACTTCAGGCCATGTGTCTGGACAAAGTTAGCGTCCACCAGATTGACGCCCGCTCCACTGTCCACAAGCACCGGTATGTCCTCAGGTACCCCGCCAACCACCACCTCTGCTGACATAGTACATTGAGCGGGCAAAATGAAGGAAATATACATTCCCTGGTCGCCTCCCTCCAAGCGACCAGGGTGGCGCGGCTCCTTAGATGGTACAGAAGATTTGGCGCACACTGGGCAGGCCATGAAAACATGACCAGTCTGCCCACAGCTAAAACATGCCCCCACATCACGACGATCCACAGGCAACACCGCTGGGGAACCAACTCCTCCCACCTGCCTGTGCTCATCCACCTGCACCTGTAAGTCCTCCTCCTCAGCAAGGACCCCAGGGGGCATATTCGCCAAAGCCGCAAAAAATTCATCCACCAACCGTAGAGATGGTGAATCGGCCGGCAGGGAGAAGGTCCAGGATAGGAGATCACCTTCAAGGAGGGCTATAATGAATCCCACCCGCTGTACCTCACTCCCTAATGAACGAGGGCGGAGCCTGAAGTGCAGATTGCAGGCCTCCTGAAAAAAAAAATTCTCTCTCCCTCCAGAAAACCTGTCTGGGAGAGATAACTTGGGCTCTGGTTGAGCCTTCATCTGAGCTGAGGCCCCGTACCCCTCCCACTGCTGCAGCTGCTGCTCCACCACACCACGCAGCACCCCACGCTCCTCAGTGAGGGTCTGAAGCAATTGGAGACAGGTCTGCATTAGGGCCAAGGCTCAGCAGGCAGAATGTGAGTGTTGGTTTAATGTCACGGGGCAGTAGGGGGAAAACAGAAGATGTGGAACCGGGGCCCCTGAACTGCCCCTCAGGCTAAGGAGTTGCCCTGTCTTGCCTGGATTTCAGGCTTGATAGACTGACCCCAATGCAGGCCCTTGCTTGCATACACTTTATTCCAAAAATTAATTCTAATGCTTTTGGTGTCTGGTAGAATCCAATTTACTGACATTGATTATACAGCTCATCCAACACCTTTATTTTATTCACCTTACAGCGGCTTCACCAGCTATGACAGTGGCTCCATTGGGATCCGGTTGCAGAAATGAACTGTGGAGCTTACAAAAAGCAGGTTTCAGGGCACTGGGGGCACTCTTCTAATTGTCAGCGAGTACCGCATAATGAGATGGCGATTGACATGTTGGTGGTGACAGGCACAGCCCAAAATTCAAATGGGCACGGTTGAAATGGCATTGTAAAGGGAAGGTGAATGTGTATTCTATCTTGCTAGCTATTTGAATGATGGGGGTCCTCCCAAAGTTAGGAGTGAGAGCCCTCACAAATGTTTAAGTAAAAAATAAAGCCAAAACGCTCCGTATTAACTTATGCTAAAGGGGAGGTAGAATTTTTAACAAAATTTTTTTTATTTTACGTTATATACATGTAGTTATGAAGGAAGTAATGTTTTTTAGTATTTTTCCCATTAAAAAAATATTTTTGGTTTGGTAGGTCTTTTAAAAAATTCGTAAAACCGGCGCAATAGTCTGACAGCATTATTCCCACATGCCATATGTGAGTCAGAAAGACATGCGGGCACCTGCTCCATGCTGTTCTCATTTAGTTTTCACTATTTCTCATTTAGTTTTAGCTATTTTCCATCCATTTCAGACTTTTTCTAAGTCCCCCAGACCTGCAGAAAAATATTTGGCTTTCCCTTTGACTTGCTTTGGATTTGTTATTTGGTACGAACACACGGATATTAGAAATGATTAGTGCAGATTTTCCCTAATCCGAATATTTCACTATTCGATCATCACTGATGGCCAGTTATCGTAAATGCTTGATTGCAGTTGCTGCTGCTAATGGCGGCCCAACAAGTTATTAGGCCAATCACTTTTTCACACAAGGTCCTGTAAGTTTGGATTTAGTTTTCTCTTAATAAAAAGCAGTGTCGGACTCAG
Organism: Dendrobates tinctorius; assembly: GCF_039654945.1. NCBI lineage: Eukaryota > Metazoa > Chordata > Amphibia > Anura > Dendrobatidae > Dendrobates > Dendrobates tinctorius. Next base: position 4,074,538 of record NW_027361763.1, on the reverse strand, counting down.
GTGCCAAGGGCCCACCAGTAATATTGACTTTGGTGTGGGCTCACTTTTCACCTGCATACAAATATTACACTACCCTCCTTCACAAATTTACCAATATATCTATATAATATTAAACTGGGTAGTTTGGTTTATGACTGATGAGATGCTGTTATATTTCTGTACAGAATGAATCAAGTGAATTATGCCAAATACTGCCCACACAGTGGGGTTGGGGGCCCAGATCTGCACAGGGGCCCACCGGGGGATTGCCCTGTTACCCTATGGGCCAGTCCGAGCTTGATAATAAGACCTTAATTTAAAAACTGCATTTTGTGATTACTTGTGTTATCTTTGTCTAAAGTTGAAATTTGTTTGGTGATCTGAAACAATTAAGTATAACAAACATTCAAAAGAATAGGAAATCAGAAAGGGGATAAACACTTTTTCACACAACTGTATAGAGAACATTCTTTATTGATCCTGCCAAAATCAAAGGTTATATAAACATTTGAAAACTCTAATAAAGCTGTACTTTATTTTTTTTTAAAAAAGGATTGGCTCTTGCAAATCTATGATGCAACATAGTCATGGGTCATTTCCAACAAGTCATGCCGGTTAGGACCTGCTGATCATGAAGGATCAGATGAAGATTTTACAGGTAGATATGTTATAAAGGTCAGCGGGTTTTTTTAAATGGTGGACACCTTGAAATCTGTACTCATTCTCACTATATTGGCCAAATCAATACCCTATGTAGTGATCTCTTTGATGCGAGAGAAGTTGTTTGTCCCTGATTGTTAGAAGATGACAGGATGGAATTTAGGAGGTAATTTCAGAAGCCCTGTAGGAGCATTTCTTGTGGTGGTAAGTTGATCTCATAACAAAAGAGGAGATAGCTTTTAGTGAAAGGGGACCAATTGACCATGGAGTTATGCACCAGTGAAGCTCAAAGATTTGGGGAAAATATTCAATGAATGCACTCTAGAGAGGTTCTCAGCCCAGGGGAAAAACAAGCAGGTAAACCGGGAATGTGACCATGGGTTGTGCAAGATTAGATATGTTCACAATGGCTTAAGGAATTATTGGTTTACAAATTAACTATCAAAAAAGCATGACTGTGTCCATTCAGTAGCGCAAAAAAAACCATATGCCCTACCTCTGATGAAGCACTTTAGGTGAAACGTGAAAATGGCTGACCAGACACTTTGATTACCCCTTACTTTGGTTGGTATTATGTATGTGATTCTGTTGTGGCTGTATTTTTGTTTCATTTGACGGTCTGGTTTGTCTCTGTGAATAATGGATCATGATTATTGTCAGTGTATAGATTGCTTTACTATGAAATAAATGTTCTATACATTGGCTGATACCTTCCATGCTGCACTTGATAAGATAGATTGCTCTTCTTGTTGGTGCCATTCACTAGTGATAACCACATTTTTCTACTTTTATATATATACTGCTCGGAAAAATAAAGGGAACAGTAACAGTTGGATCAGCCTGTAATTTGTTCCCTTTATTTTTTTTAACAGTATATATTTTTATAATTATTGGTACAGTATTTTCACTTGCATTATACCATTCCTTGGGGTTTCAAGCTGCTCTGCCTCTTCTCTCTTTATTCCTCTTTATATTATATGGAACCCTTATACTGTTATTCTAAGGAATGGATGTTTTTATTGTGATTTTTTTACACCACCAAATGGTTGTAGTCATGCTTTTTTATAGGTTATTTGTGTGGATACACCTAAATAAAATGGGAATGGTTGGTGATATCAACTTCCTGATTGTGACACATTAGTATATGGGAGGGGGAAAACTATTCAAGAAGGGTGGTGACCATGGCGCCCATTTTGAAGTTGGCCATTTTGGATCCAGCTTTATAAATGGCCAACCCTGTATGATTAAAGGGGTTTTCTGGGACTTTCAAAACAATGTGATAAAATAACTAGAACTCACCTGTTAAATTGTACCTTGTCACTCTGGTGGTCCCACTCATCTCTGTAGTGACCATGTTCCAACTACTCATACTGGACTGCTACAGTTAAATATTGACCTAAGAGGTCATCGGCCAAATTGTTACCATCAGCTTTGTGATCCGAATATCATCATTGTCGGGCTAAGATGAGTGGGATCATCTTTAACTCCCATAGGAAGTGACTAGAAAGAAAACAGAACACACATGTGCAGCTGCATCTCGATTCATGTTGACGCAAAAGGGGTCCCCATTTTTGAGAAGTTGGAACTAGGTATGAGCGAGTAGTGTAGTATTCGGACTCGCTGTACTCATTACGAGTACCTCCTAATATTCGGGTACTCGTAACGAGTAGCGATTCCAATGTAAGTGTATGGGAAATGCGAGTAATGGGCGGGGACTGTGTGAAGACTGTGCTGGGCTGTGCGGGACTGTGCTGACCTTTGCAGTACTGTGCTGGGCTGTGCAGGTACTGTGCGGTGACTGTGCTGGGACTGTGCGGGCTGTGCAGGTACTGTGCAGGACTGTGCTGGGCTTTGCAGTTACTGTGTGGGGACTATGCCGGGCTGTGTGGGACTGTGCTGGGCTGTGCAGGTACTGTGCGGGACTGTGCTGGGCTGTGCAGTTACTGTGTGGGGACTATGCCGGGCTGTGTGGGACTGTGCTGGGCTGTGCAGGTACTGTGCGGGACTGTGCTGGGCTGTGCAGGGACTGTGCGGGCTGTGCAGGTACTGTGCGGGTCTGTGCTGGGCTTTGAAGGTACTGTGCTGGGACTATGTCAGGCTGTGTGGGACTGTGCTGGCCTGTGCGGGACTGTGCTGGGCTGTGCAGGTACTGTGCCGGGACTGTGCCGGGCTGTGTGGGACTGTGATGGGCTGTGCGTGGACTGTGCTGGGCTGTGCGGGGACTGTGCCGAATATTGTGAGGCGAGTAGTGAAATACTTGCTAGGATTCGAGTACCGCGAGTACCGCTTTACTCGCAGAGTACAGAATCTTAACGAGTACACTCACTCATCCCTAGTTGGAACCCACATCTATAAATCATTTTTGGCAAACCTTATAGATATGTCATAAAGCCTGAATTGGAATATCTTTAAAATTTATCTAGATTTAATTCATATAATTGCATCTTCAAATTAGCTTGTGAGTTTTATTTTTTGCTGTTTTTGTTGGTTTTGCTTTCTTTAACCATAGGAATATTATTGCCTGGCTGGATGCAAAATGTACCGGAATGTTGTTCCACTTCAGTATGACTCCATGATCTAAGAATCAGTGAATGCCATCTGAAATTATCCCACGCTGTGTGATTCTTTATTATTCATTGTCTTTTGCATCATCCTTCTCTAACTGCTCGGAACATTGGGTCTTTGCCCAAGACATATTGGAAATAAGCATTTTTAGCTTTAGTAGACAAAGGCTTCATTTCCAAAGGAACAACATGTATCTGAGACTGGAGCCCACCACTGCTGAACATCAAACGTAATGTAGCATTTAGCCTGTTCCCCTACTGATAATAAAGCAAAGAGATAAAAAATGATGTTGGATGCTTGAGACCCACACTTGACACCTGTTCTCCTCCTATTCTATCTAGTCTGCACTTTTATTGCCAATAGGGTAAAATTCTTTGTTTCTAATTTCATGCAGCAAATATCAATCTCAGAAATATAACTTCAATGTAAAACTTTAGCTGCTTGAAAAAAATGTCATGCACATAAGAAAACCCAAAGAAAATATTCTAGCGTGATTTCTCCAATATTTGCTTAGTTTTATTAACTAAATGTAATATTTAACCCCTTACCAACATCCGCTGTCTATGTGCGGATTTATGAAGCGGGCTCAAGGGGTGAGCATGATTCATGCTCAGCAGATCATGGACGGAGTTCCTCCCTTGACTTTTAACCTGTTAAATGACATTGCCAAACTCTGAAATGACTCTATTGACTCCATCCTCTAATAATAATGAGATGACTCTGCTGACTATGTTCAGTAAATACAGAAAAGCTGAAAAGTGAGTTGCATACCATGGGCACCCTGGTTCTTATCCTTTCTCCTTTGTACAGTGATGTGACCTTGAATGCAGCGGCCCACTGGGTTGTTCCCGTGGATTGAGTGGATCCTGAGTGAGAGTGAATTGTGATAAGTGCTGTCAATAAGCTAGAAGAAAACAGGAGAAATTAAAACAATGTCAAAATCAAATTCCCAACAACCTGGTCAAGAAATAACTACGTTTAAGTCTAGCTGGTCAGACAAGGATATTTGCAACCAAAGGTTAAGCAGTAGAGTGAGTGAGAAAGAAAAGATGTGAAAAGCGGGTCAGAAAGACAGGTTTTTGGCTGGTAGCTCTCAGATTAATCAAAAAGTGGAGAGAGATGTTAAAAATTACTATTACAACAGTTTATGCTGTAATGTGTTGTGCAGTAGGTGCACCATCCACCACTGACGTGTACACTGCCTTCCCAACTGACAGCACCAGCTAGTGGAAAGAAGTATCAGCACCCATCAACAGATGCAGATAATGAGAGCGAGGGGTAAGTCTCTTACATTATGCCAATGATAAGGCATTTTCCTTGATTTCTTGATTAGGTGATAACGATACACTATTAATTTATTACCACGCATAGGAACAAGAAGAGGATTTATCACCTCCACTCTCATGTATAAAGCTTTTATTTCCCATAAAATACAAGTTCTAGTGCACTATTTCTTAGATATGTTCGTTAAACAATTCTTCTTTTATACCTTCTACATATACAGTATATACATACGTATATTGAAATCCAAGCATTAACATTATCCTTATCAATGAGAAACTTTTGGTTTCTACATAACCGCACAATCAGTGCTGGCAGTGCCATAGTGTGTAAGAATACACCCCTCTGCTGCCCGACTAGTCCACCTCGCCCCTCACTCCTCCTCTTCGACTACCCTTAATTTGCTTTCAATTCCCTAAAGTATCCAGCTCAAACTACTAGCATTGACCTACAAAACTGGATATAATCTGTCTCCTCCTCATATCTCCAAACTAATCTCCCAATATGTTCCCACACATAATCCCCGTATCAGGATCGAACTGCCACAGCTGAGCATGATGACTCACCCACACTGCCGGAGGGACGGGGCCAGATGCTGAGGGGAAAGCTCAGACAGACGGGACCTGGGACGCTGAAGGTAGTTGGAAGCACAAGGACCTACGATCATGTGACCACAGGGGGTGCGGCTTAGCGTCCTGCTGCTGGAAATGAGTGTAGGATTCTTACTACAGGGATCCTGTAGTAGAGGAGAGGGGAATTCAGGTCAAACAAACAAGGGTCATACACGGAGAGGGCGGCGCGGTACCAGAGGGGCAAGCAGAGAATAGTCAGAACATAGGCAATGAATCATACACAAAGATAGCAGCGCAGTACAGGAGAGACAGGCAGAACTCGTAACAGGGACAGAGCCAGATCAAAACCAAACAAGCAACAAGTAATCAGGCACAAGGCACACCAGGGTCACACACACTCGGCCGAGGGTCAGAGTATAAGCGACCAGGAATGACCCCACAATGAGCCTATGAGAAGCCTCCCAGAATCCCAGAATGAGGCCGTCCAGATTAACCTCTGAACTACCTAATCCCACAAACTAAGCAGATCATGACACCCCAGTCTTCCCAATACTTTCTTCTCTCCTCCACACTCATACGTTCCTCACCCAATTTCTTCTGAGTATCCCCTATACTTTAAAATTCTGTGCCTCAACATGTCCAAATATCGACCACAATTGGAACTTTCACGCTGAACTTGAAAACCCACCTCACCACCACCCAAGCTGCCGCAACCACCAACCTACTATCTCTTTTCCCATTGTCCTGTAGACTGTAAGACCACAAGGGTAGCGTTCTCTCCACATCTGTACGAGTCCATTTTAGTTTAGTTACTGTAATTTATTCTTGTATTTTGTATGTAGCCCCTTATTATGTGCAGCACCATGGGATAAATGGTGATCTAAGAATAAATAATAATATCATATTCTATTAACAAAGTAAATGGAATTGAGCCAATTCATACACTTTCAGAAGAAATAACAGAGTCACAGTACACAGTTCAAGTTGATCCAGAATTGATATTTCATGTGAAAGAAACAATTGTTAAAACAGGTGTGTAGGTACCAAGAAACAGGAGCATTGACGAGTCCCCTTTAAATTGCTGCCATATTGTTTTTAACAAGCTTGATAGAGCAGAATGAGTCAACGACTTGTATCTAGTAGTGTCTTCATGAACATATCAGATCCTCGTGGTAATAAGTTTAAGGCACTTCTAAATAATTTCTCTTTGTAGGATTTGATTTCATCTCCTCCGGTCTCCATTTCTTAACCGGAGAAGTTAGTGTTACTTCTAAATTGAATAATGTTGTTTATGTGTAATTATTTTTCTATGAGTGACTGCACTTAGGCATCGCTTAATTTGTAACTGAGACAGAGAATAACAATCAGATTAAATGGTGTGCATCTCCACTGTTCTAATATTGATGCATGAGCGTGGAACTAAGGGATGACTCGTGAATTACAATAGAGAGCACTGTATATTATTTGCAGCGGGAATCAATAGAAAATTCTTCCACTCAATTAACTTATGCATAATGTTAGGATTACGAATATTTATATCTCTATCTCTTCACATGACAAGTGCATTGCTTGATGGAGCGAGACACGGTACGGCTTCAAATTTCTCTTCTCCTTCAATATTACAATAGGTTTAGGATCGTAAAGTTTGGTTTTCATGTTTATTGTCTTATGACTTGTGTAATGTTGGTATTGCTCTTTAAAGGTGTTATATTACTGTACACTCCTCCTTTTCAGTTGAAATTACATACGCAGAGATTCACCATTATCATAAGCGCATTATTATTATGGATTATTCCCTACAACGGGCCCTATTGGTGAACTGAAGCATTACATCAGTTATCGGCATTACTAGACTACGAAGAAACCTAAGGAACTGAGAAGGGACATGACATGTAAGCCCAAAATAGTGAGTTGCTAATCACAGTGCAAACATTATTCCGCATAGTAACTTATCCTGCTAAATAACTAATAACTAGAGTTATTATTATTATTTATATAGCACCACTGATTCCATGGTGCTGCACATACAAAATACAGATATTGCTTACAGTACACAAACTAACAATGACAGACTAGTACAGAGGGAAGAGGATCTTGAACTAGCGGGCTTATATTCTACAGGATGGTGGGGAAGATCAGGTTAGGGGGTGGCGGAAGCTCCGGTGTTGGTGAGGCGGTAGCTCCGGTAGTGGTAAGGCAGCGGAGTAATTGCAGGCTTTAAGCTTCCTTGAAGTGGTGAGTTTTCAAGTTCTGTCAAAAGGATATTAATGTGGTAGATAATCAGACAAGTTGGGGCACAGAGTTCCAGAGGATGGGAGATATTCGTAAAGCAATTGGTTGAGGAACGAATAAGTGTGGAAGAGAAAAAAAATGTCTTGGGAGGAGTGGAGATTGCATGAAGGAAGATATTGGGAGATTAGTTCCGAGATACAGTGAAGAGCAAAAGGGCATCAATGTTTTTAACTTTTGACTTTCACACTCCATATCTCACTATCCACTTCTGCTTTGAACTTGAGATTTCCATCATTTTATAGACAATCATCTTGGATATTTCATACGTAAATTTGATTTGCAACTATTTAGGATATGATAAGTTATGCATATTCTTGTCATGTCACTGCATTGTTACTGTTCTGCACCTAAAGATCTAAATTTTACTTTTTAGCATTTTGCTAGTATATTTTAAATCCACCTTTGGCTTTCAGCACTGCCTCAATTCTTCTGGGCATGCTCTCAGTTAGATTCAAACACGTGTTGACCGAAATTTGATCTCAGTTCTTTTCTACATGTTCCCAAAGTTGGTGAATACTGGTCGCCTCACTTGGGTATGTACTGTATACAGTTTTTTCTTCAATTATAGGGGCCATTCTAGCACCTCTACTTCTTTGGTATTAAACCACTTCTTCTCCAATCTCTACATGTGCTTTGTGTGGTTGTCCTGTTGGAACACTATCTCGTCCTTTTCATGTCCATAGCACTTGAGTGTACTAAGTAACTTATCTTGTAGGATGCTCACTTATAGCTGAGCATTGAGGCCACTAGCAATCCTGGCCAAGTATCCAATGCCTTTGGCTGTGAAATAACTCCATTTCATCAGGCTTCCACCTGTGAACCTTCAGGAACACCGCACTGAACTTGCTCACTGAGCCAGTGCGCGTGTCCTGAGTAAAGCGAACTGTGTTCAAAGATACCTGTGGAGTGGGCAGCAGCCGAGTGGATGCGTACTTCAGAGCAGCAGGACCTGAAGCACGTGACTGCTGGGGGCGTCGCCTAAGCTCCAGAAAGCTAGGAGCTGCAAGAGAACTCCTAGCAGGTTAACTGTGAGACAAAGTTACCAAGGGGCATAGACAGGGAGGATAGTCAGGACGTAGCCAATGAGTCATACACAGAGATAGCTGCGAGGTACAAGAGGGGCGAGCAGAGAGTAGTCAGATAACAGGCAACGAGTCATACATAGAGAGGATAGCGCAGTACAGAATCAACAGGCAAACTCACAACAGGGAGCATAACCGGGTCAGAACCATATAAACAAGCTATAACAACGAGCAGGCACAGGCACACGGAGGTCACCACACTTGGCCAAAGGCAAAAGTATAACTGACAAGGGTTGAAGCTTCCCAGGAGTTTAAGAACCATCTGAACCAAAAAGAGTCTACAATCATTAACCCGAGGTGTGCAGGTCAAAACCTGCACTGAGCTCCAGACATTAACCCCTGACGTGCAGCTCAAAAACTTGCACTGGGATCATGACATGAACTTGACATTTCCTTCAGTTTCTCAATCCGTTAGCCCCTTTTTCCCTTGTTTCTTTCAGACCCATTTATACCTATCAGAGCCTAGTCTATTGACTTTCGTGTCATCGCTGCAAGTCACTCATTTCAAAATCTTTACATGTCCACTTTCTTACTAGTTTGCAAGCTAGAATCGATGCTTCTTACAACAGCATTGAAGTTGAGACTTCATTATCTTTTTTCGGTTCACCATTCCAGACTTATGTAATGTGTGTCACACGGAGCTTGTATGGACGTCTGTGATTTCACTATTATGATGCATACGAACCAGCTCCACTGCCATGTTTGTTGCTCCAGAACTGATAGACTTAGGGATGACACAGATATTTTGTCTGGATATCCACCTTTTGCCTTTGGAATGGATGGACAGACTTCTTTTTGTATTCTTCTCACTGTCATGGTGCTCACATGTTACAGTTTGGCAGCTTTATTGTCCAAGAGACCACTATCGATGAGCTGGATGATGCCGTTTCTCTTTTCTTAGGAAATTGTCTTTAGTGCTGTTCCTTAATTTGAGGCAATGACGTTTTTCTTAGGAATTAACATAATAATACACTGAGTTATTAGGAAATGTGAGAATAGGTTGTATTTTGAAGTATTCAGGAAGAAAAATATTTTACCATCACCGAGAGCAAAACAATAACAATGCAGTGACATGACAAGAATCTGCATAACTAATCACATGCTAAATAGTTGCAAGCCAAATTTATGTATGAGATAGCCAAAATGATTGTCTATAAAAGGATGGTAGTCTCACGATCAAAGCAGCAGTGGGTGGTGAGATATGGAACCTGAAAGTCAATAGTTTAAAACATTGTTACCCTTTTGCTCTCCCCTATACACGGTGGATAAGGTTATGGATGGCTTTGTACAGTAGGTAAGTATTAGTAGTTTGAACTCGACACACTGGGTAAATGGGAGCAAGTGAAGAGACCTGCAGAAGGGAGAAGCGGAGGAGTAGCGAGGAGAGAGATAAATTAGTCTGACAGCAGAGTTAAGCTAAAATATTCACTGCACCGGATCCAGTGGTCATGTCAGTAATTTGTGGTTACCAGTACAGAGCTCTACATTTTCCTACCTGACAGGATGCCCAGCATCTCTTCTGATTAGTAGCCTGGTAATAACAGTATTGTTGAGGTGCAACATACATGTGGTGTTGCAGTAGCCTACTGATTAGAAGAGATGTGAAGAAACTAGCAGGTAGGAGGAGGTTTGCGGGGCTCTGGTTCAACAACAATGGACTACTGTCATGGCAGCTGGAAGAGGGTCCTGCAAATGTTTTGTTCAACTTTATTATTCACATTTAAAGTACAGGGCCGCCATCAGGGCATTAATGCCCTGACAGGCGTTTGGGGCCCGGTGGGCAGAGGGGGCCCACATCAGGCCAGGTCTCCTTTGCTCATCGGGCCCCTACCGGCAGGTAAACAAGGGCCCTTAGCGCGGCACTGCGGCAGCTAAACCTTATTGACATGCGGGCCCGCCAGCTCGCACGTCAATAGTTAACAGTCGTCAGCCGCAGCAAGCACCTCACCGGTGTCTGATGTCAGTGTCAGTCGCCGGCTAGAGCGCGCTTCAGCAGCTTGGAGGTACGGAGACTCGCCCGCCGCTGGAGCGCGGCCAGGTAAGGAGAACTTGTTTTTTTTTTGTTTGTTTGGTTTTCTTGACAGCGGCGATCGTGGGGGCCCGGGGCAGAATACTGGGCATGGGGCAGAATGCTGAACATGGGGCAGAATGCTGGACTGGGGCAGAATGCTGGATGGACATGGGGCAGAATGCTGGACTGGGGCAGAATGCTGGACATAGGGCAGAATGCTGAACATGGGGCAGAATGCTAGACATGGGGCAGAATGCTGGACATGGGGCAGAATGCTGGACATAAGGCAGAATGCTGGGCATGGGGCAGAATGCTGGACATGGGGCAGAATTCTGGACATGGGACAGAATGCTGGAGACTGGGGCAGAATGCTGGAGACTGGGGCAGAATGCTGGACATGGGGCAGAATTCTGGACATGGGGCAAAGTGCTGGAGACTGGGGCAGAATTCTGGACATGGGGCAGAATTCTGGACATGGGGCAGAATTCTGGACATGGGGCAGAATGCTGGACATGGGGCAGAATGCTGGACATGGGGCAGAATGCTGGATGCTGGGACAGAAAGCTGGACATGGGGCAGAATGCTGGAGACTGGGGCAGAATGCTGGACATGGGGCAGGATGCTGGAAACTGGGGCAGAATGCTGGACATGGGGCCGGATGCTGGACATGGGGCAGAATGCTGGAGACTGGGCCAGAATGCTGGAGACTGGGGCAGAATGCTGGAGACTGGGGAAGAATACTGGACATGGGGCAGAATGCTGGAGACTGGGGCAGAATGCTGAACATGGGGCAGAATTCTGGACATGGGGCAGAATGCTAGAGACTGGGGCAGAATGCTGGAGACTGGGGCAGAATGCTGGACATGGGGCAGAATGCTGGAGACTGGGGCAGAATGCTGGACGTTGGGGCAGAATGCAGGACATGGGGCAGAATGCTGGAGACTGGGGCAGAATGCTGGACACTGGGGCAAATTGCTGGACGCTGGGCGGGGCCGGACTGGGACTAAAATTCAGCCCTGGCATTTGAAGTTACACAGGCCCACTAGTCACATGGTGACTATATAATATCTTTGTACACTTGTAGGTTACAAGAAGTGAGAGGAGATTAACAGGACTATATAACATGTAGTCACAGCTGTGCCCAGTAATTCAGCTCAGTCCTATTTATTGCTTTTAGTTGCAGTACTCCTCCCAAAGCTTTGTCCCCTTTTGTACGCACGGTGGCAGAATTCTTGGCAGAACTGTTATCCATTGGGCAACCAGACCCCCTGGTCATAGCCTCCCCTATCATACCTCCCAACTTTTGAAGAAGGGAAAAGCGGGAGAAAGACTGCGGCGCCCGCATCGCGCCGCTGCAAATTTTAGGCCACGCCGCGGCCACATCCATTTCGCAACTAGTCACACCCATGTCCACGTCCAACCACACCCATTTAGCACTGCTGATCACACTGACTGGTACTGAGGGCACAGTAGCTGGCAATATGGGCACACTGACTGGCACCAAGGAAGAGAGAAAACAGAGAGAGAAAAAAGAAATCACAGAGAGAGAAAGAAAAAAAAGAGAGAGACAGAGACAGAACAGTGAGAAAGAAAGAAGTAAAGAAATGAAAGAACATAGAGAAAGAAAGAAAGAAAGAGAGAAAAGAAAAAGAAAGGGGAAAGAAAGAACAGAGAGAGAAAAAAGAAAGATTAGAGAGAGAAAGAAAGAACAGAGAGAGAGAAAGAAAATGAGGGAAAGACAGAACAGAGAATGAGAAAGAAAGAACAGAGAAAGAAAGAAAAGGAGAGAAAGAAATAAAGAAAGATTCTATAAAGATACTATAGCAGCCCGGCTCCCATTGTAATGCCCACCTGAGCCTTCCGATGCAGGACATATCATGATCCGTTCACATGGCCGGTATCCTCGATTCCAAGGCGATCCTGCTGTCTGCGCTGTCGGAGGAGGACATGGTGATGGATCTGAAGCATTCCTAGTTCCGTCACAATCTCCTCATGAAATTATCTCATTTCCGGTCAGCTTCCAGCACATCACGTCCGGTGGAACGTCATGTGTAAGTTTTAAAATGCTCCTCAGGGCTCTGCCGTGTACTGCTGTGTCCGTGGGAAAAGCCCGCTTTGTATGCTTCGTACACACACTTGGCTCTGCTCCGTCATCCCGTACACATATGTCTCCACTCCATACACACACGGCTCCGCTCCATATACCCCATACACACGCGGCTCTGCTCCGTACACCAAGTACACACACGGCTCTGGTCCGTATACCTCATACACGCGCGGCTCGGCTCCGCTACGTACACCTCGTACACATGGCTCCGCCCCGTACACCTCGTTCACACACGGCTCTGCTCCGTACACCTCGCACACATACGGCTCCTCTCCGTACACCTCATACACGCGCTGCTCCTCTCCGTAGACCTCGCACACGCGCTGCTCCTCTCCATACACCTCATACACACACGCTCCGCTCTGTACACCTCATACACACGCAGCTCCGCTCCGTACACCTCGTACGCACGGTTCTGCTCCGTACACCTCGTACACACACGGCTCCACTCCGTACACCTTGTACACACACAGCTCCTCTCCGTACACCTCGTACACACGCGGCTCCACTGCGTAAACCTCTTACACACACTGCTCCGCTCCGTACACCTCATACACATATGGCTCCTCTCCGTACACCTTGCACATGCGCTGCTCCTCTCCGTACACCTCGTACACAGCTCCTCTCCGTACACCTCGTACACACGCAGCTCCATTCCGTACACCTCATGCACACACGACTCCTCTCCGTACACCCTGTACACATGCAGCTCCGCTCTGTACACCTCGTACACATCCGGCTCCTCTCTGTACGCCTCATATACATACACGGCTCCTCTCCCTACACCTCGTACACATGCGGCTCTGCTCCGTACACCTCGTACACATGTGGCTCTGCTCCGTACACCTCGTACACACGCGGCTCTGCTCCGTACACCTCGTACATACGCGGCTCTGCTCCGTACACCTCGCACACACGCGGCTCTGCTCCGTACACCTCGTACACACGCGGCTCCGCTCCGTACACCTCGTACACACCTGGCTCCGCTCTGTACACCTCGTACACACGGCTCCGCTCCGTACACCTCGTACACACCTGGCTCCGCTCTGTACACCTTGTACACACACAACTCCTCTCCGTACACCTCACACACATACGGCTCCTCTACGTACACCCCGTACACATGCGGCTCCGCTCTGTACACCTCGTGCACACGCGGCTCCTCTCCGTACACCTCGCACATGTGGCTCTGTCCCGTACACCTCATAAACACACATGGCTCCTCTCCGTAGACCCCGTACACATGCGGCTCCGCTCTGTACACCTCGTACACACACGACTCCGCTCCGTGCACCTCGTACACACCTGGCTTTGCTCTGTAAACCTCATACACACACAGCTCTGCTACATCTACCCTGTAAACCCCTCCTGACCCCACACATACTTCCCTCATCCAGCACCATGACAACCAGCACAGCAGAGTCCGGGAGACACCAAGAGGCAGGGCTGTGCGCACAGAACCTGTGATGAGGTCACAGGAGGGGCGGAGTCAGGGGGTCACATGATTAGGGGTCTGGACTCAGCTCCTGATCATGTGACCACTGACTCATTCCCTGCTGTGACCTCATCACAGGTCCTGTGTACAGAGAAGAGAGCAGGCAAGCGACGCTGTGAGTGGCTGCGGGTGAGGATGGGGTGCGTAGGGGGGGTCATGGCGGCTTATCTCCCTGCAGTGCAGGATAGAAAAATCCCGGGAGGGTTGGAAACTATAAACGCCGTGCCTGCAGAGGGCCGGCGGCAGGAACAACAGCCAAGCCAGTGGCCGCATCAGCTGGCAAGCGGCCAGATGAGCGGGCGCTGCTGCCCGCGGCCCACATGACAGCGGCCCAGCGGAAAAATGCCCAGTTGGTTATATTACCAATCTGGGCCTGACACTGGGGCAGAATGCTGAACATGGGGGCAGAATGCGAGACACGGGGCATGATTGGAGAAAGATGGGGCAGGGTTGAAGACAGATCGCACAGGATCATGGGGCAGGATGGATACAATGGCGATCATATGGGGAAGAATGGAAACTCTTGAGGGCAGGATGGGAGAACATATGGATAAAGCCAGGAATGAGACACACGGAGGTCAGGATGGGGGATATTATTACGATAGGGGCTAATTAAGGGATATTATTACTACAGTGATGTATTTAATTTTTTGAGGATACTGTTTTAAATGGGAGGCGGACCTGTTACTGTGCAGAGCGACACTATGTCACCTTTTTTTCTTCATGTGGTGTAATGTAGAAGTTGGGAAAAAATAAGTAATGTGTGCGAGCTCTAGATAACTGTGTTATTTCCTGCAGAGACGAGTCCTGGCTGGAAGATGGCGATCTGTGCTGGATGAATGAAAAGCAAGGATGAAGGACTTCACCTAGAGACATCACTGGTGAGTTAGTGTGTTACCTGTACACTGACACTATACATTGTATACTATATACAGAGGCCCTGTGTATATTGTCACCAGTGATCACTGTGTTACCTGTACATTATATACAGAGCTCCTGTCTATAATGACATTGATCACCATATTACCTGTACACAGACACTGCATACTAAATACAGATCTCCTGTGTATAATGCTACTTATGGTGATAGTATTATTTTATTTATTAATGATCAGTATTGTAGTATTCAGTCACCATGTGGTGGTAATATGTGGTCTGGGCATGGTGCGGTGGTATTTGTCCCTTGTATGTGCTATTATTTGGTCACTTTGTAGTGGTAATATGTGGTCTGGTCATGGTGCGGTGGTATTTGTTCCTTGTATGAGATATTATTTGGACACTATGTGTTAGGAAAGGCAGAACGCACTAAATAAAAATAATAATAAAGTGCATTTGCCGCTCGGGATCCACCATGCAGTAGATGATATGACTGCTGCTAAGTGGTGGCAGACAAGCAATATGGCGGAAATGTTTACGTGGGTTAAACGTCACCCAGGTGCGCAGAGCAATCTCTGTTAAGTCACAGATGTGCCAACAAAGACAAATACAATAAGGCTGAGCCTGTTGGAGTCACAGTACTCAGAGTAAATGCACACACGGTATCTGGTCAAAGGAGCAGAGCCAAAGACTGCAGAACTGCGTCTGTCTAGACCTACCGTGCGTGCGACGTCGCAACTGCGGATGCCAAGGAGGGCTGCAACTGCAGCGTGGCGTAAGACACTGCCGCTAGACGACAAAGCTAGTACGCAAGCGCAATGTCGGATGCTAGCAACTGTGGATGATGTAGTAGTGGTGCGCTGGCGC
Organism: Dendrobates tinctorius; assembly: GCF_039654945.1. NCBI lineage: Eukaryota > Metazoa > Chordata > Amphibia > Anura > Dendrobatidae > Dendrobates > Dendrobates tinctorius. The sequence continues at coordinate 4,058,751 of NW_027361763.1, read as the reverse complement.
TGACTCTAAGCTTAATACGTAATATCAGAGGGAAGAGGTTTCAAATGAGTCATTCACCAGAATCATACATCCATAATCATTCACACAGTAGCAACTAGAGACTATACTAGCGCATGGCGGAATGGCCATGCGCGCTTTTTATAGCAGCTGGGACCATCCGGAAGCTTCCAGATCTCCGAGATGGACTAATGAGATCTGGAGCCGGACCTGAGCACATGACTCCCGATCTCCAATGGGAAATCGTCTCATGAGCATGCTCAGTAGGAGGACAGAGGGACTTAGCCCCTGGAGAGATTTGCTGCAAGGCAATCTCCTCTGCGGTAGATAAACAGCAAGAGACCGCAGAATGTAAGGGTCTGGATTCCTGCAGAGCAGACGCAGAAACCTGACGCCTAACACTATGGTAGTAATATGTGGTCTGGTCATGGCGTGGCGGTATTTGTTCCTTGTATGTGGTATTATAAGTCACTATGTGGTGGTAATATGTGGTCTGAACATGGTGTGGCGGTATTTGTTCCTTGTATGTGATATTATTGGTCTTTTTAAAAATTGAAAAATAAATAAAAATATACCTAAATTGTATTGCATATCTTAACAAATATTTAATAGGTTACAGTAGAGTAGAGCTCGGCCAAAAGTGTCTACCCTGTAATGGTGGCGGCTTAAAAAAATATTTTGGCCAAAACAAAAGCTGCCAACTGTATGTGTGATCTGGTGATGGGAACTGTTAATGTGTGATAGGTGAGAAGTGGATTTTTTCCAAGAGAGAGCGGTGGGACTGTGGACAGTTTGAGGTTTGGAGGCGGGGCTGGGTGGAGCCTGGGCGGAGTCTCAAGGGGCCCCCGAAAATTTGCCAGTATGGGGCCCCAAAATTCCTAGTGGCAGCCCTGCTAAATTATACTGTAAAAATCACAAAAGCAATCACCTCATTATGCTGAAAAGCTATCGTAGTATACCTACATTATATACACTACATCTGCATAAGGTGTACTAGTGTCAACTTGCTGCATTAATAGTTTACTGATCCAGCATTTACATTGCTTCATTTGTATTGTGTACTTTTAGACTTGAATTGCACCACAAGATGTCCATATTTTGTTCACCACACATCAGATTGCACAGATCAGCTGCATTCAGATATTAAATTGTAGGTTAGTCAAATGAAAGTGATATTTTCTCTAGTTGTAATTATGCACGTTTCTCTTGCTCTCTTTATTTATATGGCGCCAACATATTCCGTAGCGCTTTACAGTTTGCACACATTTATCATCTATTCAATCTGACAAAGAGCTACATAATGGTTTACTTAAGCAATCTATTGCATGTTGGCTGATGGTCTACATGATTAAAGTAGCCAGGGTCTGCTTTGACATTTATGTCAGAGCCTCAGGATCCTATGCGGAGAACAACTCTCCTTGACTGTTCACTATGTGCAGACAACGACCAAGATAATAAATATTATGGCATACTGAATATAGTTTTCACATATAAGTCGCTGCCTATTCAGGGCGCAGTAACCTGTAATAAAGCCATCTTGTTTGCTGCTCTCTGCATAAGTAACAATTGAGATAAGAAAGGCTGCACTCTGCTTTCCCACAGTTTCTCTCCTTTTTGTTCACTTGAGTGAAGGGATAAAGACCTACTTGGTGAATTTTCCCAATTTTTTAAAAAAAGTGTCCAATGCAGAAAAAAATATAAGAAACTTTAAATTTTGATTTATGTTATGCCACCAAATTTCATGTTGGGGTTATGATCATGGGTAGCAATGGAGTTAGAGTTAGAACTAGGAAAAAGGCTAGGGGGAGGGTTGTAATTAGGCTTAAAGAGAATGCTCATTACTAGGACAACCCCTTATTGAACCAAATGTTTTGCCCCAATTAAATAAAAAACCTCTACTCACCACCCATGCTGGCACTGTTCTCGCTATATCAGTACTTGCTCTCCCTGGGGTTTTCGTATGGTGTTCTGACATGTGACCCTGGCACCAATCATTACCGGCGTCACTGTTCCCGCCTACATATGGATTGAAAATGAAAAGTAAGTCAGAGAGCAACTTCAGCCCAGACTTCGTCTTCATGTTCAATCCGTACATAGGTGGGGACAGTTGCGCCACCATTGTTTGGTTGCTGGGGTCATGTGTCACAATGTTGCATGAAAGCAAGGAAGAGAGCGAGTTCCAACACAGCAGGAACGGAGCCAGCACAGGAGGTGAGTATAGATTTTTTTTATTTTATTGGGACCAAACATTTAGTTCTAGAAGGGGTTTTCCTAGTAGTGGTCAACCCCTTTAAGGTTAAGATTAGGACTATAATTAGAAGTTTGTGCAGTATGAGTAAGGTTAGAAATAGGGTCAGGACTAGGGTTAGGATTAGGACTATGGTTAAGGTTAGGACCAGGCTAAGACAGAGTTAGGTTTAGGCTAGGATAGTAAAATAGATACACAAAAAAGTTTCTTGTGATAAAGCAGGAAAATAGAGGACAGCACTTCCAACATTAAATATATTACTAAAAAGTGGGAAAATTGACTAAATTCCAAAAAGAGAAAGTGAATGCAAAAGTCCAAGAGAAATACATATACAGCCATGGCCGAAAGAGTTGGTACCCTTGAAGTTGTTCAGAAAATGAAATATTTCTCTGAGAAAATTATTGCAATTACAAATATTTTGTTATACACATGTTTATTTTCTTTGTATCTGTTGGGAAAAAAAAGAGTAAAAAGGTAAACTGGACATAATTTCACAGAAAACCTTAAAAAACGGCCAGGACAAAATTTTTGGAACGTTTGTAAACAACTTTGTTTTAAACATGTGATGCTCGTTCAAGCTCACCTGTTGTAAGAACCAGGTGTAAGAAAAATGAAAATCACGCCTGAAACCAGATAAAAAGGGGAGACGTTGCTTCAATCTTTGCATTCTGTCTGTGTGTGCCACACTAATTATGGAGGACAGAGAGATGAGTAGAAAATTGTCTGAGGACTTCAGAACCAAAAAAAATATTAACAATCTCAAGGTTGCAAGTTTATCTCCAGAGATCTTGATGTTCCTTTGTCCACGGTGCGCATCATAATTTAAGAAGCTGGCAATCCATGGCATTGTAGCTTATCTGCCTGGACGTGAATGGCTGAGAAAATTTGATAAATAGTGTGACGGATTGCACAGTGGAAGGGGGTGTTGACTTCACTCACCTTGGGGGGAGGGGAGAGAAGGACTTAGCAGGGATCGGCTCTCTGGTGCCACCACTTGCCCCAGGTCAGTCAGGGAACTGCACCGAGGGCAAATTGTCACTGGAAAGGCTTCCCTTAGTGGTACGAGTTATTGAGGCACTCCCAGTGAGGGGGGAATATACATCACTAGTCCAGGCTGGGGATATATATAAACCTCCCGGCCGTCACTGCCAGAGTTCCTCACTAAAACAGTTTGATATTCTGCCACCAGTCCCTCGTTCGACGTAAGCCCCATCTGAGATCAGGCTTATATAAGGTCAGAAACCAACCTGGGTAGCGTATAATAGACGAGCGAGCTTGCGGATGTGGGGATTCGTGAATCGAGATAAAAGAGCAGCCCAAGATTAATATTATATTTAATTGCTGAAAAGGCTCACTAGAAATATACACGTATATATTTACAAGAACAATATACAGGTATACAGTCAGGAGTGTAGTACAAGAATAGGGTATAGATAGGTTGAAATTACCATGTTATGTAGCATGTGACCACAGGGAGGCGCTGATGGATCACAGGCCCAAATCTTATTTACAATCATTCCTTGGCCACAACAGGGAAAGGATCCTCCTGTCAGTTGAAAACTAAGTCTAAAATGAGGGGCTGCCTTATATCCCATAAGCTGCTCGCTCCCACAATCTGCTCCCAACCCTTGGCTTGTACAGCCTCTCTCCTCTCATATCTGAGAATATGATTTTCTGTCCAGAACCTTGGATGGCCCATAACTTTCCGCCTGAAGCTCTGAATGGGTTGGCGGTGCCATCACTGGGTTCCGCTGGATTTTATCTGCACATAGAGACTAAATATGCCAACCATATTCAATTCCTGATAGCTATGCTTTATAACTCAATAACGCAGAGTGCTACAGATGGCTGCTAGGCATGGGCATGTGGGGGAAGGAATGTTGATTCCAATTATGTGCTTGGCTAGTCTCAGATATATTGCATTCTGTTATTATAGGTCATTTTCCAGATTCAATTTCTCAGAGCCTTGCTGTGACCTATAGTGCCAGGATGTCTCCATGTGCTTGAGTCAGTAAAAAGAAATCTAGTTTGGCTGTTGCTGCAGAGAGCTCACATCCTGGTACTAATTGGTGGGGACCAAGCTTCAAAGAGCTTTTTCCTGGAGTTTTTTAAAGGAACACATTGCATTGCTTTTTATTACTTGGGGGAAAGCAGGGGTGGGGGCACATTTCAGGAGCGGACGGAGATGTCCTGAAGCTATAATCCAAAATGGATTCTTCCTTGTCCCTCACAAATAGTTAAAATGCAGAATAGTCTGGATGGTGGATATGCAGTCCCAATTAAATTTAAAATAAATTCAAGCTGTTCTGAATGCTCAGGGTGCATCAGTGTCAGCAATGACAATCCATCCACATTTGAATGAAATGAAATGCTACAGCAGGAGACCCAGGAGGACCCCACTGCTGACACAGAGACACAAAAAAGCTAGACTGCAGTTTGCTAAACTGTACATGAGTAAGTCAAAATCCTTCTGTCTTGTGGACAGATAAGACTAAGATAGAGCTCTTTGGGAAAGCACTTCATTCTACTGTTTACCGGTAACAGAATAAGGCCTACAAAGAAAATAGCACAGTCCCTATAGTCAAATATGGTGGAGGTTCAAAGATGTTTTGGAGTTATTTTTGTTGCCTCTGGCACGAGGTGACTTGACTTTGTGCAAGGCATTATGAAATCTGAAGATTACCAAAGGATTTTGGGTCACAATGTAGTACAGAGTGTCAGAAAGCTCACTTTGCAGCCTAGTTAATGGTTCTGTCAGCAGGATATTGACCCCAAACATACACAAAAATCACCCAGAAATGCATGGAAGCAAAGCGCTGGAGTGTTCTAAAGAGGCCAGCAATAAATCGGGATCTAATTCCCCTTGACCACCTATGGAGATGATGACACCCAGGACCCAATTCTCTGCCCGATGTACTGGGTTCCCCTGCACACTGCACATACATAGGGTAAAAGCATAAAAACAGAGTTGCCTCACAGAAAAGGGATCCTAGTTAATGCCTATGGGTATGATGGTAAAGCTACATGAACATATGTGCATAAGATGGGACTAGTGCTTATTAACAAACACAAGATACTCAGTTTCTCATTAAGTGTGCAAATCATAAGGAATGGTGGAGCAGCAAGGGTTGTAATATCAGTATGAATATGTAATTACCTAGCAGGATAGAAGTTGTACTAGCTGCAGAAATTATAATGTAGGCATCACGTCCCTACCCCAACTCACATTTTGTTTTGCTCCCCCAGGAAGTGTGGTTTACAAGCACCAGTTTCATCTTATGCACTTATGGTTCATGTGGCTTTACCATCCATAACCATAGGCTTTCACTGAGATCCCTTTTCATTGAGGCACCTCTGTTTTTATGTTTTTATCATATCTATGTATTGAATGTGCATTTAATAAATACAGTGGCATACAAAAGTATTCAACGTCTTGGCTTTTTAATTATTTTGCTACATTACAGCAAAAGTTGGGGAAGTGAGAAAAATATAGGCATAAATGAAATGTATGGGATCAAATAACTAAAAATGTGTATATGCATTCATTCTTTTTACTATGAAGCCCCTAAAATTTTCTGGTGCAATTACCTTTAAAAGTCACATACTAAATGAAAGGAAGTCCACCTGTGTGTAATCTAAGTGTCACATGTTGGTCAGTATATAAACTTTCACTTTTTTGAAAGGCCACATAGGCTGCAACATTATTAAGCAAGAGGCACCACTAACCAAACACCATGAAGACCAAGAAGATCTCCAAGAAAGTCAAGGATGAAGTTGTTGAGAAGTAAAAGTCGCGGTTGGGTTATAAAAATAGTGTCCCAATCTCTGATGATTCGCCGGGGCACCATCAAATCCATTGTCATGAAATAGTAAGAACATGGTACCACAACAAACCTGCCAAGAGAGGGCTGCCCACCAAAACTCTTAGCCTGTGCAAGGAGGATATTAATCAGTGGGACAGCACAGAGACAAATGTAACCCTCAAGGAGCTGCAAAATTCCAAAGCAGAGACTGGAGTATCTCTCCATACAACCATACACTCCCAAAACCATGGTCTTTATGGAACAGTGGGCATAAAGAAGCCTTTACTTACACACATAAGGTAACGCTCCTTTTGAGTTTGTCAAAAGACACATGGGTGACTCCCCGAAAGTGTGAATGAAGGTGAAGTAGTCATATGGGACCAAAATGTTTCTTTTTGGCACCAAGGCAAGCACTATGTCTGGCAATAAAACTACACAACTCATTACCTAAAGAACACCATCTTTAGAGTGAAACATGGTGGTGGTAGCATCATGCTTTGGAGACGTTTTTTAACAGCATGGACAGGGAAAATAGAGATGAGGGGAAGATGGATGATGCAAATTACAGGAATTTTCTTGCACAAAATCTGTTTCAGTATGTCAGCGATTTGAGACTGCAACGGAGGTTCACCTCAAAAAAAGAGAATGACCCAAAGCATACTGATAAAGCAATACTCGTGTAAAAGTCTTGCAGTGGCCTAGTCAAATAACTAGACTTTAATCCAATTGAAAATCTGTGAAGGAGCTGGGGCAGTTTTGCCTTGAGAAATATGCACAAATTCCAGTGGCAAGATGTGGAAAGCTCATAAAGTCTTAGCGAATGCGACTTACAACTGTAATTTCCATAAAAGGAGGCTCTATAAGACACTGACTTTAGGATGGTGAACAGTTATGCACACTCACATTTTCACTTATTTTGTCCTATATTTTTAACTGCTTCACAAAAAAACAATAAACAAAACAAAAACAAATGTTCACTGTTGTAGGCATGTTCTTCACATGAACTCATTCAAACCCTCAAAAAAAAAAAGAAAAAAAACAGAAAAAGTCCATGTTGTGAGGTAGCAAAATGTAAAAAATGCTAAAGGGGTGAATTCTTTTGCAAGCAACTGTATAGAAAACCTGTAATACCCTTTTATCCATCATATATTAAATATGCTTTATGACTTATTTTACATCCTGTGTCTGAATATATCCCGGTGTACCATCAACTTCCTCGGAATGTGCGCTCCTTCTTGGCCATTTTCGTACATGTTCTTTTTCTCATTACATTCTATGAAATGCTAATTCCTGTAAACAATTATTTTACACACCTGTTTTTACTATTCATATTGAAATCACTTGGCTTACCCAGGCACAAAACAATGAATGTTGCAGAATGCCTGAGGCCAGTCACTTGGGACAGGCTGCTGAGACCGTCCTGCTGCTACTTATCAGTAGAATGAATGTTAACAGATAATGCTGAAATATAACAATTTACAAACATAAAACATTGAAAAACACAAATGTACAATAAACATTTATAGATGTGACAAATACAAAACAGTTTGAAATAAATCAATGCTGCGTAAAAATCATTTGAAATTTGTATTTGCTTGTTTGAATCTTAAATGGAATATCCAGCATAGCAAAATTAAAAGCCTATTTCACATTGGTGGGTGTCCGACTATTTTCATATCCAAGAATAGATGAGTAAAGGGGCTTTTCTGTCCCAACACCATTCTCTTTATTGCTAACCAACTAAAAATGTTAGGCGTCGGGTTCCTGAAGCTGCACAGTGGGAATCAAGGGGCTTGCATCCAGTGGTCTCCAATTCTCCACCGACCGCTCAGGACCCTGCACAGCAATCTCAGCATCCCAGACACTCTGCTCAGACCAGCTCTGTAGGACTGGTTGTTGCTGCCACCTCAGGGGTCAGCAGTAGCAGCGCAGGCTGTCCTGCAGCAAGCCACTCCAGCAGCTAAGTCCTCTCATCCCGCTACTGGACATGCCCACGAGACGATCTCCCATTGGAGATCGGAAGACACGTCCTCAGGTCCTTCTCCTGATCTGATTGGTCCATCTCAGAGGTCTGGAAGGTCCTGGCAGTGCATGGCTATAAAAGGCCCACATGGCCGCTCGGCCATGCGCTAGTATAGACTCTTCTTGCTAAATGTGTGAATGGTGATGGATGTATGACTCTGGTGACTGACTTATTAAGATTCCCCTTCCTCTGATATTACGCATGTGGATAGGGAACCATAGAATGAGTCAGCGCCAGTCAGTGGTAAACCTTAGGCCACTGTGCACACCGCACCTCTACACTAGCGTCCGGTGGTGTCACGTCTCACACAGCACTATCGCATAGCGGCTGTGTCTGCCGCCGCGCTGCATTCAGCAGCACTTACCGGCGTCCGCAGTAGCGCCGCCGCACGCACGGTAGGTCTAGACGGACACCGACCCCTGTCTTGGACCCTGTCCTGTGACCTGATACCGTGCGTGTAATTTCGCTGAGACCTGTGAGTCTAACAGGCTCGGTGTTTATGTTTATGTTACAGCACCTCTGTGAGTTAACAGAGTCCGCTCTGCGTACATCGGGTGACGTTGAATGCGTGCGCATTATACCACCATATAGCGCGTCTGCCATTGTCTAGCAGCGGTTTTAACACCTACTGCAAGGTGGACCCCGGGGGGCGAACGCACTTTCTATTATTTAATATTTAGTGCGTTCTGATGTCCCTAACATAAAACTTGTAATAGAAGCTGTGACTAGAGTAATGTTCACTTTATTAACAGAAAAATTGTGATTTGCAATAGAAGAGACAGTATATAAAAAACATGTGGATGCACATAATAAAAAGGAAGCAAGCAACAAATTGATGGTGTATCCTAATCAGGGCCGAACTGGCCATCTGGCAATTTTTGCAAATGCAAGAAGGGCCAGTCTGGTGGTGTCCGCCACCTTGTCTGCTACGTTGATAACAGAGTCGGTGTTCTCAAGACACTCATACTGTTTAGAGTTGTGACGGAGGTATCATTAGAAATATTGGTCTTGTAGTAAATCTTGCTTTCCTCGATGCAGGGTAATTTGGTAATATATCCAATATATCTTGTGCTTGGGGACGGGGACAGCAGGGGCCTGTGTGATTTCAAATGCCAGGGCTGAATTTCAGCCCCAGTTCATATGTGAGCCTAAGAATAGGAAATTATATGCATTTGAGGAATTCACCACTAGTGATACATCATATGATAAATCACTTCTCATACTACCTAGTCCTTGTTTGGGCTTACTTTCAGAACCTGCTGAAAAATAAGGCAGAATTACTAACAGTGTGCCACAGATTGCATGGATATCTATTGAAGGCTTTTCTCTACCTAGATACATAATTAAATTAATCCTCACAGTCATGACATAGTGATTCACTACATGAACAAAAGAATTAGAGCAGCTGCGCTTCACATTCTACTACAGAGGCTTTAATATCATCCTAAATTCATAGGCATTACTGTGGATTTTTTACATTATGCAGCAACTTCAACTCTACTGGGAGGACTTTCTAAAGTTTTGGAGGTATCTAAGGAAATTGTCACATTTCTGAGATCATACACTGATCTGTGGGATCACGATCTTCTACTTCAAACCAAAGGTGGTTTTGGTCGAGGTCAGAGGTCTTTGCGGATGGGAAAGTTTTTTCACACAAAACTCTTCCAGCTGTCCTATATAATAATTGCCAGTTGGGACTCCTGGCCACTGTCCCCTAATCCCATAAGGCACCGTGGCAGTGTCACTTGCGCAGGTGCGGTTCGTGGCCGCAATTCCCGTGCATGCGCAGTTACAGCCACAACTCCACGCTCAGCAGACAGTATCACTGTTCTGCATTATTCCCTTAATTCCCTGCACATCTCATTATTCATCCTGAACACAAGGGGGCGCTGCCGTACACCTGCTGAATTCTAACTCTAGAGTGCATTGTGGGAGTTGTAGTCTCCGGCGGTGACAAGTTACGGCCAGCTGTGCACCACTGTCCTCTGCTGCAGGAAGAACTCAGGCCAGGGTAAGTCAGATGCTGGATGGGACTGTGTGGGGGGAAGGGGCGGCTGGATCACAGCTGCTGCTGACATGGAGTCACGGGGAGGTGGAGGCGGATGACATGTGATGTGTGTGTATATGTATATAATACGTACACATACCTGCAGAACAGTGATATATAGCCCCTGTATATCCTATATACACCTCTGCCTGGTATACATATACGTATATACTAGAAATAGTATATAGTGCGGTGAAATTTAGACATCACCGCTATTCCCACGCATGCGCAGTAACAGCCACCACTGCGCGCTCTATCCATCCTTGTGCAGTAACGAAGCTGCTGTTACTGCGCATGCACGGGGAATAGCGGTGACGTCTAAATTTCACTGCACTGCATCGGGCATATTTCTAGCGCCTTTATAAACCTTGCTTTGTGGACAGTAGCTCATTCATGTAGAACAAAGAAAGCCCTTCCCCAAACTGTTCCCAGAAAGTTAGACGCTACAGTTGTACAAAATGTTTTGTCCTGATCCTGAAGTCTTGAGATTTCCCTTCAGAGGAATTAAGGTTCCTAGACCATTCCTTAAAGAACATCCCCAAAGCATTACCCCTCCGACATCAAACTTTACCGTTGGCACAGTGCAGTCGAGCAGGCAATATTCTCCTGGAATTCAGCATCACATGTCAGATTGAGACACTTGATCCATAACTTAACAGAATACATTTCTACTGCTCCAGAGTCCAGTCGCATCACGTTTTACACCACTTCATCCAGTACTTGTTATTGTGCTTGGTGATGTAAGGTTTCTAAGCTGATCTACAACTTATGCAGCTTACTCCAGGAGAAGGTGTTTTGGATTGTCTCATAGAACTTACTAGTGATACCAGCTCTGAAGGCCATTCTATGCAGCAATAATTTGCCTTGTATCCTGGCAGTTATCTGTGAAATATTTTTTCATATTCTTTCTTGTACTCCTAATAACTTATTGGAATTCTAACTACAAGTAAAAAACAGTAGTTTTGAAAACTAATCAGACTTGTGTCCTTTTTATTAATCCTTGCAAATGCGGTTTGTCGAGTATATGGTCTATGTGGTTTTTGGGAGACATTTTACCCATTTGCATTATAATTTTTTTAAAAGGGAAGAGGGAACTGGGGAGCCATATTCTCCCAAGAACTAGGAATCCCAAAAATGTAACTGTCACTTTGCAGCATGTTTTTGCGTATGCTGTTGATATAGCAAAACTTACATCAACATGTGGATTCTGGCTAGGTGGGAGCAATGCCTAGTAGACCAACATCACGAAACAATCACTGACCTCACGGAGACCAGTCAAAGAAAACACTGTGGTAGCCGGCAAAGGCGCTCAATCAGTGAAATCCTAGGTGCATTGCTCCCTGGGAAATACGAATATGAAAATAAAGTCTGTGGAGCCTCATTTAAGAGTCTCAAACACGGGACTAGCCAGATCTTCCTCCAGGGAAAGACCCAGCCAAGGAGTGGCTCCTTTCGGAAACCACCATTACCACCATATTAAGTGGCCCTTTAAGTCAATATCCAGCTCTTTACGAGTTTACAGATATTACTGGCATAGAGGAGAGAGAACCCTGTCCTTGCGGACTTACATTCTACGGGATAGTGGGGAAGAGACAGAAGGTCGGGGGTGCAGCAGCTCTGGTGGTGATGAGGCGGCAGCTCGGGCGGTGGTGAGGCGGCAGAATGGTTATTTCAGGCTGTAAGCTTTCCTGAAAAGATGGGTTTTCAGGTTCCGTTTGAAGGATCCGAGGGTGGTGGATAATCGGACATGTTGAGGCTTGGAATTCCAGAGGATGGGGGAGATTTGGGTGAAATCTTGGAGGCAGTTGTGTGAGGAACGAATAAGTGTGGAGGAGAGTAGGACGTCTTGGGAGGATCGAAGTTTATGTGAGGGAAGATATTGGGAGATTAGTTCAGAGATATAGGGAGGGGAAAGGTTGTGGATGGCTTTGTAGGTCAGTGTTAGTAGTTTGAACTGGATTTGTTGGCGAATTGGTAGATTAGACGGGCAGCAGAGTTGAGGACAGACTGGAGTGGTGCAAGAGAGTTAGCAGGGAGGCCTCAGAGGAGAGTGTAGTCAAGGCGTGAGATGATGATGGCATGTACATGAGGTTTAGTAGATTGAGGGCTGAGGAAGGGACGGATTCTGGAAATATTTTTGAGTTGGAGGCGACAGGAGGTGGCAAGAGTTTGGACGTGTGGTTTGAAGGACAGGGCAGAGTTGAGAGTTACTCCCAGGCAGCGGATTTCAGGTGCGGGAGAGAGCACGATGCCATTTACCCTAATAGATAGATCGGGTAGGGAAGATGCGTGAAATGGAGGAAAGATAATGAGTTCAGTTTTGCCTATATTGAGTTTTAGGAAGCGAGAGGTTAAAAAGGAGGATATGGCTGATAGACACTCCGGGATTCTGGATAACAGAGAGGTGACATCTGGGCCAGAGAGGTAGATCTGAGTGTCGTCCGCATACAGGTGGTACTGGAAGCCATGGGACTTTGCGTTGTCCTAGGCCCAGGGTATAGATGGAAAAAAGTAGGGGCCCCAGGGCAGAGCCTTGGGGGACTCCAACAGAGAGAGAGCGGGATGAGGAGGTAGTGTGGGAGTGGGAAACACTGAATGTGCGGTCAGAAAGGTATGAGGCAATCCAGGACAGGGCAATGTCTTTCATGCCAAGGGAAAAAAGAATCTGTAACAGTAGGCAGTGATTGACTGTGTTGAAGGCAGAGGACAAAATTAATTACCTGTGGAGAGAAGTGTGCTCCTGGTGTCCCCTCACCCTGACGCACGTTTTGCCACCAGCTTCTTCTGGGGGCATCCAGAACAAATAAATTCCACCTTCAACTATCAGGATATAATATCTTATATTACCTATCACATTTATACCAGATATGAGTGTTGAACTACTCTTGTCAGTCCGCTAGTTCATGTTAATTCAAGGTAAAACATACCACATTAGCATGTCATTGTGCGGCAAACATGAAAGAAAATGTGTGGCTCTCAATCATTTTGAGCAGCAAGGATGTCAGTTGTCAGTTTTTTTGTCCACACTGATAGACTTGATCTAAATTAATCTACTCTTTTGTGCCTCTTGTATTTTCTCACAGTATCCAAGCATAGCTCTCTGGAGAAGAAATCACTGAAGAACTGAAGAAGGACATCATGGTCTGAAGAATCAAAGGAAGAAGGTGAAGAGAAAGACCATCAACTATCAAGACAACTGAGAAGAGACTGGTGAACCTGTCTAGGCTTGCTTTGGATCCTTCTTCCTACAGAACGCTCATGCATCAAGTCGCCATGGCTTGAGAACAAGCCAAAGGTCATTAAATAATAAAAATAATTTATAGGCATATAATCTCTACAGTCGCATTGGTAGGTTATCACTATCCACTATAATTTCCTGTAAACTGCATTGAGGTTCACTGGAGGCCACTTTTTTAACCCTTTATGTAAGGCCTCGCGAAAAAGTATATTCTTGCCAAAATAAAACAACATATTCTTACTACTATTACTCCTGCATTCTGGTTGTTCTGATGGTAGACTAACCCCATTTGGGCAATTATTGCAAATCCTACTGATACATTTAACATCCACCTTGAGACGATTCTTTTAAAATAAAATTTAATATGACAGCTCCAAAAGCTGGATAATTACTCTACATTACTCTACATTGACAGTCAGAGAACTCTTTTTTTATGATTGTTATCTTGCTATCTGGAGAATGCTCCATTCAAGGTGAATGTGCCGTAGTCTTATTACCTAAGGACTGGATGAAAGCTAATTTGTTATGTTGGAAAACCCAATCACAAGCCGTGTGCACAGTAATTATGAACCTGTAGGTTACTTTTTTTTCTTTGTTTTGAACAGATTTGCAAATCAAGTCCCAAATCAATATTTTCTTCTTTTCTCGTACTGTTGAGCTCAGTAGGGGACCATTCAAGCCCAGTGTAAAGCACGGCTGATGAAGAAAACAATTTATATTTCTTCTGTGTCTCTTCATGGCATTTTGACCACATCTCGGAGGCTTAAATTGGTTCATCCAAAGGTCAGGTAAAGATATCTGTATCAAATTTAAAGTATCACTATTTCCCGACCATGGTGTAAATCAAGGGGTCATCTTGGGAAAAAGTAGACAGTGGGGAGTGTATGGATTTGGCAAGTCCGAGCAACTAGACATATTTTTTTTTTATAAAATATTGTAGTTCCTGGTAGGATTTGCACAGAAATAGCTATAATTGTCTTCCAAGTCATATAACAAGTCTATAAAACAGTATAGAAGATCACGTATAAAATAATAATTACATGTCTAAAAAAATTCTAAGAAATGTCAATTGCCATATGTCATACAAAATATATGCAGCAAAATATATGAAAAGAACAAGAAATAGATTTACTTAATGCAAACCATGGGAAATGGTTTCTTTTAACCCTTTCTACCCTTTCTAGAAGGATGTTGCGTTAAGTGAGTTGCATGCACAAAACTGTGCCTAAGTCATGCTTCATTGTCCTATGACTGAAGCAAAAGATGAAGATCTACTCTGCTAAAAGTAAGTAAAAAGCAATAGAGCATATAAATATCATAGGGTATGTAGTAAATACTGTTTTTGATAAAAAAAAATGTGCAAAAGCCATTCATCAGTGCCAAACTGTACCCAGTTGGGACGGTCCTAACCTCTAGTATTAAAATCTTGCGTTGTGCCAAAAATGACTGCAATGTGAATAAGGGTGAAGCAGGTTCAGGGCCCAATTATAGACACCCAGCAATGTGAAGCTATATAAACATAATATACAGCTCAAAAAACTTTTATATTATGTGAATGTATTTTATTTTACTTTAACATTAATTTTATCTGCCACCTTTCGTGATGTATGGTCAAAGAATCATGGCATATGTAGCTAAGACGGTGGATAAAAGCTAAAGTATTTTTTATCATGCGGGCCAGGATAGGCAGAAGAAGCAATATTTCATGCCTCTTCAATCGTTCATCTATATATATAATCGTCTTATTCTGTCTGTCTGTCTGTCTGTAACCGAAATCCCGCGTAGCTGATTGGTCGCGGTCGCCAGGCCTCGACCAATCAGGGACAGGCGCAGTGCGCAGGTGCAGTCCAGAATTCGAAGGACGCACGCCACCACTACCATTGGGAGATCAGCGGCGCTAGCCGCTGATCTCCCAACGGTTGCCGTGGGTCATCTCCTCCAGACCCTGGGTACCATCAACCTGTAAAAAATAGAATTAAAATAAAAAAGAGTGATATACTCACCTTCTGACAGCCCCCGGACTCTTTCTCTCCTCTCCACGCTCCCGGCATCTTCCGTTTCCAGTAATGCTTTGCGCCAGAGACCAATGATGATGTCGTGCTCTCGCAAGAGTGACGTCAGCAGTGGTCTTTGGCGCAAAGCATTACTGGGAATGGAAGATGCCGGGAGTGTGGAGAGGAGGGACAGAGTCCGGCGGCCGTCGGAAGGTAAGCATATGCAAAAAATAGAATTAAAATAAAAAATAGTGATATACTCACCATCCGACGGCCCCCGGACTCTATCCCTCCTCTCACCACGTGCCCGGCACCTTCCGGTCCCAGTAATGCTTTGCGCGAAACACCGCTGATGACATCACGCTCTCGTGAGAGTGACTTCATCTCCAGTCCTTCGCGCTAAGCATTACTGGGACTGGAGCGTAGTGAGAGGAGGGAAAGAGTCACCAGAAGGTGAGTATATCACTTTTTTTTTATTTTAATCTCCTGCTGGCCATATTCTAGAGTACCCAATGCTTTAGAATCGGGCCAACATCTAGTCATGAATAATTGTAATTCAGATGCAGCAGGACAGATGCCAGCTACACCATTTCACCGATCAATCACACAGAGACTGGCAACGCTCTCTGTATTATTAGCAGGCTGCTACACTCATCTTCTTCAATGTTGCAGTTGTACCTCTGACTAAGGAGCCTATGTCCGGTATTTAGGGCTTTTTCTTTCTATCTCTATTGCTGAGCTGTGAACTCTGATGTCCTCTCACTATCCTAAATCACCATAAAACGGCTGCTGCCTTCCCTGCCTCAGCTTTTAAACAGTCTATGATAGTCCTTCCTGACTAACTGCACTATAATATCTAATTTGACACCTGCAAAGAATTATAGACAAGCCCATGCTATCAAGTCACATGAGAATTTTTTGGCTCATGCAATCTTCTACAAAGTGTAAAAAGTTGGCTGACATAGTTTTATTGATTGGTGCAAATTGAATAAAGACAGTTAAATTTCATAACATTTTGTACATATTTGATGCGCATCAAATTTATTTGGACATCTCTACTTTATATATTTGAATAAAATCAACTTATTTATGTACATCAGCTGTCTGTATTATGAGAACCTGGAAATCACATTTTTTCTATTGCCTCTAAGACCGTCAGGATAACATTCTCTAACATTCTCTAAAAGTAGCCTGCAAGTTCTAATGGACACAAGGATCATATACAACTTTTTGCCTTTCCTCCGGTTTTAGGTTATTTTTCTTGTGAGCTGCAGGCCCTTACAGGCATTTATAAATGTTTCAGGCGAGTTGCTTTTAATTGCTACCAGCTGAGACATTAATGTCAGTTCTGCACTCCATTGAAATATTTATATATAATAAACTGTGTGCTATAAACAGCCGCAAGTCATAAAATGCAAAGCAGCCCCAGCCAAACTCAATACTAATAACTTATTTGCAGAGGATGCATTTCACTGATTATTTATGGAGGCAGTGAGCCATGCACTGCTGTCTTTAAAGTACTAGGCGTACCGAATATGTGATACAGCAATTTCTTTCATCACAATGCAAAAATGGATATTCACAGTAGCTATATAATAGCTAAGTTCTATAAACAAGAGCCCTGCCTAACAGATGTTTAATAATATATGTTACCAGTAGAGATCAGTGAATTGGGTAAAACCCCAATTTGACAGACCGAAATCACTCAAATTCGGAGAGGAAATCCAATTAGTACCAAAGAAATTCAGTGCATGTTAAATAGCCCAGAAAGGGGTGATATCTTTTAGTGACCTCTCCTTCTCTCCTTAGCCTTCCCGATACCTCTCCAACCTTCCAAGTTCCTCTTATCAGCTCCTCTGTTTTTCTCTTCCACCTTCTATATTCTTCTCTTTCCATTCTTCACTCTCTTCCACGCCATTAGTTGTAACACATGAGAGTGTAAAGAGGATATAACTTTTTTCTTTTTTTGTAACATCTGAAACATAGTCCAGTAAAATTATGGCCAGCCAGAAGTCAATTAGAGAAATTGCAAATTTTTGCCTAATCCAATTAGTTTTTTTGTGAAATTTGTAATTTCAATTTCCTTTTGAATCATTTGAGAATTCCCCTTGAGCAAGCAGTAAGCGAAATGCGCGTCGAGGTTATGTGGTGTAGGTAATACCCATGAGATTTAATTGGTAACCGGTAGTGATGAACGAGTATACTTGTTGCTTGGGTTTTCCCGAGCATGCTCAGGTGGTCTCCGAGTATTTTGGCGTGCTCGGAGATTTAGTTTTCTTTGCCTTAGCTACATGATTTGCCACTGCTAAAAGTTCCCATTAGTGATGAGCGAGTATACTCGTTACTCAAGATTTCCAGAGCATGCTCGGGTGATCTCCGAGTATTTGGATGTGCTCGGAGATTTTGTTTCTGTCACCGAAACTGCATGATTTGCGGCTGCTAGACAGCATGAATACATGTGGGTATTCCATAACAAACAGGCAATCCCAACACGTATTCCGGATGGCTAGCAGATGCAAATCATGCAGCTACTGAAACAGAAACTAAATCTCCGAGCACATCCAAATACTCGGAGATCACCCGAGCATGCTCTGGAAGTCTTGAGTAACGAGTATACTCGCTCATCACTAATGGGAACTTTTACATATGTAAAGGTGTTCTCCAAATATTCTGTTGGATTGTGGTGGCTTGAGTAGTCATTTTTGTAGGAGGATATAATGTTCTCGGTGTACTGTGCCCATCATTAGATTGTAATTACTGGTAGGGGGAACACATGACTTAGTTGTTTACCTGACATCAATTTTTGTATGTGTTAGATGAGTATTTTGTTATTTTTTTGTGACATTTGTAGCAGATTCAATTGACTTTGAATCATTTCACTTATCTCTAAATACCACTCCATAATTCGATTTTATTGGTGACAGTGGGAACCTCTTCCCTTTGTTAACCTTTTGTCTAGCGGAAAGGATAGACTCTGGCATCCAGTGAGTTAGATTGCCCATAATGAAGTGTCAGCTACGAAATACAATTGGCAGCGACATATAATGTGGCATGGACTATTCCAGTGTCTGCAAGAGTACGATTTTATATTAGAATTGTGATTTGTATTATTATTGTTATTATTATTATTATTATTATTATCATCATTATAGATGCGTGAATCAATTAGTTGCAAATTGAATTTGCTTCAAATTTTGCAAACAATTTGGAATCTCCTGAATCCGATTTTAATTTTTGTAATACTCTTCACACATATACAGCTAACAATTTTCTGATTTGTGTAAGGCAGGGAAGAAAGAATATTTAATACTCAAAGAATGTCCATCGTTTTAATTGTATTCCATTACTTATTAGTACGTTTGAAAATGTACAACTATGTAATATATCTTATCAGAAAAAGATACTTCTTTCTCCTCCTGGATTGACTCTTCATTCTCAATTCACAATTAAAATCTGTATTCAGTGAAGATAGACTTTTCTATTACTGAGATAAGAGATGACAGTTGGTGCTTATAAGATTCTATTTAGAAGGAGAGTGGAGAAGGAGGGAGGAGCTCTGTCTCTAGCTCCTCCTTCCTCAAGTCTACATATAATCATATCGGTACCAACTATCATCTCCTATCTCAGTAATAGGAAAGTCTGTCTTAACTGATCACAAATTTTACCCGTGAACCTAGAGTAAACGTTTAATTCAGAAGGAAAAAGGAACAGATTTTTCTGATGAGATAAATTACATCGTTGCCTATTTTCATGTATAATATTGCTTTGTGGAACAAAAATCAAAATGAGGATTCCGTTTTAACCACTTACCTGCGTTGTCAACACATCCTCTGTCTGTTCCTCTGGTCAGCTCCTTCTGTCTTTTTCTTTTTTGTCAACACGACTCACAAGGTACTTTTCCTGCATCTTGTCTCTTCCCCAAGTAGGCCTCGGACGTTACAATGCACAAATTGCACAGCTCTTCAGATGTAGCACGTGGTGTTATAGGAAACCCTGCAGAAGAACGAAGAAGAGGAAAGCCGATGGCACATATGTTGAGTAAGGAGGAAAAAAGTTGGGCAGTGTCGGCACCGAGGACTAGACGGGTCTGCGGTAGTGGGACAGATGAGTCGCTAGGTGAGTATTATTATTATTATTTTTTTTTTTAACTCTACGTTTATTTTGATCTTGGATCTGGAAAGCTTCTCATTAAAGGGAATCTGTCACCCCATTTTTGGCCTATAAGATGCGGCCACCGCCATCAGGGGGTTATGTACAGTATTCTGTAATTTTGTAGCTAAGCCCCTGATGAAACCTGAAAAATAAGAAAAACACGCTAGATTATACTCACGGGGGGGCGGGTTTGTTGGGTGTTGCGGTCCAGTACGGTGCTTCCCATTTTCATACGATGATGTCCTCCTCCTTGCTTCTCTCTCGGCTTCTACGCAGGTGTACTTTATCGGCCCTGTTGAGGGCAGAGTAAAGTACTGCAGTGCGCAGGCGACGGGAAAGGTCAGAGAGGTCCGGCACCTGCGCACAGCAATACTTTACTCTGCACTCAGCAGGGCAGATACAGTATGCCGGAGCCGAGGGATAAGCAAGGAGGAGGACATCATCATATGAAGATGGGAGGCACCGGACGGGACGGCGACACCCATCCGACCGAACCGAACGCCAGGATGAGTATAATCTAACTCTTTTTCCTTATCTTTTAGGTTACATCGAGGGCTTATCTACAGCATCACATAATGCTGTAGATAAGCACCTGATGGCGGTGCCGACAGCTGATAGTCAAAAAATGGGTTAACAGACTCCCTTTAAATGATTCAAATTGAATTTCGTGGTAAAGTTCAAGCAAACTGATAAATTCGGATTTCAGCAGATTTGCTCATCACTAATTATTATTATTATTATTATTATTATATTCTTAGCTTCAGATTTCAGGTGTTTGCATAAACATTCAACCCTGACCTTTTTCTGTATTTAACTTTTGCACTTTACTCTACAGGACCCGAAACAGGTTTCTTTTCCAGGATAATTTATTCTTATTGTAAAAATTGATGAAAGTAATACCACACAAGAACTGTAAAAAGGGTTCCAAGCAATTTATTTCACAAGATCTTATTTGCACAGTAGTACATAAAACTGTCAAGCCAGACAGATAGACTCATTGACTTGAAAAATATCACTTCACTGCTCAATGCTATCCGAGCTCCTCTACGCCATGACAGAGAACAGAGGCCATATTGCTCTGGACAATTAATGGGCTGGAGAAATAATCTTTAACACAAATTCACTCATTTGTAACAAGTCAGATGAACACAAACATTGATCAAAGTAAAATTTGTGAAGGGGTAATAACGAAAACCAGAATATATTGGTGGACGCTAATTGACTGCCATTCTGAATTTAAGTAATGCTTTAAGCGAATTTGTGGATTTATCTTCAAAATGTCCATAAGAGGCTGAGGTCTAGTAAGAAACTGAGATGTAGATTCGTAGGAGATGAAGAAAATGTAAAAAGTATAAATTCGTAGTAATCTAACACAATAGATCGAAGTATTATAGTGTAGTTAAACATGCAGGTTATAATACATATTTTCATACACAAAATAATACAAACTAGATGAAATATTCTTTTAGTTCATAATTTCTTAATGACACCTTAGTTAAACATTAAATGCAATACTTATTAACTCTTTTGGAATATGCCATCAATCTGTGATTGGTGAAGCATCTCAGTCTGAGAATCCCAACCATTTACGAGAACCTTGAGGCACCTGCTTGCCTCACTGTATTATCACCTACATTTGCAATAAACAGACAGACAGACATTCATACTGCTGTTTTTGGTACATCAATTTACTTGACTGGACTGGGCTACATAACCAGATACAGCCAGACATGCATAGATATCATTGAGTCATTTTACTGTGCAATCTTTCTATCCGTGTTTTCAGGATGAGACCTAATTGATCAGGAATCGATGACCAATATTAAGGATGTATCTTCATTACTGTAGCTCAATTCTAAAGATGGACCCTGTTATGATTAGGTAACCGAGGAGGATAGCAAGTGAAAAGGCTAGGTAACCAGATAAAAAGAGAGGTTGGTAGCTTAGCGGATTGCAGACCCCTAAACTGGCGACACAACTAGAATTATCCGTGGGATGTACCTACGATGTCCTAGAATTAACTAAGCCTAAAGAGAGAAATGGGAAAGCTAAACTGCCCCGGAGTAGAACCCGAAAGGAATAGATAGCCCCTGAACATATATTGCTGGTGAGACAAGATGAGGCACAAAACACAGGCAGAAAATTGAGTAAGCAAATGATGGGGCCCAAACTTTCTATGTAGAACAGGACAGAAAAGGATACTGTCTGCAATCACGCAAAAAACCCTAAGAAAAATCCAACACGTCTGATATGCAAAAATACTGAGGCCACACGACCTCTCCCCCACTAAATCAGAACTCTTGTGTGAACTGGGCACAAAACAAAGACACTGATATAACAGGGAATTAGAGATACAGAAAATACTGACACAAGCTGTGGCATATGAAACAGAGTCCAGCACAGGTCCCAACAGGGAACCCGGCTGAACTCACACCAGCAGAGCAAAAATCAGAGAACAGTAAAAATGAATCAAAATGCAAAAAAGATTCAAGCAGACAAAAAACTTATCTGAAAGATACAGGACGGAGCAGGAGGCAAGCAGACTTCCAAAATGCTCAGGAAGCAAACCAAATCAGCGGCAACACCTGAGGGAAGTTTGCTCACTCAAATCTCTCCAGTCTGTAACACCTGACCTCCAATCATCATCCTCAGATGATTGACTTCTGTCAGCCAGACCAGCTCCATTACCAGCAGCAACCACCAGAGGGAGCCCACACTCAGAAGCCATGTCAAAGGTGTTCACAACAGGACACATTTAGTCGAGTAGAATGGAATTCTACACAAATTACTAACATCCAGCACCACTCCAGCATTTCATTTTATTCTAATGCTGGATTGGTTCTACTAATATACAATCCCTGCACCTAATATTATACTCAACCCCCACCATCTTCAGTTCTCCCTGGTGTTGCTCCAGTCCCATGCTGCCATTTTGTGACATTAAATTCTGACCGGACATCGGAAGTAAAAGTCACAAACTCTGAATGCAAGTCAATCAGAAACAGAAAAAATCTTTCATTGACTTGCATTAAAAAGTGACCTCTGGCTTGTTCCAGCAAAGAATGGTGCAATCCGGCAGGTTACAAACTGCTGGAGACTCACCGGAGCATCACAGATAAAAGGCGAAGATGCTGGAGTGGTGCTTACTTCACTGCTCAGCTGTTTACCCCTCTACTCACAGCACGTAATCCCATCCTCAGGGCCTCTTTTTTCATTTGTTGCATGTCTTATTTTCAGTGTCTTCACTGTAGATCATAAGATCATAGCGCAAGACATTGTGGCAGGAACATCTGAGGCTTGTTTCCAGATGGATGACCCGCTAT
This sequence comes from Dendrobates tinctorius, assembly GCF_039654945.1. Lineage (NCBI taxonomy): Eukaryota > Metazoa > Chordata > Amphibia > Anura > Dendrobatidae > Dendrobates > Dendrobates tinctorius. The sequence continues at coordinate 4,035,926 of NW_027361763.1, read as the reverse complement.
AGAGTAACGATATCAAATCATGCAATGGCAGAAAGTAAAGGACCTGAAGAAAGGAAAACATGCAGTGAGCAGCTAGGCATCTCAAGAGGCGACCATTAGTTTTAATTCATTTCTTTGAACATAATAAGGAACTAGACTTGAGCGATACCGTCCGATACTTCAAAGTATCGGATCGGAATGGATCGGACGATCTTAAAAAAAAGTATCGGTATCGCCGATTCCGATACCGGAAGTCCCATTCAAGTCTATGGGACTTCCGGTATCGGAATAAGAAAAATCCTGTTTTTCCCTTGTACAGCCTCTCTGGGGTCTGTACGGGCCTTTCGGGGGGCTGTGCCGGCCTGCCAGGGGGTCTGTGCAGGCTCCGGTGGTCTGTGCTGGCCTGCCGGGGGGCTGTGCAGGCTCCGGTGGGGTGTGCCGGCCTGCCGGGGGGCTGTGCCGGCCTGCCGGGGGGCTGTGCAGGCTCCGGGGGGCTGTGCAGGCATCGTCCGATGGGACTACAAGTCCCATCGGGAGATGCCTGCTACCATGACAGTGATTGACACATTAGCCAATGATGGGACAGTAGTAGTCCCATCATCCGGCTAATGTGTTGAATGTAAAAAAAAAAAAAAAATTACATGCTACATACATGCTACATACATACAACATGCATACTACATACATGCTACATTCATACTACATACTACATACATGCTACATTCATACTACATATATACTACATGCAACATACATACTACATATATACTACATGCATGCAACATGCATACTACATATATACTACATGCAACATACATACTACATATATACTACATGCATGCAACATGCATACTACATATATACTACATGCAACATACATACTACATATATACTACATGCATGCAACATGCATACTACATATATACTACATGCTACATACATACTACATATATACTACATGCATGCAACATGCATACTACATATATACTACATGCTACATACATACTACATATATACTACATACATACTGCATGCTACATACATACTACATGCTACATACATACCACATACATACTACATACATACTACATGCTACATATATACTACATATATACTACATGCTACATACATACTACATATATGCTACATACATACTACATACATACTACATGCTACATACATACTACATATATACTACATACATACTACATACATACTACATGCATGCTACATACATACTACATGCTACATACATACCACATACATACTACATACATACTACATGCTACATACATACTACATATATACTACATGCATGCTACATACATACTGCATGCTACATGCATGCTACATACATACTACATACATACTACATGCTACATACATACCACATATATGCTACATACATACTACATACAATACATTCATACAATACATACATAGACATACAGTACATATAACATAGAGTAACATACTTACCAATACTTGTCACATTGTTCCCCGAAGCCATTGTCTTTTACGGAATAAATATTAACATAACAAACCACAAAAATACTCACCCACGATCCGAAGCAGTCCACGAGTGTGTCCCACGACGATCTTGGGTAGAGAACTGCAGCATCAGCTGTTGCTGCCGTTCTCTACGGGCTGCAGGAATCCAATGACGGAAGGTAGGTATCCTTCCGCACTGTATTCCTCCGCCACTTAAAAAAAAAAAAAGTCCCACTCGTGGACTGCTTCGGATCGTGGGTGAGTATTTTTGTGGTTTGTTATGTTAATATTTATTCCGTAAAAGACAATGGCTTCGGGGAACAATGTGACAAGTATTGGTAATTATGTTACTCTATGTTATATGTACTGTATGTCTATGTATGTATTGTATGAATGTATTGTATGTAGTATGTATGTAGTATATATGTGGTATGTATGTAGCATGTAGTATGCATGTAGTATGTATGTAGCATGCATGTAGTATATATGTAGTATGTATGTAGCATGTAGTATGTATGTAGTATGTATGTGGTATGTATGTAGCATGTAGTATGTATGTAGCATGCATGTAGTATGTATGTAACATGCATGTAGTATGTATGTAGTATGTATGTAGTATATATGTAGTATGTATGTAGCATGTAGTATGTATGTAGCATGCATGTAGTATATATGTAGTATGTATGTAGCATGTAGTATGTATGTAGCATGCATGTAGTATATATGTAGTATGTATGTAGTATGTATGTAGCATGCATGTAGTATATATGTAGTATGTATGTAGCATGTAGTATGTATGTAGCATGCATGTAGTATGTATGTGGTATGTATGTAGCATGTAGCATGCATGTAGTATGTATGTAGTATATATGTAGTATGTATGTAGCATGCAGTATGTATGTAGCATGCATGTAGTATATATGTAGTATGTATGTAGCATGTAGTATGTATGTAGCATGCATGTAGTATATATGTAGTATGTATGTAGTATGTATGTAGCATGCATGTAGTATATATGTAGTATGTATGTAGCATGTAGTATGTATGTAGCATGCATGTAGTATGTATGTGGTATGTATGTAGCATGTAGTATGTATGTAGCATGCATGTAGTATGTATGTAGTATGCATGTAGTATATATGTAGTATGTATGTAGCATGTAGTATGTATGTAGCATGCATGTAGTATATATGTAGTATGTATGTATGTAGTATGCATGTAGTATATATGTAGTATGTAGTATGCATGTAGTATATATGTAGTATGTATGTAGCATGTAGTATGTATGTAGCATGCATGTAGTATATATGTAGTATGTATGTATGTAGTATGTATGTAGTATATATGTAGCATGTAGTATGTATGTAGCATGCATGTAGTATATGTTATGTATGTAGTATGTATGTATATATGTGGTATGTATGTAGTATGTATGTAGTATGTATGTAGTATGTATGTGGTATGTATGTAGTATGTATGTAGCATGTAGTATGTATGTAGCATGCATGTAGTATGTATGTAGTATTTTTTTTTTTTTAACATTTAACACATTAGCCGGATGATGGGACTACTACTGTCCCATCATTGGCTAATGTGTCAATCACTGTCATGGTAGCAGGCATCGCCAGATGGGACTTGTAGTCCCATCGGACGATGCTTGCACAGACCCCCGGACATCAGCACAGCCCCCCGGCAGGCCGGCACAGCCCCCCGGCAGGCCGGTACAGACCCCCACAGGGTGCACAGACCACCGGCAGGCCGGCACAGCCCCCCGGCAGGCCGGTACAGACCCCCACAGGGTGCACAGACCACCGGCAGGCCGGCACAGCTCCCCGGCAGGCCGGTGCAAACCCCGGGCAGTCCACACAGCCCCCCGGCAGGCCGGCAGAGACCCCCGGAAGGCCCAAAATGACGGCGCATCATGATGCGCACACACCGCGCATCATGATGACGTCAGGCTGTAAATCAACTTTGAACTTCCGATTCCGATGCCGACTTCCGATATTGAAAAAATATCGGAAGTCGGTATCGGAATTCCGATACAGCAAGTATCGGCCGATACCCGATACTTGCGGTATCGGAATGCTCAACACTATAAGGAACATACAATTCATGAAGAATAACTTTGCTTCAAATCAAAGTTCCCATGAAAATTTTTGCGATTAATTGAATTCAAATGCTGCCAGTTCTTTTTATATCTACATCTCTGGCAAAAATTAAGAGACCACTGCACAGTTTTATAAAAATCAGCTTCTCTCCATGTCTGACAGCCATTCCATTCCAGTATCAGTTGAATTCCAACCAGAGTACACCTCATTCTACTTAATGTGCTTTTGATTAGGTGATCACCTAAACCAAATCTTATTTAATAAAGGAAAGTATAAAAACCCTGCTGTGGTGTTCACAATCCTCTTGCAATAGGACAAGCTGGATGGCAAAACAAGTGCTAGTAACATCTCAAAAGTAATAGGAATGAAAAAAATAACATTTAACCATGCCAAAGGAGTTGAAAAGAAAAATCTTGAGTAAAGAAAAGAAGGACTCAATTTTGAATTTACTAGCATAGGGATACAGTGAGTGTCATACTGCCTCTATCCTTAGAATTTCTAAATTTTGGGTACAATAAAGCTACAGACTGGCAGAGGGTGAAAACGACTCTCCACTGACCAGGATGACTGTCATCTTATTCAAATGTCACTCAGCAACCACAGGATGACATCAAGTGACCTACAAAAGGAATGACAAATGGCAGCTGGGGTGAAGTGCACGGCAAGAACAGTTTGTTAATGGCTCCAAGTTGCAGAGCTCAAGTCCAAAGGAGAGCCAGGCTGAAGTTTGCCAAAGACCATAAGGATTGGACCATAGAGGACAGGAGTAAGTTAATCTTCTCTGATGAGTCTAATTTTCAGCTTTGCCCAACAACTGGACGTCTAATGGTTAGACGGAGACCTGGAGAGGCGTACAAGCCACAGTGTCTTGCACCCACTGTGAAATTTGGTGGGGGATCGGTGATGATCTGGGGATGTTCCAGCAAGGCCGGAATTGGGCAGGTTAATCTTTGCGAAGGACGTATGAATCAAGTTGCATACAAGGTTATCCAGGAAAAACAGTTGATTGCTTCTGCTCAGGCAATGTTCCCCAACTCTTAGGACTGGTTTTTCCAGCCGGACAATGCACCATGCCACACAGTTAGGTCAATCAATGTGTGGATGAAGGACCACCACATCAAATCTCTGTCATAGCAAGCCCAATCTCCAGACCTGAACCCCATTGAAAACCTCTGGAATGTAATCAAGAGGAAGATGGATAGTCACCAGCCATCAAAGAAGAACTGCTTACATTTTTGTACCAGGAGTGGCATAAGGTCACCCAAAAGCAGTGTGAAAGACTGGTGGAAATCATGCCAAGACACATGAAAGCTGTGACTAAAAATCTTGTTTATTCCACAAAATATTGATTTATGAACTCTTCCTGAGTTAAAACATTAGTATTGCTGTTTCAAAATGATTATGAGCTTGTTTTCTTAGCATTATTTGAGGTCTGCAAGCATGGCATAGTTATGTTATTTTGACCATTTCTCATTTTCCTCTTAATTTTTGCCAGAGCTGTATATACTTTTAATATGTCTTCTCCTGTAAACTAATCTATTTTTGTCATTTTTATTGTATATGCCTTTGTCTTGAATTCATTTGCTACACTGATGCCTTTACTCTATACCATTCACTAAACTGGTTGCCTATCAAATATGCAATATAATATACAGTAATTTATCATTCTCGCTCACAAAATTCTCTATAGTGTTACCTCCTTAAATTTTATATCTTCCCTCATCTATATGTACATGGAAAAAAACATGACTTTCTGCTGACGATATTTCAAGAATAATCCCCAGTAAAGTGGCACAGTTCTTCATCCAATCTGTAGGCCCAGAAGTTCATCGAGTAAGTGCTCCTAGTATCTGATAGAAAAAGGACACAGTTAGGGTAAGACTGAGCCTGACACTTCAGTGAGGTGTACATTACATTGACAGAGGCTAGTTTCACACTTGCTTTTTTTTGCAGCGCGTTTTTCCCGCAAAAAAAACGCATTGAAAAAACGCATACAAACGCATACAGATGCTGCGTTTTTTTCAAGCATTTTTATGAGCATGCATGAAAAAAACGCAGCGTTTTTATGCGTTTGTATGCATTTTTAGTGCGTTTTTACCGCGTTTGCGTTTTTTTCCAACATTAGGTGGCCCCTCACATGAACCCAAACCATGACTTTACTAACCCTAACCCTGACCCTAACCCTAACCCTGACCCTGACCCTAACCCTTAACCAAACCATACCCTGATCCTAACCCTAACCCTTAACCAAACCATACCCTGATCCTAACCCTAACCCTGACCCTAACCCTAACCCTAACCCTGACCCTAACCCTAACCCTGACCCTAACCCTTAACCAAACCATACCCTGATCCTAACCCTAACCCTTAACCAAACCATACCCTGATCCTAACCCTAACCCTGACCCTAACCCTAACCCTAACCCTAACCCTGACCCTAACCCTAACCCTAACCCTAACCCTGACCCTGACCCTAACCCTGACCCTAACCCTAACCCTAACCCTAACCCTAACCCTGACCCTAACCCTGACCCTAACCCTAACCCTAACCCTTAACCAAACCATACCCTGATCCTAACCCTAACCCTGACCCTGACCCTAACCCTAACCCTTAACCAAACCATACCCTGATCCTAACCCTAACCCTGACCCTGACCCTAACCCTAACCCTTAACCAAACCATACCCTGATCCTAACCCTAACCCTGACCCTGACCCTAACCCTAACCCTAACCCTAACCCTAAACCCCCTTAACTAACCCTAACTCTAACCCAAACCCCTAAATTCCATTGTCTAAACTAATGGTAAAAAAAAAAACGCATGTGCAAAAAAACGCATACATAAGCATGCCAATGCGCACATATGCTCACCATAGACTTATAATGGGTGTCTTGCTGTAAAAAAATGCATTGCGCGCGCATGCGTTTTTTTGAGGCAAGTCGGACGCTCAAAAAATGCAACAGGTTGCATTTTGTGCGCCCGAGCGCATACCTCAAAAAAACGCATGCGCGGTAAAACGCGTACAAACGCATGTGTATGCGCACATAAGCGCATCCCATGCAAAGTATAGGAAAAAAAAACACATGCGCTATTTAGCGCTAAAATACCGCGAAAAAAAACGCAAATGTGAAACCAGCCACAGTGGCACATAATACATCTGCTGATGCGGCCTTGGCTTATTGTTGTAGATCTAGTGCTGAAACTAACAGGAGAAGGTTGGTTCTGCAAGGAGACGAGAGGTTTCCCCTTGTAAGACTCATGGTCATCAGGCCATCTGCTTAGCTAAAACGTTGTCAAACAGGGAGCACTCCTTATCATGGTAATGCTTCCATTTTGATTTTCTCTAAGAAGTCAGAAAAATTTCCCCTATTTTTCTTTTATAGGTTTGATCTCAAAGCACAATATAATAGTAATCGCTTTGCTAGAGGCTAACAATAAATCTGTCATCTCATAAGTAGTGTTGAGCGAAACAGGTCGGTCAGATTCAAAAATCACCGACTTTCGCCAAAGTCGGGTTTCGCCAATCGAAACCCGACCATAGAGTGAGGTCGGCGCGCCAAAGTCGCATTTCAAATGATGCTTTCAGCGCCTTTTCTCAGCCAGTGATGGAGGACGCACACTGTGGGCAACGCGATGACAGGCGCAGCGACCAGCACCATCTTAGAGAAGGGCATTGAAGTGATTGGCAGGCTTTGTGTGGCGTCACAGCGGGTATAAAATGCTGTGACCACCATCTTACTTCTGCCGATCTTACAATAGGGAGAGCTGCTGCTGATGATTCTGAACAGGGAAAGCGTTAGGCAGGGAAGAAGAAAAAAAAACTGCTTCTGCTGATAGCGCTTTTCACTGTACAGTGTGTGCAGTGAAAGGGGAGGATTTTTGTTATGTGCAGCAGCACTGGTGGTGTTTAGGCTGCCTTTTAAGGCTACCTGCTAGCTGCATTGTTGTGTGCACACTGCTGTTCAAACTGCTTTTTTCAAAGCACTCCAACTTTTATTATTTTGTTCTGGTGAGTTACTGAGCTTTCATTTTTTCACACACCGTATAGTGGTGTACGCTCCTCACACACTACCATGTACCGGCTGGTATCACGGACAAATAGAAGCTATCTGGGTGTGACTCTGGAAGAAAAAGCCAAGGAGTTTTTCCGTTTTTCCAGACCTACACCTTAGAGTCCTGTCCGTTTTTCAAACAGTTTTGTATATCTGCTGTTTGATCACGGTCAAAACTAGACAGAGACAGCGTGTGTCAGTCCGTATACAAATAGACGGAGATTGACAATTTTCCATACAGACACCATATAGCGGTGTACGCTCCTCACACACTACCGTTTACTGGCTGGTATCACGGACAAATAGAAGCTACCTGTGTGTGACTCGGGAAATAAAAGCCAAGGAGTTTTTCCATTTTTCCAGGCCTACACCTTAGAGTGGTGTCAATTTTTCAAACAGTTTCGTATATCTGCTATTTGATGATGGTCAAAACTAGACAGAGACAATGTGTGTCAGTCCGTATACAAATACACGGAGCTTGACAATTTTCCATACACACACCGTATAGAGCTGTCCGATTCTCAAACAGTATTGTATATCTACCATTCGCATTACAGTCAAATTTATGCAGAGTCAGCGTGTGTGTGTGTGACACTCCATAAATACATATACGGGGATTGTTAGTTACACAAAAAACGTATACAGCTGTACACGTCTGATACAGTTCCGTATATATCTGCTTGTTGGATTACAGTCCAATACATACTGTGAGAGCTTCTGTGACTAACATAATATATACGTTGATTTAATATTTTTAATACACCTTACACAGCTGGACGCTCCTCATAGAGTACCATCTCTCTGCTGGTTATTTTGGTACATTTTCCCAAACATTAGGAAGTATGGTGGAAGAGGCCGTGGACGTGGGAAGGGGGGCGCAGCTGGTACTGATGGTGGTGGTGCATCGGCTGGTACTGGCAAAAGCACAAAAGAAGCTAAGGAGGAGATGTTGAGCCTGCGTCATCCTGTGGCCCAAGAAGGCCTGTAAGGTTGCTTTTTCTTGGAGTAGGAAAACCGCTTTTAAAGCCGGAGCATCAGGAACAGATTTTGGCGTACATTGCCGAAACAGCCACCAGCTCTATTGCCTCCTCTTCTGAACGTTTGAAAGCACGGAGTCGTCAGTGCAGGGTTCTGGTCCGAAAATACCACCTTTCCTTGTGTCCTTCACCCCCACCAAAAGTTAAGGATGCGGTAGCCCACACTTCAGATTAGTCTACGGAGCTTTTTTCACATACCATGCCTGGGTTATCCAGTCAAATCTTGAATTACCCAGTCCAAGATGAATCTGACATGGAGTGCACTGATGCACAGCCAATGCTAGATGATTCTGCTGGTACACTGACCCACAGCACTACATTGCCCTCACAGTCTATTGAGCCAGAATCTGACCCTGATGAAACTCAGGTGCCCCTTCCCGCATACTATACCACCTTACACGGTGACACAGAGGAAGGTAAAGAGGAAGGTGCAGATGACTTTGAAAAGGAGGTGATGGATGACCCAGTTCTTGACCCGGATTGGCATCCATTGGGGGAGATGGGTGGCACTGGCAATAGATCAGATAAGGAGAAGGATCCGCAGCAGGCATTGACATCACAGCAGCGGTTATCTGGCAGGCCCGTAGCTGTCCTAAAACGTGGAACAAAAACTAAAAGAGTTGCAGGCAGCTTGACCAGGCAGTCAACTAAGCACAGCGTGCAAGGCCAGAAAATGTTTACCATAGTAGGAAGAGTGCAATGTGGTACTTCTCTGTCCAAAATCCTACTGATGAGGCAAAGGTTTACCTGTAAGAAGTGTGGAAGGACCTTTAGCCGAGGTAAACAATTTGAATACCAGTTGCATGCTTAGACATTTAATCAGCATGCACTTACAAGCATGGACAGACTACAAAACCTCAGGTAGCACGTTCACCTGCTCTGACTGAAGGTAGACAACAACCCTCCATCGCTTCCCCCACTGCAAGACCACCGCCACCATTAACCACACCACCAGCAGTAAAAGTTTAGGTGTCATCACAAGGCCAAAGCACTCAGGGAATCACAATGGTTTTGCAACACAACACTGAATCTAGGCCATCACCACCAATACCATCACCAACCCCCTCTCACTCCATCCGGTCCACCGCTACTTCCCCCATATCCAGCTCTCCAGTCCAGCTCACCCTACCATTAAAGCAACAAATAAAGGACGTCCTTTCTGATAGATGCCTATAAGCTCTACACAATCTATATACCACACGTAACTGAAGAAGGTCACATTGACCGAAACGTCTTTTTTCGTGTACTACAATAAACCGCCTTACAAATACCTTTAAGTTGAGTGCTAGGTTCATATTTGTTGCTTTAATGGTTTGGAAACCTAACCTTAGCACTATCTTGAGTTGTGCTCACGGTGTTCTTTCTATACGCAGCTCACCCTACCAGACACTCTGAGTAGGACAAGAAAGTACTCATCTGTGTAGACTTTGTTTGAACGCCTACATTGCCAAACTAATCTCATTAGAGATGATGCCCTACCATTTAGTTGAAAGCGAAGCTTTCCGCGACCTCATGGCCTACGCTGTCCCACGCTATGACCTACCTAGTCAGCACTTCTTTTCTCGAAAAGCCATCCCTGCCCACCACCGGTATGTGAAAGACCGCATTGTCCGTTCACTAAAACAGTGAGTGGAAATGTGCACCTCACAACAGATGCATGGACGAGTAGGCATGGCCAGGGCCGTTACGTGTCCATCACTGCGCACTGGGTTAATGTGGTGGATGCAGGCTCCACTGGGGACAGCGGCGGTGAAACAGTGCTGCCTAGCCCACGGTATAGGAAACAGTTGGCTGTAGGCTTTCGCTCCTCCTCCTCTATCAGCAAAAGCTCGTCCACAGAGCGCAGTCGCACGAGCACTACATTCGCAGCTGGCAGTGTTGCACACGAGGTGTCCCACTATCGATCAGCTAGAGGTAAGCGTCAGCAGGCTGTGTTAAAGATGATGTCTTTGGGCGACAACAGACACACCGCGGAGGTACTGCTCGACTACTTGCAGCAACAAACTGAGTCATGGCTGGGCAGTCTACATCTTGAGGCAGGCAAGGTAGTCAGTGATAACGGCCGTAATTTTGTGGCAGGCATAGCCCGTGCAAAACTCACATACATACCTTGCCTGGCTCACACTTTGAACCTGGTGGTGCAGTGCTTCCTTAATAATTATCCGGAGTTAACATACCTGTTCCATAAGGTGTGAAGACTGTGCTCGCACATCCGTCGCTCAGCCATACACTGCAGTCGTATGCAGAAGCTGCAGCGATTGCTCCACCTCCCTAAGCACCGCCTAATCATAGACGTTGCAACAAGGTGGAACTCCACCCTGCACATGGTTAAGATGCTGTGCGAACAGAGGCAGGCTGTAATGCATTTGGGGAAGGATACACGGGCAGGCAGTTTGAGGGAAGACATGGAATTGTCCGTTGTGCAGTGGTCAAAGCTGAAAGACCTCTGTAAAGTCCTCCAGTGTTTTGAGGAATGCACACGGCTGGTAAGCTCAGACGACGCAATCATAAGCTTTTGCATCCCACTTTTGCGTCTGCTCATGCAAAGTTTGACGCACATTAAGGATCAGGCGTCTGCAGCGGAGGAGGAGGAGGAGGGAAGCCTTGATGGCAGTCAACCATTGTCTGGTCAGGGAACTGTCCTGGACGAGAAGGAGGAAGTACAGGAAGAGGAGGAGGATGAGGATGAAGGGGATGATTATTTTAGGCAGGGGGATGCTTCTCAAAGGGCAAGAGAAAATGGCATTCCAAGGTCAGGTACAGTGTTTGTGCATGACTGTAGGGATGTGGATTTGCCAGAAAGTGCTCCTCCACCCACCACTGGCACCTGGCACATTGTCCCAGATGTGCGATTATGCCTTGCAGATCCTAAAAAGGGACCCCTGCATTGACAAAATGATGAGGGATGACGACTACTGGCTGGCCAGCATCCTCCATCCACACTACAGAGGCAAATTACACAACATCATGTCACAGGAGAACCTAAAGATAATATTGGCTAACAAACAAGCAACTCTGGTAAACCGTTTGTTTGAGGCTTTCCCAACACACAGCAGTGGTGCTGGTTCTCCCACGAGCCGTAGTGGGCACAATGGAAGAGATGTTCGTGGTGTGGAATGATATCTCAAGTACCTGTTAGGAGTGGCGGAAGACACTAAATAAAAAATAAATAAAGTGCCTTCGCCACCTGGGGTCCATCATGCGGTGGATGGAAAAACCGCTGCTAGAGAGGCAGAGCACAAGGCGGTAATGTGCACAAGGGTTAGACGGCACCCAGTGCACAAAAGCAAGCTCTGTTATACTCAAAGAGCTGCAGGCAAATGAGCTCAAATTAAATGCTGAGTCTGTTCAGAGTCACAGACACACAGCGATATAGTCGCGGTATTCGCGGTCACAGGAGTAGCCTTAAACAGCAGGACTACTCCGTCTAGACCTACCGTCAAATAAGGTGTGAAGTGTCGCAACCACGGACGCAGAGAAAGCTGCAACTGCAGCGCGGCAAGAACTGAGCCGCTGGCAAGGCGCTGCAATAACGCTGGCGCAATGCAGACGCTAAGCTGCTGAGCAAGATGGAGCATATGCGCTCTGGCACTGCTACTGGCTGAACCCAAACACTCACACAATTGTATTATCAGAGGGAAGGGGTTTCTTAATAAGTCAGTCACCAGTCCAAGCATCCATCACCATACATACAGCAGCAAGTATGAAATACTAACGCATGGCGGAACAGCCATGCGCACTTTTTATACCAAACGGGTCCTTCCGGAAGTCTCCAAGGCTCCAGGAGGAGCCAAAAGGATTAGACACAGGACCTGAGCATGCGACTCCCGAACTCCATTGGGAGCTCGTCCCATGAGCATGCTCAGTGGAGGGAACAGAGGACTTAGCCTCTGGAGAGAGTTGCCGCAAGGCACTCTCCTCTGCAATCTCCTCTACCACAGATGAAATTCAGGAGACTGCAGCATGTAAGGGTCTAGATTTCATTATAGGGAAGGAAGAAATCAGACTCCTAACAGTACCGCTAATACTGCATCGATTAAAAGTGACAGGAGGCAGCAGTTGTCAACTATGGTAACAAACTACTTTTTCTCCCATATCAATGTTCTTCCTCACAGGTCATTCCCCTTTGACTATTGGGCCTCTAAATTGGATGCCTGGCCTGAATTGGCACAATATGCCTTACGGGAGCTCGCTTGCCCTGCTGCTAGTGTGTTATCGAAAAGAGTCTTCAGTGCTGCTGGATCAATCCTGACAGATAAAAGGACCCGTCTGTCGACCCAAAATGTTGATGATCTAACCTTCATTAAAATGAACCATGCATGGGTTTCAAAGGATTTTGTCCTACCTTCCCCTGATGACACATAGGTTGCCAGAAAACTGCCTTGCTTTTGTCCTCCTCTTCCTCGGACTTGCCCAATTACGCCCTTTGCAGGAGCTGAATGCCCAGCTAACACATCAACATATGCCAATTTTTAAACCTCCCTAACTTGGCTGCCCACCCCTCCCCCAATGGCTGGGTTCAACACCTGGCGCACCAGGGCAAGTGTCTGAACAGGTGGATGGGCCCTCTGATGGCCGACGGCACTGGCACAGGGTCCCTCGTAGTACAATACAGTGTCTCTGACTGTAGAGGGCCCACTCGCCATCAGACACAACAGCATACTATGAGGGGCCCTGTGCCAGTACTGTTGACCACGAGTGTGCCCCCCTGCTTGGTCATGGCCACACCACTTGCAAGTTGCAATACTTACCTCTCCCTGCTTCAGGCACACAGTAATTAGTTTCACTTCTCTCTCCTTGCCCACTTATCAGAAAACCCCACCCCTCCTAGTTATCTCCTGACTCTACAGGCTCTGTGAAACCTGATATCACAGTGACTCCGCAGACCTTCTAGTGAGCAGATATCAACACTTTGGCTTCTCAGGCACATTGCGCCTGATTTCAACACAAATTGAAAGGTTAGTATTTTCTTTTTTTATTCATCACGATTGTGTATTTAGCTTGTTTTATGAAGGATTAATGCTAAGTTAGTGTACATAAGTACTGTTTTCTTAGACAAAAGGAGGGTGGCTTCTAAGGCACATTGCGCCCTAACACATACTCTTTCTCTCTTGCTTCAGATTTTCTGCTGCAATGGCCAGAAAACAGTATGATTCATCTAAACCCCTTCATTTAGAAGAAATGAAGATTTTTTTGTTAGAAGATGATGAGGAAGAACCAGCAGTAACTGAGGATTTAGAGGAATCTAGTGACATTTCATCTGAAGATGAGGTAGCAGAATGTAACACTGATTCTGGAACAGAGCAGGATGGTGATGACACTGATACAGAGGAAACAGACACAGATCTAGCTTATTATTTGGGCAAAGATAAAAATACAAAGTGGAACAAAAAGGCACTCAAGAACAAACAGCGCAGAGAATCCCACAATATTATTACACACCTTCCTGGAGTTATTGGAAGTGCTAGAAAAGCTAAAACTGCAGTGGAATGTTGGAGTAATCTAATTACAGATAGCATGTTGGAAACTATTGTTCGGTTCACTAACCAGTATATTGACACAATCAAAGAGCAATTCTCCAGAGAGAGGGACATCAAAAACACTGATGTGATTGAACTCAAGGCATTTATTGGCTTGTTATACCTAGCTGGTGCTTTCAGAGCAAATAGGCAAAGTTTGGAAGAGCTGTGGGGGACAGACGGTGATGGCATCGAAAAATTCAGCCTTGTGATGAATCTGAAACGATTCAAAGTCCTGATCCGTTGCCTCCGTTTCGATGATCTTCTGCTGCAATTGAAACCACTGAAGATGAGTAGAAAATAATTAAGTAACATCTAAGTGCAATATCCTTTAAGTTTTTTTCCATAATTTTATATTTAAGCAATAGTTAAGTAAAGATAACTGGAGCCTATTTGGCGGTACTACCGAAAAGCGGTACTTTTAGTTTTAATAAGTTTATGGTTAATAAATGTTTTTTTTTGCATCTGATTTGGTGTAATCTCTTTTAATACATTCCTATGAAGGTCACTGACTACTTCTATAGTCCTGAAATTGAAATATGTAGCTACTATAGGTGGTTTTCTGACCTGTGCTTGTCAAGCACATTGCGCATGAACTGAGGAGAATCTATATTGCGCCTGACGGAGGGTTAAATCCTTCACAGGGACGGCCACTAGAAATTTGGTGTATTGATCAATGATGGTTAAGATGTAGCTGTGGCCTGTCCTGCTGGCCTCTACCTTCAGATGATCAATGGCTACCATTTGAAATGGACGTCAACTTGCAAGCGGATGCAGTGGTGGTTTATGATCACCTTTCACAGTTGTGATACTGTAGTCACAGACGTGTGACATTCCTGCCACCATTTTTCAATGTCTCCTCTCATGCCAATCCAATAGAATCGCCTACGGCCTGTGGCTTCTGTCTTTTGCACTCCAAAATGACCAGACACATCATGATAGGCAGTGAGGACCATGTGTACATCTCTCCCTGTGATCACAATTTGATGGAGACGAGTAACGGTAATGTGATCCACGCTACTGCAATAAAGCAATCCTTTCTTCACAAAGAACCTTTTTCGCTTTCTCCACAGACACAGTAATTGAGGGTCTGCATCGCCTCTGCAACATCTACTGGGAGGTTTTCCCGCGATGTTTAATTCCAAAATTTCTGCTAACACTCGACTTTCTGTCTCTACTTGTATCCATGTAGTTTCCAGTAGCGGAGAGTCTGGACTGGCTTACTGAGATTGAAATATATACGAAGATTTAAAAGTACCACAACAGTGTATACTGGTGTACGCTTTGAATACCTTTCCCTTTTCAACTTTTTTAATTCTGGTGTAATACATAGTGAGCATGTGAGTGTCTGTGTCTGACTCCGGAAGTATAGACGGAAATTTACCCCTAGAATGGATGCACCTGGTATGTGCTGATACAGTAACTTGGTTCAAAAATTTGTATTATGGTATCTTCTGTAGTATAACCAACTGGGGGGGAGACCCTCTTCTTGCCGCAGACAAACACGAGACTGAGACAGCGTTTGTATTGAACAGGTCCATTTTTATTGCCCATCCTTCTGTTGACAACAGCAATTCACCACAGCCATTTCACATTTCTCTGTACACAGGCCCCCGGTACCTTCACTTCCTTTGTTACTATAATCGTGGCGTCCTCTGTGGCTCTTCCACTGGGGGTGCCCTAGGCTCATCCACCACAGCGCTTCACCAGTCTGAGCACACCGTCCGTATGATAGCCCGAGGCCATCTTCGTCTGCAGCTACCGTCCTCTGGGCCACCCCCCGCGACCGCCTCAACTGTCAGTCCTCTCTGGAGCCTTTCCACTGTCTCTATTTTCAAAGCAGAACTTCCTCTTTACTGTGCTCCCTTCGCTGACTGACTCTTCTAGAACCTTCCCTCAGCCTTTTATACTTCCAGTTTCGGTAACTCCGCCCACCATCATCTGACAGTTTCTCTGACCAATGGCAGTTTTTAAGTCCTACTCCTACACTCTCCACTGCCCTCCAATGGGCAAGCTAAAACACTGCACCCTTTCTCTTTATCTTAGCGGTTTCACGCCTACTCTGCGCTACACCTCTGCTTCGCACTACAGGCAGGATTGTCTGTCAGTCCACCTTCCCTACATCATCCATAGTGAGTGAGCCTGTGTGGGTTACGCCTTCTATATATACGGTGAATCAGAGATGCCACTTTTGACACTATACTCGATACAGCTTGTATCTTGTACCTTTGTTCGACATTTAGCATTACGGTCAAATCCATACTGAGTAAGCGTCTGCGAGTGACTACGGGACTATTTATATGGAGATTTCATTTGGACCCTAAAATATATATTCTTGTTAGCCAGGACCTTTTTTACAACATTTTTTATTATGGTCAAACCCAGACTGAGTGAGCGTCTGAGAGTGACTCTGGAAATACTGTATACAGTATACCGAGATTTCAAATTTGGCCAACACTGTATACAGCTGTACGCTTCTGATACAGTAACCTTTTTAGCTGTTTAGATTCTGGTGTAATCCATAATGAGCCTGTAAACGTCTGTCTGTTACTCCAGCGATATATTTGGAACTATAAGATTACCCCAACACTGTATACAGCTGTACGCTTTTGTTACATTACCCATTTACAGCTTTTCATATTCTTGTGTAATTCATACTGGGTCTGAGAGCGCTTTTGTCTGCCTCCTGAAATATATACGGAGATTCATAATGTTTACACTATACTATATATACCTTGTATCTGGTGATACCGTGCCCTTTTTCAACTTTTTATTTTATTGGGTAATCCATAGTGAGCCTGTGAGCATCTGTGTATGACACATGAAATATATGCGGAAATTTACTGTTATCCATAGACTGTATAGAGCTGTACGCATCTGATACAGTACCATATATCTGCTGGTATTTTGGGTCCATTTTCCAAAACATGAGGAAGTATGGTGGAAGAGGACGCGGACGTGGGCATGGGGGGCCACCTGGTACTGATGGTGGTGGTGCATC
Organism: Dendrobates tinctorius; assembly: GCF_039654945.1. Lineage (NCBI taxonomy): Eukaryota > Metazoa > Chordata > Amphibia > Anura > Dendrobatidae > Dendrobates > Dendrobates tinctorius. The sequence goes on along the minus strand of NW_027361763.1, from coordinate 4,018,739 downwards.
TGCTGGTAGTGCCAAAAACACAATAGCAGCTAAGGCAGGAGGTGTTGAGCCTGTGTCATGGTGTAGCTCTGGAAGGCCTGTAAGGCTCCCTTTTCTGTGAGTAGGTAGACTGCTTTTAAAGCCGGAGCATCACAAACTGTTTTTGGCTTTCATTGCTGAAACAGCCTCCAGCTCTATCGCCTCCTCTTCTGAAGTTGTAAAAAATGCAAGCACTGAGTTGTAACTGCAGGCTTCTGGTCCGGAGCAACCCCTTTCCTTGTGTCCTTCACCCACACCAAAAGTGAAGGATGTGGCAGCACACATTTCAGATTATTCCATGGACCTCTTTTCACATACCATGCTTGGGTTAATTAAAAATAGGGCCCATCAGATACTGGAGCATTATAAATGGGGCAGATCAGACACTGGAGCAGCATCTAAGGGGCCCATTATACACTGGGTCATTACAAATGGGGCCCATTATAGATGGAGCATTATTAGGGCCCATCATACACTGGAGCATCATCCATGAGGCCCATCATGTACTGGAGCATTGTAAATGGGGCAGATCAGACTCTGGAGCAGCATCTAAGGGGACCATTATACACTGGAGCATTACAAATGGGGCACATATTATGTGGAGCTCATCATATACTGTATGGAACATTATATGTGACTAATTATTCTGTATGAAGAAATATATGGGGCTCATTATTCTGTATGGCACACAATGTGGAGGCCATAACACTGTATGGAGTAATATACTGTCCTGTTTTTGAGCTATTGTACAATTTAAAATAGATCAGTCATGTCATGTAAGCAGTGAAGTATGTGTCATTGTACTATACCTATATTTCTGTGGCGTATTGGAGCATCATGAATTGTGGTATGTGTTAAAGGGGCGCACTGACACTCTTTGGCCCAGAGCACATGAAAACCTGGAGCCAGCCCAACCCCCCCACAACTTTAGCCAAATAACCCCCAGTATTCAATGCGTAACTATTATTATGAAGTAATTTAAGGTTGACAAGCTTCAGTTATAAGAATTGATGTTTTTAGCATTGAAATGGGCACTGTAGGTGTGTTTCCTGTCCTCCACTACCTGCCGACTTTGCTTCCCCATTGACTTGCATTGGGTTTCGTGTTTCAGTCGGACCCCAACTTTTCCCTATAGTAGGCCGATTTCGTTCGACCCGACTTTTAAGAAAGTCGGGTTTCATGAAACCCGACTCAACCCAAAAAAAGGCAAAGTCGCTCATCTCTATTCATAAGCCATTGAGCTTACATTGGTTTTCTTTCCAAATTTCAATGTGACAGTTGATCATCATAGACAGGGTAATCTTCGCCATCAATATCTCACCTACTGTGAGCCTCATCCTCTACTTGTACCTGAGATATCTCAATGTTTTCCTCCTCATTCACGTATTGCTTCTACTTCTCCCCATCCTACAAATCTTGCTGTATCTAACATAGACCATGAGAGTCCCAAACATGAAAATGCAGAAGTTGCTGTAATAAATGAGCAGATATTTTGAAATTCAAATTTGTTGTCATCATCAAATTACCTGTGCTTTATATCAGTCCTGATCCAGCATGGATCATGACAGCATGGAGGCATTCATCCTGTGGCACTGCTGAGGTGCTATGGAAGCCAAGGTTGATTTGATAGCAGCCTTCAGCTTGTCTGCATTGTTGCCACTTGACAATATTCCATTGATTCTCTATGAGGATAAGGTCAGGCGCATTTGCTGGCCAATCAAGCACAGTGATACTGTTGTTTGTATACCAGGTATTGGTACTTTTGGCAGTGTGGACTGGTGTCAAGTCCTGCTGGAGAATGAAATTTCCATTTCCAAAAAGCTTGTCGGCAGAGGGAAGCATGACGTGCTTTTAGAATTTCCTCGTGGATGGCTGTGCTGACTTTGGTCTTGATAAAACACAGTGGACCTACACCAGCAGATGACATGGCTCCCCAAACCTGATTATGGAAACTTCACACTAGACCTCCAGCAGCTTGGATTGTGACCTCTCCACTCTTCCTCCAGACTCTGGGACCTTAATTTACAAATGAAATGCAAAATTTACTTTCATCCGAAAACAACACCTTGGACCCCTGACAACAGTCCAGTTCTTTTTCTCCTTGGCAGGTAAGACGCTCCACATGTTGTCTATTGATCATGAGTGGCTTGACACAAGGAATGCGATACTTGTAGCCCATGTCCTGGATATGTCTGTGTGTGGCGACTCTTGATGCAATGATTCCAGCAGCAGTCCACTCCTTGTGAATTTAACCCAAATTTTTGAATAGCCTTTTCTTAGCAATCCTTTCAAGGCTGCGGTTATCCCGGCTACTTCTGCATGTTTTTCTAGCACACTTTTTACTTCCACTCAACTTTCCATTAATATGATCAGATACAGCACTCTGTGAACAGCCAGCTTCTTTAGAAATGACCTTTTGCTGCTTACCAGCAGACTAACGGACATTAGGAAGCCTTTGCAGGTATTTTTTGTTATTCTAATTTACTGAGATAATGACTTTTGGGTTTTCATTTGCTGTAAGCTAAGCTATAGTCATCAAGATTAACAGAAATAAACACTTGAAATAGATCACTCTGTCTGTAATGACTTTATATAGTATATACATTTCACTTTCGTATTGAAGAACTGAAATAAATTAACTTTTTCATGATATTCTAATTTTGTGAGAAGCACCTGTATTTGGCCCAGATACAGACCACCACTGTACAAGGTGCATGCTTGCTATGATTAAGGGTGTCCTTTTAGACAAGATATGGTCACATTTTTTATCTTTGTATGTTGGGTTTTACAGCTTAAAGAAATAAAATAGGGCTTTTATTTCACCTGTGGAAGTGCTGCTCTCTTCAATTTTACCATTGTTGCTGATCCACACCTGCTGGAGCTATGGCACCCACCGGTTTTCCTCCCATGGACTTTTAATCTCCAAATTATGTTAAGCTCCGAAACTTTTTTCTACAACTTTGTACAGGGTGTGATAATCTGCTAGACATCATAGCCTGGACCACCCCCAATAACAGCAGTCTTGATGTATAGTCTAGAGCCCCCTATATCAGTAGTCTAGATATTTAATCAGCTGCCAAATGTAGATTTCAAAGTAAAGGTACTGTTACACTAAAGGCCCTATTACACATAACGATGTCCCAGCGATCCCACCAACGATCCAACATGGATGGGATCACTGGGACATCTTAGGCTGATCGCTGGTGAACTGTCACATAGACAGCCCCAGCGATCAGGACCAGCGAGCAAGCTGGCTTCTAATGTAAACATCGGATATCCAGGCGCCGCGGCTCTTGGATACTCGCTGTTTACCTTGGAAACCGGCATACACGCAGGTTTCCAAGGTAAACATCGGCTCCTAGATACCCGCTGTTTACCTTGGAAGCCAGCATCTAAGCCGGTTTCCAAGGTAAACAGTGGGTATCCAAGAGCCCCGGCTCCTGGATGCCCGATGTTTACATTAGAAGCCAGCATCCAGCGTCGCTGATTGCTGGTCTCTCACTGCCACATGCAGCGATGCGTGCTGGCCAGCGGGAGACCAGTGATCGAAAAATGGCCCAGGCCGATCAATGACGATGAGCGATATCCAGCAGGGGGGCCGATCGCTGATCCCCGTCACACACAGCGATCTCACTGGCGAGATCGCTGTGGCATCACAAAATCGATCTCGCTAGCGAGATCGCTTAGTGTGATGGGGCCTTAAGCGATGCACCAGCGATCCCGACAACGACTCGACCTGGTAAGGATCGCTGGTATGTCGCTAAATGGTCGCTAGCAAGCTGTCAAACAGACAGATCTACTCAACAATGCAGCAACAATCCGGCATTCCGTATAACGACCTCGGTGGTCTTTGGGACCTTGTCACACAGTAGCTATTCTGATGACTCATGCCTGTGTCCCTGAGTTCTCAGTCACCAACAAGGTCGTTCATCAGCGTCAAACACAAAAATGCATGCTGGCCAGCGGGACACCGGCGATCCAAAATTGGCACAGGACATTCGGGCACGATCAGCGATATCCGGCGTGGGGGGGGGCGGTCACCACTATGTGTCACATGTAGCGAGATCGCTGGCGAGGTCGCTGTTGCATCACAAAATCTGTGACGTTTCAGCAATCTCGCTAACGATCTCGCTATGTGAGACGGGGCCTTAACTCAATATTCAGCATGCCTACTGCATGATACAATCTATCATGACTTTAAACTGTTTTCGTTGAGGCTCTATCATATGCAGCATTGAATTACATTGTGTTGTGACATTGATCATGTGATGGATCTCAGGCAGACCAGTCTGTTTTTGCAAAATGTGGAGGCTATGCTTCAACATGTAAGACAGGTCATTATGCCCAGGTACTATCGAGGCCCCAACTTTTGTCAAGAAGATCTATTGCTTAATTTTTAAATAATTAATTTCCAAATGTGTGCCAGGCAGGGAACATACTTAAGTTACCTTGGCCAAATATAGTGCAGCCAGAATGTTATGGGCATTGACGACATTGCCAATTCCAGTTGATAAGGAGGTGATTCAACTTGATATTTTCTAATTGACAATTTACTGTGAAACAGCTTGGCAGTGCAATCAGCATTTAACCTTACAAAAACAAAAAGACTGTGGGTGGAAAGTAATGGCAACTTTGTGATCTGTTACTATTGAGGTTATGTGGAACTGTGGAGGCTTCACCACCTTTCCTGGTGACAGTGGTTCATCTCTGCAGCTGAAAATATTCTTCCATTGGCTCACATGTGACTTTTTTTTGTCCAAATTTTCTGCTCCATGTATTCACAGTACAGTACAACTTCGCGTTCAATGTCAAATAAAAAAAAAAGCAGTCAGCATTGTACTACATGGAGAATGGAAGCCTAACTGTGAAAATAATTGCAACTGGTTATTTTCCAGCAAGATTGAGTGATCATTATAATTTCTCGAAAAGCAAGCAAAGCTTGCATCTTTACCAGTAGATGATGGCTGGGATAATTAGCCATCATCAGCCTGTAACAGCTGTCAATCTGTAACAACTGCATTTATGCATGCTGACAGGAAGGCGGGACATTCTAAGTACCCATCTGCGTGCCTGTGATGTAAATGAGGGGCACCAGTGGGTTGCCATCATGGCCATGGGTCTGCTGAAGCTTCATGTGCCTGTCCTGACAGTTCATGGCTGGCACTTATAGGAGACCATGATTTGTGCTACACACAACAGTATTGTAGTATTGTTGACTATAGCACAAGGGGTTTCTGAATTTTTTTTTCACCACTTAAAAAAATAAAAACTATGCATGTGATGACCTGGAAAATCATATTCCCAGGTCATTTTTAAAGTAAAATGAACTCAGTAAATAAAAAACCCTCCAAAAAAATTACGGAATTGAGCTTTATTTGCGCTATTTTGTCACACTTGGAATTTTTTATGATTCCCAGTACATCACATGATAAAATGAATTATTTCATTCAAAAGTACCATGCATCCAACAAAAAACAAGCCCTCACGAGACCTAAATCCTAGGAAAAATAAAGACTATGGCTCTTGGGATAAAGGAACAAAAAAACTACAGCAAGTGCAAAAATGAAAACTTGCCTCGTCTTTAAGACTTTAATGAGTTAATTTTATCTTTAGCCAAGAGTTATTAAATTCACAATACACTGTGAGACTTAGGCCGCTTTCACACTTCAGGCTTTCGGTATCCGGCATGGGGCGGCGAAAAACCGGACTACCGGATCCGGCCGCATACGCAGACACCCGATCCTTCTTTCTGCTGGATGTCTTCCTGGCAGGGAAGGTTTCCGGGCATGCGCAGTGCGAAAAACCGGTCCAGCGTTGGGAAAAAACGTTGCATGCAACGTTTTTTTCCAGACGCCGGATCGGCTACTTTCTCCGGATCCGTAAAAAAACGGACGCGCCGCATTGCCATCCGGCGCAATGCGGCAGCAATGATACAGCACGGGGAAAAAGCCGGATCTGGTCGTAACAGGCGCCGGATCCGGCAGTCCGGTTTTTCACCATGCCGGATACCGAAAGCCTGAAGTGTGAAAGCGTCCTTAATAGAATTATAGAAACAAAAGCTGTACATTTAGGGATAAACCTTAATTCCAAAATATTATGCCGGAACTAACTTTTTGACAGAAGGTTGTGAGGAGTAAATTCATATTTGGATGCTTCATGAGTGTCAGAAGTGGGACTGGTGGGATTGGATAATGATCATTTAACATGTATATTGAGAAACAGTAAAGCAGATGTTACAGGTTCTACTTAATTGATGCAGCCATTATAGGAATATAACCAATGTGTAGCTTTCTGAATAAGCAGATTGTTTGCTTTTAGATTTCCAATTTTATTTTTTCTGCATTTTAGTTGTTGAGTGTTCTTTTTTTAACTCAATATATTTGTGAACTAAACTGTTAAAATGCCGCCAGTTCACCAAAGCGCTGTACATAAACAAAATGTAATAAAGCTTTTTTTATCTGTAAACCTAATTATTTTAGCAATTCTTACAACATATGCTACTATTAAAATAATAATAATAATAATAATAATAATAATAATAATAATAATAATAATAATCCAAAATAGAAAAGGTACAGCCAGCAGCACTCAACCATCAGAATGCAGGTTCAAAAATCCAATGACCCTATTGGAGAGCAAACCATCATAAAAAAAAATGAACAGCATTCCATCCGGGTGAAGATAAAGTATCTTATGACATCTTTATTCTGCCACATGCAACGTTTCAACCCATAAGGCTGGAGTCACACTAAGGCCTCTTTCACACTTCAGTTTTTTGCATCAGTTCAAATCCGCCAAAAAGTCATACAAGCGGATCCGTTGTTAACTGATGTGAACGGATGGCACAGGATCCGTTTTTAGACGGATCCTGAAAATGCGGAAATTTAAAAGAAATGGGAAGGAGAGAGAGAGAGAGAGAGAGCGAGAGAGATAATTTTTTTTTTTGTCCGGCACCCAGAAAGAATTTCGGGTTAAATGAGTGTGTGGAGGATCCGCCAGAGAAAAAAACGTTACAAGCTCCGTTTTGAAATCTTTGAGGGTGGTGACGGACAGCAATTTTTGGCGGATCCTCAAAAAAAACGGATGCAACGGACAGCAATCCATCACAATCCGCCATTAATGCAAGTCAATGGGGAAAAAAACGGATCCTCAAAAAAAATTTGAGGATCCGTTTTTTTCAAAACCTGGCGGATTGTGACTGATTGTAAAAAACGGAAGTGTGAAAGAGGCCTAAGCTGCGCAAAATACGCTCCGTATTTTACATGCGTAATACGGATGAATCACCACTAAATAGTGGTCCGTAGGTCATCCGTAAGCAAGGTGTGGTCGCGTATTTTGCGCATGTGTGTATCCGTATGTAATCCGTATGCAATCCGTATGGCGAGATTTTCTCGCAGCCTTGCAAAATGGACATTTAACGGTTTTGAGGCCTGCAAACAATTTAAATCATTAGCCTGCACCCTATTTAGACACTCAGAAACAGGTGGCTGCCTACATTCTGTACATTTGTCACCTTGCTTTCACGAGGTGTGCTGGTGTTCTTTGTGCAGCATGGCAGAGGGTCTGACATTCAATACAACTGAGCAGGTTCTCTTTACCTGGCTTTTGTCACGGCGCTTTGGGCAACCATATCCTGTGATAGTGGATCCGCGGAGGAGGAGACGCATGTGGGTACATCCACTTTTGAGGCAACGACTCACAAGAGGTCATTTTCACCGCCTCTATTCGTCTCTGCGGGAGCATACGGAGAAATTTTACCAGTACTGTCGTATGAGCATTTCCACATTTGATCGCCTCTTGGAGACAGTGCGCCCTGGGATCACCTTTCAGGACACTAGGATGCGCAAAGCCATATCTGCAGAGGAGCGACTTCTACTCACAATACGGTATGTACTACACAACCACATTCTCTATGTTCATAATGTGTGTGTTAATTTATGTTTTTTGGCCTTCTTGGACAAAGTTTAATGCCCTCATCTTACTCAAAATATGTTTCACCTGACACAGCAGAATGTTACATCTAATATGTCCTGCATATCACTTAGTCATTGTGCCACCAAATATGTGTGTGTTGTTCTCTCTCGTTTCCTACCAAGTTTGGTCGGCATGTAACTGATTTTTTTACTTTAGCCATTCTAAACTGTACTATTTCTGTTGTTCTACAGCTTCCTGTCCACTGGCCTGTCTTATGCCACCCTCCACCATGAGTTTCTCATTGGAAAGTCAACCATTTCAGGCATAGTGAGGTCTACATGTGCACAAATCTGGACAAGACTCCATCAGGTGGTCCTACCCGAGCCCAGGATGGAAGACTGGTTAAGGATTTGAAGGGACTTTGAGGAGGACTGCCAGTTTCCAAATTGTATTGGGGCCCTGGATGGCAAACATATCAGGGTACGTAAGCTGCCGAACTCTGGCTCCCAATTCTTCAATTATAAACAATACTTTTCTGTTGTATTGTTCGCTCTGGTAGACCCTCAATACAAGTTTATAATTGTTGACATTGGGGCCTATGGAAGGACGGGAGACTCTAGAGTCTTCAATACTTCCATAATGGGTCGGCGGCTACGCACCAGCCAGTTGGATCTACCACCACCACGCCAGCTACCAGGCTCCCCCGAACAATCAGTCCCTTATGTCCTTGTGGCAGATGAGGCCTTTCAGTTATCACGCAATGTCATGAGGCCATATCCCCGGCGCAACCTTGACCACAGGCGCAGAATTTTTAACTTGCGCCTATCACGTGCTAGGCGACTGGTGGAGTGTTCCTTTGGGATTCTTTGTGCCAAATGGCGGGTACTCCAGTCTGCCATTCAGTTGAGTGAGCAAAATGTGAATGAAGTTGTGAAAGCCTGTGTTGTTCTGCATAACTTCACCAGGATACATGATTGTTCCTCCTCTGATGGTGTTGTGCGTAGGCCGGACAATGTGCGCAGGGTGAGACCACCTATCATCCCTCAACGTAGACCGCTCTCTGGCCTCAAAGTGCGTGATATATTCACGAATTACTTTATCTCACCTGAGGGGGCAACTTCTTGGCAAGAGAATGCTGTGTCTATGTTATAATTTGTTTCTTTAAAAGTGTGTCTAAATATATATTACTCAAGCCTTTATGATTCTATGACTGTTTCATTGCATTGGTTGGTGTCTGTTAGTATGTTGTGAGGGATTGTGAAAAATCACAGAGACGTTAACTACAGTAGACAAATTTTTAGTTTTGCCTTTTTTTTTTTGTTTTGCTTAAAGGCAAACATAATATTGCCATAACACAAATTTGGCAATGGCCAAAATGACCCTTTGTGCCTTCTTTAACTTGGTGTAACATTAACATTACAGAAAAAAACTGCAACAAACATTATTCAATAACAACATTGCTGCATGCCTACATTAACCTGGATTAGGCAACAAAGGGTGAGCTCCATCACCTAAATAAAGTCAATAAGATAACACTCACATTTCCTCATAATGTTTTCCAATCATAGAAAGATTCCACCATGACAGGCAAGGCTACCTCACATCTTTCAGACAGATATTACCTGTCTGTAGAACAGACAATATTTAAGCATGCTATACTGGAAAGGATGAAAATACAAAACTCACTTGTTAAGACATAGAGAGAGCGTGATATTGTGAATGCTGGTCGCCTCAAATTGGTTTACTAGAGAATGCTAATAACAAAGTTGACTACTTAACTAAAGGCAAGCACGCCTTTCCTATGCATTAACAAGTGATTAGTGTATTTTCATCCTTTCAGGTAACAGTATAGCGCATTTAAATCTTCTCTTTTATACACACATGTAATATCTGTGTGAAAGGCGTGAGGTAGCGTTGCCTGTCATGATGGATTGTTTCATATGTTTGGAAAACATTGTTTAAAAATGTGAGTGTTAAATTATGTTCTAAATGTTGGTGAAGGAGAACACCTGTTTTTTTGTCTAGATTAGAAGCACCAGTTACATGTCACTGGACATCTCCCAACTTTTGAATCATAAATCCTCATATGTAGGGGAAGGGGAACGTGGAGGAACAGCCTGTGGGTGCTGCTGGACATTGTGGGCAACATCGCCCTATGTGGGGCCATACTGGTGCCCATGATGCTGTAGTTGTCCAGCCTCCTGGGCCTGTTGGTGATACTGGCCAGAGTACTGATGATGGTGAGGGGCTTCTTGTTGGCTATGGTAGGCCCGTGGCTCATACCCACCAATATAGCCAGATCGTCCCCAACCAGGTTGGGACCAGCCTCCAACACTGGGTGGTTACAAGTGGCCACATTGGTGGGGTTGGCTTGAGGAAGACATTTGGGGATGCGGAATAGAAGGATGGGTAGGGGGAGGAAGGGCTTGAGGTGTTGGCCCATGTATTAGGGGCTGTTCAGACCCTGCTTGAGCATGCATCTGTGTGGATGGTCTCATGCGCATTAAATTTCTTGGTGAGAGCTGCCGCCTCTCCAGAAATTCAAACACCTCATATGGGGTATTGGGGGGGGTGCTTGCATCAAGCAGGATCTGAATACATCCCCTAATACGGAGCCTGACCTCACGGGTAAGGGCACGGAGATAAAGGGTGAGGCTACATGCATAGGCCTCCTCACCATCATCTGTAGTGACTCTGGACAAGTAATTCAGCACCCCTGTGTCCACATTGGTCCTGCTCTCTTGAATGGTGACCTGGCACCTTCTTCTTGTTCGCCGTGATGCTAGAGCAGCCTGTGGGGAGGGCCTGATCTGGGCAGTTGGGCTGCTGCTCAAGTTGCCTGGCTCTTCCAGGATGGGTGAGGTTGCAGCAGCAGACCGTCCTGATGGTGTGTTGTGTAGGGCAGCCATTGTGTGTTCTGGTGATGCCTCCTCTTCAGCCATCCTTCTTGTAGGGGGAGAAGATGGGCCAGCCACCTCATCCCCTACAGGATCTATAATGGGCTCTGCCTCTTAGGCCGTTCCTCGATCCGTAAGGTTGGATTGAGTTCTGTTTTGAAATAGAACAGAGGCAAAAATACATCAATATTTTTGTCCCTGTAAAGTATTTGTGTAATGTTTTTGTGTCATGTGGTGTGAGGTATGTACTTACGGTCTCAGAGCCAGAATTGGGGCGAGGAAGTTCAGCCGGTCATAGTATATATATTTGCGCTTTACATGGCCAGCATCCCCACTCCTGGACCGCTGCTGGCGTTCCCGGCGGTACTGGTCCCGGATGCTTCTCCACCGTTTCATCACATCTTCCACTGCAATGTGACAGGAAAGATTGTCAAAATCACATATTTGAGAGGTCACATTTTCAAACAGTAGTCTAGGCATGGGGCCTTCTGGGGTGTGCGTTCTACCCATGGTGGCATATGTAATTGGGCTGATACACAGGGTCTCATTAGCTCCACTGAAACTAATTTTATTGGCTAGGAGGATGAGGAGCTTGTGGCCTAACCCCTAATTATGGCTGTGTGAAGCCACGTGTCACATCCTAATGTAACGGCCTCATGAGGCTAATAAAAGTACATGCACAGAAAGGGGGGGTGCTGATTGTAGATTCATTTTATAGCGCGCGCTAAGGTTAATTATATTTTTATGGTTGCACTTACGAATTTTATGCTGCTCATCACGTGGTCTGTCACCAAAGTCATGGTACATCTGGCGACAGATGTGCCTCCATGATGCCTCCTTTCTTGTGCGGTTAGCATAGTTTGCGTCGCGTGGGTCCCATATTTCTGGACGCTCCTGCACCAGCACAATGAGGAGCTCTACATTAATGTATGTGGACGCCATGCTGCTGCTGTACTCCATGGAGGCTGACTTCCTGGATGTCTGGAGCGGTTTTTTAGCTCATTTGCATGTCTACGCTTCCTGATGATGGATTGGCCCATTTCCTGTTCACCAGCCAAAAGACCTGCGTATTGCTCGCAGGTCACACGTGTGTTCCGTGTGTAATCCGTATTTTTTGCGCACCCATAGACTTGCATTGGCGTACTACGGGCGTAGTACGCTGACAATCACAGCATGCTGCGAGTGGCACGCAGCGTAGGATACGGAGGAGAAATATACGCCTGGTGCGAGTGACCCCATAGAGAATCATTTGTCCATGTCTAATGCGTGCTTTTAGCGCCTCTCACTCTCCTGTATTCCTCGCCAGTGTGACCCCGGCCTTAGGGTCTTTTTCAAGCATGCTTTATCTTCACCCAGATGGAATGCTGCTCAGACAGATCTCCTCTATCCAGATGGCTGATGAAGGTCAGCTGTTGACCGAACATCTAATTTTTTAACAATCTGATCACGTAGTCAATAAAGGAGTCTATCACAGGCAGTATAATAGATGATGGCCAAAAAATGCCATTTTATGCTTGTACTGATATGTGCACACAGAGCACACATTAGGAGATAGAAAAAAATGCATTCTGTGATTGTGGTGTACTACATCAGTGCTTATGTACATGATTGAAAATGGGAATTATGTATATAGAGATACAAGGTGATCTCATCATCGCCACTCAGCGTGAATGCAAATACATCTGTGATACTAGTCTAGAAACCGTGCACTCCATAAAAATACTGTCCTTGCTGCCTTATTTTCAATAACCCCTTTACCCCATAGGGTGGTTTACACATTCATGACCGGGCCAATTTTTACAATTCTGACCACTGTCCCTTTATGTGGTAATAACTCAGGAATGCTTCCATGGTGATTCTGAGAATGTTTTCTCATAACATACTGTACTTCATGATAGTGGTAAAATTTATTTGATATGATTTCCACTTATTTGTGAAAAAAATGGAAATTTGGCAAAAAATTTTTAAAATTTAGAAATTTTCCAACTTTGAACTTGCATGCCCTTATATCAGAGAGATTTGTCACATAAAACACTTAATAAGTAACATTTCCCACATGTTTACTTTACATCAGCACAATTTTGGAACCCAAATTTTTTTTTGTTAGGAAGTTATAAGGGTTAAAAGTTGACCAGCGATTTCACATTTTTACAACACCATTTGTTTTTAGGGACCACATCACATTTGAAGTCACTTTGAATGGTTTATTTGATAGAAAATACACAAAAGTGACACCATTCTAAAAACTGCACCCCTCAAGGTGCTCAAAACCACATTCAAGAAGTTTATTAACCCTTTAGGTGCGTCACAGGAATTTTTGGAATGTTTTAAAAAAATGAACACTTTTTATTCGAATATGCCTGTGACTGCAATGCACTCCCATGGCCCATTGCTTTGTCCATATATAGTATAATGTTCCATTCTTTGATCCCCATTTAGCAAATTGTTTACTTTTTTTGCCCTCAATTTTAGCATAACTTCCCCATTTTTTGGCAGCCATTTAGCATAATGTCCCTTTTTGTGGCATACTTTAGATGGAAGTAAAAAAAAACATTTTACCCAATTTTACTCACCAATCTACGCCTTGATGAGGACGAGCTCTCCCTACCTGTTATATAACACGTCGGCTACGTGGAAACAAACTGACATTATTGCAGCATCCGCTGTTTGTCAGATGCCGATGGTGTGTGTAAAAAATGTGGGGCAGGAAGATGGTGGTTCCCTGCTCCGCATTCTTTTCAATTGAAAATGCGTCCAGCTGAAACTCGCACTGGCACCCATGAGAAATCTTCAACCCTGGCCTGGTCTCCATATGCAACTGCAATTGCAATTATCAAGCCCTGGCTCAGGGGGGACACATCAGAAACTGGAATTCTCTTGGAAGTCCGAGCCTGTATGTAAAAGTTAATATATAATATCACAGGCTAAGCGTCACTCTGACCGAAGCCTTTATAGACTGCGCAAGCACGACGCGCCTGCGCAGTCTGGCTCCAGACAGAATGAGGCATCAAGCGGTGAGGAGTGTGTATGGTGCCCGGAGATGGCGGTATGCGTACATACCGTGATCTCGGGCGCCATACTTACATACTTACCTGACCGGGAGGAGTGTTGCCGTGGCGCTTCTCTTCTGCTGAAGACAGGGGCAGGAGTGCAGTCGGAATCGCGCATGCGCATAGCGCGATCCGGCGCCATTTTACTGAAGACACATTTGCAGTGTGTCTTCAGCAATATAGCGCTGGACAGCGCTATGGGCATGCGCGTACTCCTCCCCCAGACTCCAGCAGAAAGTGACAGCAATGAAGGACAGGAAAGAAGGGTGAGTATAAATTTTTTTTGTAGGTGTGCAGTTTAATGGGGGTGAGGGGGATCATGCATACCAAGATAGGGGGTGAGGGGACCATGCATAACAGGACAGGGGGAGAAGGGACCATGCATACCAGGATTGGGGGGTGAGGGGACCATGCATACCAGAATAGGGTGGTGAAGGGTAGCATGCATACCAGGATAGGGGGGTGAGGAGACCATGCATACCAGGATGGGGGGTGAGGGGACCATGTATACCAGGATTGGGGAGTGAGGGGACCATGCATAACACGAAAAGGGGGTGAGGGGACCATGCATACCACAAAAGGGGGTTGAGGAGACCATGCATACCACAAAAGGAGGGTGAGGGGACCATGCATACCATGAAGGAAGGGTGAGTGGAACATGCATACCAAAAAAGGAGGGTGAGGGGATCATGCATACCACGAAAGGAGGGTGAGGGGACCATGCATACCTTGAAACAGGAGTAAGGGGACCATGCATACCACGAAAGGGGAGTGAGGGGACCATGCATACCACGATAGGAGGTTGAGGGGTCCATGCATACAACAAAAGGAGGGTGTGGGGACCATGCATACCACGAAAGGGGGGTGAGGCGACCATGCATACCATAAAAGGAGGGTGAGGGGACCATGCATACCAAAAAAGGAGGGTGAGGGGACCATGCATACCATGAAACAGGGGTAAGGGGACCATGCATACCATGAAAGGGGAGTGAGGGGACCATGCATTCCATGAAAGGAGGGTGAGGGGACCATGCATACCATGAAAGGAGGGTGAGGGGACCATGCGTACCACAAAGCAGGAGTAAGGGGACCATGCATACCACGAAAGGGGAGTGAGTGGACCATTCATACCACAAAAGGAGGGTGAGGGGACCATGCATACCACGAAAGAGGAGTGAAGGGACCATGCATACCACGAAAGGAGGGTAAGAAGACCATGCATACCACGGAAGGGGGTGAGGGGACCATGCTTACCATGAAAGGAGGGTGAGGGGACCATGCATACCATGAAAGGAGGGTGAGGAGACCATGCATACCACGAAACAGGAGCAAGGGGACCATGCATACCACGAAACAGGAATACGGGGACCATGCATACCATGAAAGGAGGGTGAGAGGACCATGCATACCATGAAAGTAGGGTGAGGGGACCATGCATACCACAAAACAGGAGTAAGGGGACCATCATACCATGAAAGGGGAGTGAGGGGACCATGCATACCACGAAAGGAGGGTGAGAGGACCACGCATACCACAAAAGGAGGGTGAGGGGACCATGCATACCACGAAAGAGGAGTGAGGGGACCATGCATAGCACGAAAGGAGGGTAAGGGGACCATGCATACCACGGAACGGGGGTGAGGGGACCATGCATACCATGAAAGGAGGGTAAGGGGACCTTGCGTACCACAAAACAGGAGTAAGGGGACCATGCATACCACGAAAGGGGAGTGAGGGGACCATGCATACCACAAAAGGAGGGTGAGGCGACCACGCATACCACAAAAGGAGGGTGAGGGGACCATGCATACCACAAAAGAGGAGTGAGGGGACCATGCATACCACGAAAGGAGGGTGAGGGGACCATGCATACCATGAAAGGAGAGTGGAGGGGACCATGCATACCATGAAAAGGGGAGTGAGGGGGCCATGCATACCAGGATTGGGGGGTGAGGGGACCATGCATACCAGGATTGGGGGGTGAGGGGACCATGCATACCAGGATTAGGGGGGTGAGAGGACCATGCATACCAGGATAGGGGGGTGAGAGGATCATGCATACCAGGATAAGGGGGTGAGAGGACCATGCATACCAGGATAGGGGGTGAGAGGACCATGCATACCAGGATAGGGGGATGAGAGGACCATGCATACCAGGATACGGTAGTGAGAGGACCATGCACACCAGGATAGGGGGTGAGGGGACCATACATACCAGGATAGGGTCAAGGGGGTACCATGCATACCAGGATTGGAGGTTGACGGGACCATGCATACCACAATGAGGAATAGGGTGTCATGCTTGCCAGGAATGTTGGGGGGGTGAGGGTACAATGCATACCAGGACAGGAATGAGTGGTGCCATGCACACCAGGATAGGAGGGAGGCAGCATATACCAGGATGGGAGACCATATACCAATAAAAATGCTCGCCACCCGTGGATAGAACGGGTTCATAGCTATAGGGAGATCCAGAAATATTTGGAGGTAGCACAAAATATCTCTAAATTTCTCAAACATAAAGCCAAGGATAAGGAAGGACACATCTGTACTAATTATATAACATCTATTTCTAGAATTATTGTATCGTAGAATTGCATTTTTATGTTAGAAATAGTGTTGAGTGCAGTGTATGCACTGTGAGGTAGCGCTGTCATCTAAGTAGGGGATACTCACTTGCAGCCACAATAAAAACAGATCCGGCACGGGTTTTCCACAAAACAATCATAGTCCCTTCGGTTTATTCAGCATCATAAACCATCACAGCAACAGAAAATAGCATATAATCAGCATAGCGTCCATTACAGAGTTTCCCTCTGTTATCCTGTAGTCATATAAGTTATGCACTGTTCAATGCGCAGGCTTCCTAGCCCCAAGTTATCTCACCCTGTCAGGGTTCCTCATACTGCTTCACCATGCTGCATACGTTCATTCCCTCCTGGGAACTAACAGGCACATGTCGCCATTACTCACAGCCATTTCACAGGCTGTTAGCCAGGAAGCCCCATCTCAGTGGGACCTTCCACACTGGACCAACCGGGTCCCAACATTCACCACATGTGACCTACCCAGGCCGCATTATATGGTCCATAGCCATGCCCACCGGGTCACATGACTATGACCTCATCACAGGTCCTTCAACCACTCACTCTTTACAACAGTGTTCTTTAAACACACCCCCTGGATGGGTTTGTAGGTAACCAGGCCTGCCCATCTCTCTAGTTACCTGGAGACTTCTCCCTGACACCTTGAAGCAACACCTTAGCAATGTCCTTGCTGATCAACACACATACATAAGTCTCCATCTCAAGGCCACCGACCTTGAGATACATAACCGTCCTTCATGATTCTGCCACTCATCCTCTCTCTTGGGACATCCACACAGCACCCCCTAGTGGACAGAGTGGTTACTACACCACATACCTCCCCCCTCTGTTCAAACTTGTGGGGTTGAACACACAACATTACATCAGGCTCTCAAGACCGGGCACTCATTACACCTTGGCCCACAGGTCGAGAGACCCGTCTCCTTTTATCATACAGCCTCATCTCTACATTAGGCCTCCCCCGCCCCCAGCGGTCAGAATATCGGCCTTGATCTTTGGCCCTCCAGTTACAGTCTGTCTGCGTCATCAGACACTGTCTAGTCACCACATTCCTCTCCCTGTTTGTTCCATTCCCCGACCAGCTCCCCCAGTTGGTACGGTCATCAGTCTTAGTGGAGCCTACTGTCTGGCCTGAGTCTGACTCATTCAGCGTCTCACAGGAACTACGGTCTCTCAACGTCATCCTGCCAGTCGAACTACCACTTGCTGACATTCTTCGGCGATCTGCCAAGTCACTACTTGGAGGAACCCTTTGGGTCCTTACATCTTGGGTTGGAGGCGGCCGCCACCGGGTATTCCGTAATTCTTTATTAATTCGCCGGCGGTCCAGCCTTAACTGCTCAATCTCTTGCAGGTACCCCACTCGATACGCCACGGGCATCCGAAAGTCTCTCTGGCTCTCCATGGCACCAACCACCATGATGGGAATCCTACCCACTTCACTGGATACCTGGTCTTCATCAACAGGAGGGATCCTCACCCTCACCACACCGGAGATATTCACAAGGTCTTGCATTACCTTCCTGGATCTTCCAATGATTCTCCCAATCAGAGCTTTGGGTAGCGGAACCACATCTTTCCGCAAACCCAGCCGATCCATAACCTCCTTCGTTATCTCTAGGCATCGAGCAGGCTTCATATTACTCCGCCTGACCAGCTGTTTGGCGTGGAGACATTGTAGATGCATCTCCTTCAGGACAGCTACTCGGTTTGATGTATCTTTTCTGGCTGATACTATCACCAACTGCTGATTCTCAGGTGCCCAGTGCACCTTACATGCTTTGAGCGCCTCTTTGAAAGCCTCTTGCACACCTCAGCACAGGCTTCTTGCATGTCCTCTGGTACATCAGTCACAGACTGGAAGGTCATGGTCCTGCTCTCTTCCTTGACCGAAGGCTCTAGCTTTACCACAGACACTTCCCTCACTACTATTGACCCGACTGGGTGACTGTCTTCTTCAGTTCTTAGCTCCCCAACTTCACAAGATCTCATCTCTTCATGACCGTCTGCCAAGACGGGCACCAGCAGCTCCGTTCCACCACCAGTCAGACCCGGCCGCTGTTCATCAATGACAAAGTTCTCCCGCAGAAGACCACTTACAGTTTCTTTGAGCTCCAAGACTTTTTTCTCAAGCTCCTCAACCCTGTGCTCGGCTGTTATGATTGAGTCACCGTAGGAGGCAAAAACAGAAATGCTAGCTAAGTCCAGAAAACCAGAGAGGTTGGCAGCTATCGGATTGCAGACCCCTGAACCTATCAACACAACTAGCAGTAGCCGTGGGGGGTTCCTACGATGCCCTAGACCCCTCGATCACAGCCGGAGGACTAAATAGCCTAAATACAGAAAGGGAAAACTAAACTGCCCCAGAGCAGACCCCAAAGCAAAAGGCAGCCCCCCACATATAATGACGGTGAAGCAAGAAGAAAGAACACAACACAGACAGAAAGATAGACTGAGCAAAGACGGGGCCCAAGCTAACTAGATAGGAAAGGACAGGAAGGCTGCTGTCTGCAATCCGTGAAAAACCCTATGAAAATAAGAGCCAACAGGCTGACAGTGAAAAAGGCCCTGAAGACGCTAGGCTTCAAAAGACTATGTCAGTACTCAGGAATATTCTGAAGACAGAGCAACCAGCAAAAGGAGATTCAGCTCACCCCAGAAGGGAATGGCAGAATCCAGAAAAGCAAGGCAAAGAAAAACAAAACACAAATGCTAAAAGGCAAAGCAGAAAACTTAGCTTTAGAGGAGCAGGAATCAGACTGGTCTCCTAGAAGTCCACAGAGAAATCACCCGCAGGGCAGAAGGGCGTCGGCAGCCTTATATCCAGTCCGTGACTCCACTCAGCCAGTCATCATCATTAGGCTCAGGTGCCTGATAATCAGGCTCATTACCTTCCTTTACCAGAATAGGGAGTTCACCAGACCTCAGTGACGAAGGGGAAAATGAACTCACAACAGTACCTCCCCCTTGAGGAGGGGTCACCGAACCCTCAACCACGCCACCAGGGCGATCAGGGTGAGCCCGATGAAAGGCACGCACCAATCTTTTGGCATGAATATCAGAGGCAGAGACCCAGGAATTATCCTCCTGACCATAACCCTTCCACTTAACCAAATACTGGAGTCTCCGTCTAGCCAGACGGGAATCCAGTATTTTAACTACCTCATATTCCATGTTACCTTCAACCAATACAGGGTCCGGAGGTGCCACCCCAGTAACAACTGGTTCAACAAACCTCTTCAACAAGGACTTATGGAACACATTATGGATTTTAAATGTGACTGGAAGAGCCAAACGAAAAGAGACCGGATTAATAATCTCCAAAATCTTGTAAGGTCCAATAAATCTAGGCTTAAACTTAGGAGAAGCCACCTTCATAGCAATATTTTTTGATGATAACCACACCATATCACCAATCTTAAACTGGGGACCAATGGTCCTATGTCGATTGGAAAACCGCTGGGCCTTTCCCTGGGAGAGAGATAACTTATCCACCACTTGGTCCCAGATCTGATGCATCCTCTCCACCACAGTGTCAACACCTGGGCAGGTAGAAGGCTCCACCTGCCCTGAAGAAAATCGAGGATGAAACCCAAAGTTACAAAAAAAAGGTGACATCAAAGTGGCAGAACTAGCTCTATTATTTAAAGCAAATTTGGCCAAGGGCAAAAATGAAACCCAATCATCCTGATCAGCGGAAATAAAACATCTCAAATACGACTCCAAGGTCTGGTTTGTCCTCTCTGTCTGCCCATTGGTCTGAGGGTGAAAAGCAGAGGAGAAGGACAACTGAATTCCCAGCTTGGAACAGAAAGTCCTCCAAAATCTAGACACAAACTGAACTCCTCTGTCAGATACAATATTCTCAGGAATCCCGTGCAAGCGAACCACCTGTTGCAAAAACAGGGGCACCAACTCAGAGGAAGACGGCAACTTAGGGAGTGGTACAAGATGAACCATCTTGGAGAACCTATCACAAATCACCCAAATAACAGTCATTCTTTGAGAGACCGGCATATCAGAGATGAAATCCATTGAAATATGGGTCCATGGCCTCCTGGGGACCGGCAAAGGCATCAACAACCCACTAGAGCGAGAACAAGATTTAGACCGGGAGCAAGTCCCACAGGACTGCACAAAATTCCTGACATCATGACACAAGGTGGGCCACCAAAAAGAGCGACTCACCAGATCTCTAGTACAAAAAATACCTGGATGACCAGCCAATGCAGAGCAATGAACTTCAGACATCACTCTCTTCTTCCACTGGTCTGGAACATACAACTTTCCATTGGGACAACGCTCAGGTTTGTCCTCCTGGAACTATTGCAGAGCAAGTCTCAAATCGGGCGAGATGGCAGAAAGAACTACCCCTTCGCCTAAGATGGTAGCAGGCTTGGTCACCACAGGAGAATCAGCCAAGAAGCTCCTAGAGAGGGCGTCTGCCTTGACATTCTTAGTTCCAGGAAGAAAAGAGACCACAAAATCAAAACGTGTAAAAAACAAGGCCCACCTAGCCTGTCTAGGGTTCAAGCGTTTAGCCGACTCTAGATAAATCAAATTCTTGTGGTCAGTGAGGACCACAACTTGATGTTTAGCTCCCTCCAACCAATGTCTCCACTCCTCAAATGCCCATTTCATGGCCAACAGTTCTCGATTCCCCACATCATAGTTACCTTCAGATGGAGAGAACTTTCGGGAAAAGAAAGCACAGGGATTCATTTTAGATGTTACAGGATCCTTTTGGGACAAAACAGCTCCTACACCAATCTCAGAAGCATCCACCTCTACCTGGAACAGGTGTGAGACATCAGGTTGCCGCAAAACCGGGGCGGAGGTAAATCTTCGCTTCAGCTCCTGAAAGGAAGCAACAGCCTCCGGAGACCAATTCAACACATCAGCACCCTTCTTAGTCAGATTAGTCAATGGCTTGGCAATACTAGAAAATTTTGCTATAAATTTCCGATAAAAATTAGCAAAACCCAAAAACTTCTGGAGGGCCTTCAAAGAAGTGGGCTGAACCCAATCATAAATGGCCTGTACCTTGGCCGGGTCCATTTCAATAGTTGACGGAGACAAAATAAATCCCAAAAATGAAATCCTCTGCACTCCAAAAAGGCATTTCGATCCTTTGACATACAGGGAATTCTCCCTCAAGATCCGGAACACAGTACGAGTATGTTCCACATGAGAATCCCAATCCTTGGAGAAGATCAAAATATCATCCAGGTAGATAATCAAAAATGTATCGACAAAGTCTCGGAAAATATCGTTCATGAAGCACTGGAAGACAGAAGGGGCATTAGTGAGCCCAAAAGGCATCACCAGGTACTCAAAATGTCCCTCCGGAGTATTAAACGCCATCTTCCATTTATCCCCCTGCTTAATGCGGATAAGATTATACGCCCCCCTGAGGTCAAGCTTGGTAAACCAGCAAGCACCTCTAACTCTAGAGAATAGATCCGAAATCAGGGGTAACGGATACTGATATTTAATAGTAATTTTGTTGAGGGCACGATAATCAATACAAGGCCTTAAAGAACCATCCTTTTTGGCCACGAAAAAAAAACCCGGCACCTAAGGGTGAAGAGGATGGTCTAATATGACCCTTCTCCAACGCCTCCTTAATATAGGACCGCATAGCCTCGTGCTCAGGTACAGATAAATTGAAGAGCCGACCCTTGGGAAATTTACACCCCGGGCTCAGTTCAATTGCACAGTCATAACTCCTATGAGGAGGCAAGGACGCAGACTCATTCTCACTAAATACATCATAAAAGTCCGCCAAATAGTCAGGAACATCATGCGACTGAGGAGAGGTGGAAAAAACCGGAGCCTCACTAAAGGCACACCGACAACCCCAACTCACCACAGACACAGATTTCCAATCCAAAACTGGATTATGAATTTGCAACCAGGGAAACCCCAGAACAACGGCATCATGCAGACCATGCAACACCAAAAATCTGCAATTTTCTTGATGGTCTGGGGCGACCCGCATGACCACCTGGGTCCAAAACTGAGGTTTATTTTTCGCCAAAGGAGTAGCATCAATCCCCCTCAAAGGGATAGGCGTCTGCAGAGGTGTCATCGGAAATCCACAACGTTTAGCAAAATCCAAGTCCATTAGGTTTAGCGCTGCTCCCGAATCCACAAAACACTTGGCGGAAAATGTGGACAGGGAGCAGATCAGAGTAATTGCCAGAAGAAACTTAGGTTGAACATCACCAACAGAAAACGTGTGTGCAAAGCGTTTCTCTCGTTTAGGACAAACAGAAATAATATGCGAGGCATCTCCACAGAAAAAACACAGCTTATTACGCCTTCTGAACTCCTGACGTTGCGCCTTAGACAAAACTCTATCACATTGCATAGGTTCAGACGTCTGTTCAACCGGTGGCAACACCTCTCGTGCAATCCTGCGTTCACGTAAACGCCGATCCACCTGAATGGCTAATGACATAGAATCGTCCAGACCAGAGGGAACAGGAAATCCCACCATAGTATCTTTTACGGCTTCTGACAAACCCTTCCGAAAGAGAGCAGCCAAGGCATTATCATTCCAGGTAGTAAGGACCGCCCACTTTCGGAACTTTTGACAGTACAACTCTGCAGAATCTTGACCCTGGTTCAATGCCAACAGGGTCTTTTCAGCCTGATCAATAGCATTAGGTTCATCATACAACAACCCCAAGGCTTGAAAGAATGCGTTCACATTAGTCAGAATAGGATCATCTGGTTTCAAAGAAAACACCCAATCCTGGGGATCGCCACGCAGCAAAGAGATGATAATTTTAACCTGCTGCGCGGAGCTCCCTGATGAGTTAGGCTTCAAGGCAAAAAATAATTTACAATTATTTTTGAAACTCAAATATTTAGATCGATCCCCAAAAAATACATCAGGTGTAGGGATCTTTGGTTCAACAGCATACGAACGAGCAAGGTAGGCGGAAATTCCCCGCACTTCCGCAGCGAGCTGCTCCACACGATCAGACAATTGCTTTATCTCCATTGAGAGAAAAAAAAAATTCCCCCTACAGCCTCAGAGATATAGAAGAAAGAATGTACACACTTTTTTTTTTTTTTTTTTAAACACAATTCTTTCATGCTATTGAGTACCCTAGGATCTGCAGTATGGCGGGTGATTCTGTTATGATTGAGTCACCGTAGGAGGCAAAAACAGAAATGCTAGCTAAGTCCAGAAAACCAGAGAGGTTGGCAGCTATCGGATTGCAGACCCCTGAACCTATCAACACAACTAGCAGTAGCCGTGGGGGGTTCCTACGATGCCCTAGACCCCTCGATCACAGCCGGAGGACTAAATAGCCTAAAGACAGAAAGGGAAAACTAAACTGCCCCAGAGCAGACCCCAAAGCAAAAGGCAGCCCCCCACATATAATGACGGTGAAGCAAGAAGAAAGAACACAACACAAACAGAAAGATAGACTGAGCAAAGACGGGGCCCAAGCTAACTAGATAGGAAAGGACAGGAAGGCTGCTGTCTGCAATCCGTGAAAAACCCTATGAAAATAAGAGCCAACAGACTGACAGTGAAAAAGGCCCTGAAGACGCTAGGCTTCAAAAGACTATGTCAGTACTCAGGAATATTCTGAAGACAGAGCAACCGGCAAAAGGAGATTCAGCTCACCCCAGAAGGGAATGGCAGAATCCAGAAAAGCAAGGCAAAGAAAAACAAAACACAAATGCTAAAAGGCAAAGCAGAAAACTTAGCTTTAGAGGAGCAGGAATCAGACTGGTCTCCTAGAAGTCCACAGAGAAATCACCCGCAGGGCAGAAGGGAGTCGGCAGCCTTATATCCAGTCCGTGACTCCACTCAGCCAGTCATCATCATTAGGCTCAGGTGCCTGATAATCAGGCTCATTACCTTCCTTTACCAGAATAGGGAGTTCACCAGACCTCAGTGACGAAGGGGAAAATGAACTCACAACACTCGGCCATTTGTCTCAGGACTCTTTCTTGCTCAAAATGTCCTTCCACTGTCTCCTTTATCAGCTTTATCTCACGATCCTGTTCTCTTTTGGCTAGCACGTGTCTCACCACTACCTCTTTAATTATATTGTCAAAGGGTACCACTGGGTCAGTCCCGTCAGCCGAGTGAACCGTCCCGTTACCATTTACCATTGTTTTTACCCCAGGCGTCACATCTCCCAGCCCACCATCCGACATATCACGAGACGTCAGGTCCGTAAGTTGGGCAGATGTACTTCTTCCTCTGGTCAGTTCTACCTCTGACCTGTCCACATAATTAGCCATCACTGTCTCAGTGTCTGCTGGCGCCACAGTCGAAATGCCTCCATTGTCCGACCATACATCATCAAACAAAACAAAGTCCCATCCCCTCTCCAAGGCATAGACTAAGTCCCGTGATATCCCACCCCATTGGCACTCACCACCTTTGGTCCCCTCAAACATTACTCTGTCTACTGCATAGTTCACCGTGACCCCATGTTTACAGCGAACCCTGGCGTTTTTCTTGATCAGAGATAAAATGAGAGGAGTTCCTGTCAGAGTCACCTGACTCTCTGAGTCCAGTCTACCAGAGACTCCTTCCTGGTGCAGCACCACGGTACACACCTGTGGCCCGTCATTATCCGGAAAATACATGCCGCACTCCTCAAAACTCATAAACACACCCTGCGGTTCCCCAGACATGCCCACTGTGGCAACCAGTACTGCCATTTCCTGAACCACCCCAATTTGGGTCGACGCCCCTCCCGTGACTCCACCCCTTTTTGGGTCACCCCCCCCCCTCTGGGACGCCACTTCATTTTGGGTTACCACCCCAATTTGTGTCACCGCCCACTTCTGGGTCTCCACCCCCTTTTGGGCCACCGCCCCCTTTCGGGATTTCCCCATGTCCATTATACCGGTCTTCTCAGACCACAGTTCACACAACACAGTTTATGTCTTTTAACGATACCACACAAGTCCTTGCTGGCATCACCACAGCTCCTGCTGTCACCGATCACCGACACCACCGGCTGCTGTTCACACACACAGCGGCTGGTGTCCTCTTCGTAACCCCGCAGAGTTACAGGAAGCTGCTTGTCACCTTCTTGACTCCCACTGAGCCACTGCAGGCTGAGTTGAGAAAAGAAAAAAGCACACCACACAAAAACTCATGTGTCCTTTCTGTGTGCTCTTCAGGACGTACCGTCTCCGCCTGAGACCATCCAACACAGGGCGCACCGGGTGCTATTCAGGGAGCCGACCCTCCTCCCAGGGTTTCCCAACACACCGGCCTCACCAGGTCCAGGGGCTTAGCGGATGCTCTTCAGGAAATCCGTCTACGCCTGAGACTGCCCAACACTCACGCCTCACCAGGTCTAAGGTCATACCACGTCCTCCAGGGATCCGATTTTTCTCCTAGAATCTCCCAACAATGACCCTCCAGGACCTTGCTCACTGAACTCTCCAGGTACACAGTCTTTCCCACTGACCCTGGTCAGTACAACACGAACACCTGTCCATTACCTGTGTAGGCCCCACAGGTCCTCGGATACCTCTTCTCCACAGAGGCACCCCATAGCAATCACCAGTCTCTTTCTCATTGACCCCGGTCAGTACAACACAGTTTTCACGACCGTCACCTGCTGGCCGCTTAGGTTCTCAGACCCCTCTACCGCAGAGGTATCCTATAAATCTCTTTCTCCTGGGGAAACGGCCGAACTGGGCTCACTGATCTGGACAATGCCTTACTCACTAGGCCGCCCCACGGTTCCAGAACCACAGCCGGGCATTGGCTTCCCCAACCATCAGTCTTCCTGGCTCAGAGTTGCCAGCACTGCAACATACGCCTTTGGAAACCATTGCCCTTAGCAACCGACTTTGCAGTCCTCTTCCGTTGCTCCCAGCAACAAGGCTACAACAATGCCCGCATTCTCCACCAATTGTGAGGTAGCGCTGTCATCTAAATAGGGGATACTCACTTGCAGCCACAAAAAAACAGATCTGGCACTGGTTTTCCACAAAACAATCATAGTGCCTTCGGTTTATTCAGCATCATAAACCATCACAGCAACAGAAAATAGCATATAATCAGCATAGCGTCCATTACAGAGTTTCCCTCTGTTATCCTGTAGTCATATAAGTTATGCACTGTTCAATGCGCAGGCTTCCTAGCCCAAGTTGTCTCACACTGTCAGGTTTTCTCATGCTGCTTCATCATGCTGCATACGTTCATTCCCTCCAGGGAACTAACAGACACACGTTGCCTTTACTCACAGCCACTTCACAGGCTGTTAGCCAGGAAGCCCCATCTCAGCGGGACCTTCCACACTGGACCAATCGGTTCCCAGCATTCACCACATGTGACCTACCCTGGCCGCATTATATGGTCCATAGCCACGCCCACCGGGTTACATGAA
The DNA here is from genome assembly GCF_039654945.1 of Dendrobates tinctorius. Classification (NCBI taxonomy): domain Eukaryota; kingdom Metazoa; phylum Chordata; class Amphibia; order Anura; family Dendrobatidae; genus Dendrobates; species Dendrobates tinctorius. The sequence goes on along the minus strand of NW_027361763.1, from coordinate 3,991,866 downwards.
TATGACCTCATCACAGGTCCTTCAACCACTCACACTCTTTACAACAGTGTTCTTTAAACACACCCCCTCGGTGGGTTTGTAGGTAACCAGGCCTACCATTCTCTCTAGTTACCTGGAGACTTCTCCCTGACACCTTCAAGCAACACCTCAGCAATGTCCTTGCTGATCAACACACATACATATGTCTCCATCTCAAGGCCACCCACCTTGAGATACATAACCATCCTTCAGGATTCTGCCACTGATCCTCTCTCTTGGGACATCCACACAGTGCCCCGTAGTGGACATAGTGGTTACACAAAACATGGGATGATTGCCTAACAAACACGGGCAATTCCTCCATGTTTTGTGGCTATCTAACACCCGCAAAACATGCGGCTGTGGGACATGAGCTTGGCACTCGAGCACCCACGATACTCGGTGCATACCCGAGCAACCTAGGCAAACTCGAGTAACGAGCACTTGAGTTCATCACTAATAAGAAATACATGATATTTCCATAAGTTTCTTTTTTTTTTCTTAGAATTTGCTTCATTTTTTTTGCAATTTTTAAGACATAAAAGTTCAGCATTTAGGTGTATGTTCTATTAAACACATTCATATGCTTCCAAGATCTATTTCCTTTAAAGGGTTGACCCACCTTTTACCTTAAGGAACATATTACTCCCCTGATTCCTGACTTTCTATTTGACAATAATTAGTGCACTACTGAAGAATAACAGTTCAGATCAATTGCATAGCCAATCTACTGGCCCAAGCTATACACTTTCCCATGTGGCAGCTTTGCCTCTCCAACTTTGGAAGAGAACAGGGGCATAAAAACTTCATGGATCCATCGATCCACTCAGGATCAGAGCGGCAATTGCAAGTTTTATAGGAAAAAGCTTGCAAATGATGTGCCCTGTCTGCCTGGAAAACTCAGCCACCTGGGACAGACTGATAATATAACAAATCTCCAAAACATAATAAATAACTTACTAATGGGTAATTACTAGAGTTGAGCGATACCAGCCGATACTTGAAAATATCGGATCGGAATGGATCGGCCGATCTTAAAAAAAAGTATCGGTATCGCCGATTCCGATACCGGGAACCAATGCAAGTCAATGGGGCCAAAATATCGGAATTAAAAAAAAACCTTTCTTTCCTTGTAGGTTAATTCTACATGAAGAAAAACAACTAAGAATAATGTAGAATGTATTGTGGGAGGTGGAGGAGACATTAAAGCCATAGAGGTTTAGCCCAATCAAATGGAATAGCAGGAATTAAACTTTTTTTTTAAAGATGTTAGGAGTTACAAAGATATTGACTATGTTAGCCTCATTTATATTTTGCCAGACATGTATGTCTTCTTCTTCTTTCTTCTTCTTTCTTATTCTTCTTCCTTTTTTTTACCTTCTTCTTCTTCTTATTCCTTTTTTTACATTCTTCTTCTTCTTCTTCCTCCTTTTTTTACATTCTTCTACTTCCTTTTTTTACATTCTTCTTCTTCCTTTTTTTACATTCTTCTTCTTATTCCTTTTTTTACATTCTTCTTCTTCTTCCTTTTTTAAATTCTTCTACTTCCTTTTTCTACATTCTTCTTCTTCTTCTTCCTTTTCTTACATTCTTCATATTCTTCTTATTCAACAATTATTATTCTACATATTCAACTTCTTCATCTTCTTCCTATTCTTCTTCATCATATTCTTGTTTGTGTCAGGCATTCCTGTAGTTGTTATCTGGAAAAGTTAGAAGTTTACACCTTCCGTTCTGCCTGTCACAAAAGATTTACAACAGGATTTGTCCGCGTTCAGTTTGGCCTGCAGCAGCAGGCCTTTTCCAGGGGCACCACGAGGAGGAACGGACTCACCCCCATACACTGCTTAGTCTTCTTCTGCTTATAAATAAGATAATATCATTTGCTCAGAGTATTAGTCTTATGCTTAATGTTCTTCTGCTTTGTTTTTTTTATGCTTCTTGGTCTTCTCTCTCTTGTTGTTCTGCATCTTGGTGGTTGTCTTCCTGTTCTTTGTCCTCTTGAACCAGCTGACGGTACTGGCACCGGGAGGGGCAGCAGAAGGAACAAGAGCCAATGGCACTACCGAGGACCAGCTGACGGTGCTGGAACCCGGTTACTAAGCAGGAGGTACCTGTGCTACAAAGCACTACCAAGGACCAGCAGACGTTGCCGGAACTCGGATACCGAGATGGAGGCACCTAGGCCAAAGGCTCTGACGAGAACCAGCTGACGGTGCTGGAACCCGGAGGGGTAGCATAAGCTGCAAGAGCAAATGGAAATAGCGAGGACCAGCTGACAGTGCTGGCACCCGGAGGGGCAGCAGAAGGAATAAGAGCCAATGGCACAACCAAGGACCAGCTGACGGTGCTGGAACCCGGTTACTAAGCAGGAGGTACCTGTGCTACAAAGCACTACCAAGGACCAGCAGACGTTGCCGGAACTCGGATACCGAGATGGAGGCACCTAGGCCAAAGGCTCTGACGAGAACCAGCTGACGGTGCTGGAACCCGGAGGGGTAGCATAAGCTGCAAGAGCAAATGGAAATAGCGAGGACCAGCTGACAGTGCTGGCACCCGGAGGGGCAGCAGAAGGAATAAGAGCCAATGGCACAACCAAGGACCAGCTGACGGTGCTGGAACCCGGTTACTAAGCAGGAGGTACCTGTGCTACAAAGCACTACCAAGGACCAGCAGACGTTGCCGGAACTCGGATACCGAGATGGAGGCACCTAGGCCAAAGGCTCTGCCGAGAACCAGCTGACGGTGCAGGAACCCGGAGGGGTAGCATAAGCTGCAAGAGCAAATGGAAATAGCGAGGACCAGCTGACAGTGCTGGCACCCGGAGGGGCAGCAGAAGGAATAAGAGCCAATGGCACAACCGAGGACCAGCTGACGGTGCTGGAACCTGGTTACTAAGCAGGAGGTACCTGTGCTACAAAGCACTACCAAGGACCAGCAGACGTTGCCGGAACTCGGATACCGAGATGGAGGCACCTAGGCCAAAGGCTCTGACGAGAACCAGCTGACGGTGCTGGAACACGGAGGGGTATCAGAAGTTACCCCTGAAAAGCAAAGTTGGCATGCCGCAAGCTGGCCGCAGTTACCGAATCACACAGTCCTACAGGGGGTGCTTGTCCTACTGGCACTATGGAACAAGCCTTTCTTACCAGAACCCGCAGTCCACATAGGAAGCACCTAAACTGCTGGCACCCTAGCCTCGGCTAACCCACCCGCAACACGACATGGCAACTTGGGGTGGCAAACTGACATTGACACTTCCCGGAAACAGCAGGCAGGGCTGGAACCAAGCTGGGCAGGAGGGAGTACCCGTGCCAAAGTCAGTTATGAGCAGCAACTGGCGATGTTGGAGCCCAGGACAAGCACTTAGCAGGCTGAGGCCTGATGTGCTGTCAATTGGGAGGCAGCAGGACAGATTGCCATCAAAACAGCAGGGGAACAGCTGACGTTACTGAACCCCACAAACACAGGAGCTAGTGTTTTACTCTGTGAAGACGGCACTTCCGAGCAACAACTGGCTGTGTTGAAGCCCAGGGACAAGCACGGAGCAGGCTGAGGCTGCATTGAAGAAATTTTAAGATCGGTTGTAGACTACTAATTTGAACCAAGCTCCACTTAGGCCTGTGGCTTCACTGATTTTCGTATTTCCCCTGTCCTCCAACCCCGCCAGTTACAGCTCCGAAGTGGCGTCTGCAGAATCCACACTTGTTCCTGTGTTACAGGTGTTCAGTCCGGTCAGTTAATCCCCTGATGTGTGTCCGGCAATGTCGCCTGCTCTGTCCACATTCCCATAATGGGAATGTGGACAGAGCAGGCGACATTGCCGGACACACATCAGGGGATTAACTGACCGGACTGAACACCTGTAACACAGGAACAAGTGTGGATTGTGCAGACGCCACTTCGGAGCTGTAACTGGCGGGGTTGGAGGACAGGGGAAATACGAGAGACAGTGGAGCCACAGGCCTAATTGGAGCACGGTTAAAAATCAGTAGTGGTATGACTGTGTAGGCAGCAGGAGACTTTGCCATCTACACAGCAGGGGATCAGCTGACGTTACTGAACCCAAATGAGACACGGGAGCAAGTGTCTCTTTCCGTGTGGACGGCACTTCCGAACTACAACTGGCTGTGTTGAAGCCCAGGAAATAGGAGGGTGTAGGCAGAGGCCTACTGTATTTTGAATGAGGTGACAGCAGGAGAGACTGCCATCCACAAAGCAGGGGATCAGCTGAAGTTACTGAACCCCACTGAGACATGGGAGCAAGTGTCTCTTTCCGTGTGGACGGCACTTCCGAACTACAACTGGCTGTGTTGAAGCCCAGGAAATAGGAGGGTGTAGGCAGAGGCCTACTGTATTTTGAATGAGGTGACAGCAGGAGAGACTGCCATCCACAAAGCAGGGGATCAGCTGACGTTACTGAACCCCACTGAGACACGGGAGCAAGTGTCTCTTTCCGTGTGGACGGCACTTCCGAACTACAACTGGCTGTGTTGAAGCCCAGGAAATAGGAGGGTGTAGGCAGAGGCCTACTGTATTTTGAATGAGGTGACAGCAGGAGAGACTGCCATCCACACAGCAGGGGATCAGCTGACGTTACTGAACCCCACTGAGACACGGGAGCAAGTGTCTCTTTCCGTGTGGACGGCACTTCCGAACTACAACTGGCTGTGTTGAAGCCCAGGAAATAGGAGGGTGTAGGCAGAGGCCTACTGTATTTTGAAAGAGGTGACAGCAGGAGAGACTGCCATCCACACAGCAGGGGATCAGCTGACGTTACTGAACCCCACTGAGACACGGGAGCAAGTGTCTCTTTCCGTGTGGACGGCACTTCCGAACTACAACTGGCTGTGTTGAAGCCCAGGAAATAGGAGGGTGTAGGCAGAGGCCTACTGTATTTTGAATGAGGTGACAGCAGGAGAGACTGCCATCCACACAGCAGGGGATCAGCTGACGTTACTGAACCCCACTGAGACACGGGAGCAAGTGTCTCTTTCCGTGTGGACGGCACTTCCGAACTACAACTGGCTGTGTTGAAGCCCAGGAAATAGGAGGGTGTAGGCAGAGGCCTACTGTATTTTGAATGAGGTGACAGCAGGAGAGACTGCCATCCACACAGCAGGGGATCAGCTGACGTTACTGAACCCCACTGAGACACGGGAGCAAGTGTCTCTTTCCGTGTGGACGGCACTTCCGAACTACAACTGGCTGTGTTGAAGCCCAGGAAATAGGAGGGTGTAGGCAGAGGCCTACTGTATTTTGAATGAGGTGACAGCAGGAGAGACTGCCATCCACACAGCAGGGGATCAGCTGACATTACTGAACCCCACTGAGACACTGGAGCAAGTGTCTCTTTCCGTGTGGACGGCACTTCCGAACTACAACTGGCTGTGTTGAAGCCCAGGAAATAGGAGGGTGTAGGCAGAGGCCTACTGTATTTTGAATGAGGTGACAGCAGGAGAGACTGCCATCCACACAGCAGGGGATCAGCTGACGTTACTGAACCCCACTGAGACACGGGAGCAAGTGTCTCTTTCCGTGTGGACGGCACTTCCGAACTACAACTGGCTGTGTTGAAGCCCAGGAAATAGGATGGTGTAGGCAGAGGCCTACTGTATTTTGAATGAGGTGACAGCAGGAGAGACTGCCATCCACACAGCAGGGGATCAGCTGACGTTACTGAACCCCACTGAGACACGGGAGCAAGTGTCTCTTTCCGTGTGGACGGCACTTCCGAACTACAACTGGCTGTGTTGAAGCCCAGGAAATAGGAGGGTGTAGGCAGAGGCCTACTGTATTTTGAATGAGGTGACAGCAGGAGAGACTGCCATCCACACAGCAGGGGATCAGCTGACGTTACTGAACCCCACTGAGACACGGGAGCAAGTGTCTCTTTCCGTGTGGACGGCACTTCCGAACTACAACTGGCTGTGTTGAAGCCCAGGAAATAGGAGGGTGTAGGCAGAGGCCTACTGTATTTTGAATGAGGTGACAGCAGGAGAGACTGCCATCCACACAGCAGGGGATCAGCTGACGTTACTGAACCCCACTGAGACACGGGAGCAAGTGTCTCTTTCCGTGTGGACGGCACTTCCGAACTACAACTGGCTGTGTTGAAGCCCAGGAAATAGGAGGGTGTAGGCAGAGGCCTACTGTATTTTGAATGAGGTGACAGCAGGAGAGACTGCCATCCACACAGCAGGGGATCAGCTGACGTTACTGAACCCCACTGAGACACGGGAGCAAGTATCTCTTTCCGTGTGGACGGCACTTCCGAGCTACAACTGGCTGTGTTGAAGCCCAGGAAATAGGAGGGTGTAGGCAGAGGCCTACTGTATTTTGAATGAGGTGACAGCAGGAGAGACTGCCATCCACAAAGCAGGGGATCAGCTGACGTTACTGAACCCCACTGAGACACGGGAGCAAGTGTCTCTTTCCGTGTGGACGGCACTTCCGAGCTACAACTGGCTGTGTTGAAGCCCAGGAAATAGAAGGGTGTAGGCAGAGGCCTACTGTCTTTGTAATGCGGAGACAGCAGGAGAGACTGCCATCTCCACAGCAGGGGAACAGCTGGCAGTGCTGAACCCCACTAACACTTGAACGAATGTGTTTGGCTCTGTGGAGACGACACTTCTGAACACCAACTGACGCTGTTGGAGCCCAGGATTAGGCGAGGAGCAGGCTGGGGCCTACTGGATTTTGGCAGGTGAAGGCAGCAGGAGACTTGCCATCTCCACAGCAGGGGAACAGCTGACAGTGCTGAACCCCACTAACACTTGAACGAATGTGTTTGGCTCTGTGGAGACGACACTTCTGAACACCAACTGACGCTGTTGGAGCCCAGGATTAGGCGAGGAGCAGGCTGGGGCCTACTGGATTTTGGCAGGTGAATGCAGCAGGAGACTTGCCATCTCCACAGCAGGGGAACAGCTGACAGTGCTGAACCCCACTAACACTTGAACGAATGTGTTTGGCTCTGTGGAGACGACACTTCTGAACACCAACTGACGCTGTTGGAGCCCAGGATTAGGCGAGGAGCAGGCTGGGGCCTACTGGATTTTGGCAGGTGAATGCAGCAGGAGACTTGCCATCTCCACAGCAGGGGAACAGCTGACAGTGCTGAACCCCACTAACACTTGAACGAATGTGTTTGGCTCTGTGGAGACGACACTTCTGAACACCAACTGACGCTGTTGGAGCCCAGGATTAGGCGAGGAGCAGGCTGGGGCCTACTGGATTTTGGCAGGTGAAGGCAGCAGGAGACTTGCCATCTCCACAGCAGGGGAACAGCTGACAGTGCTGAACCCCACTAACACTTGAACGAATGTGTTTGGCTCTGTGGAGACGACACTTCTGAACACCAACTGACGCTGTTGGAGCCCAGGATTAGGCGAGGAGCAGGCTGGGGCCTACTGGATTTTGGCAGGTGAATGCAGCAGGAGACTTGCCATCTCCACAGCAGGGGAACAGCTGACAGTGCTGAACCCCACTAACACTTGAACGAATGTGTTTGGCTCTGTGGAGACGACACTTCTGAACACCAACTGACGCTGTTGGAGCCCAGGATTAGGCGAGGAGCAGGCTGGGGCCTACTGGATTTTGGCAGGTGAATGCAGCAGGAGACTTGCCATCTCCACAGCAGGGGAACAGCTGACAGTGCTGAACCCCACTAACACTTGAACGAATGTGTTTGGCTCTGTGGAGACGACACTTCTGAACACCAACTGACGCTGTTGGAGCCCAGGATTAGGAGAGGAGCAGGCTGGGGCCTACTGGATTTTGGCAGGTGAAGGCAGCAGGAGACTTGCCATCTCCACAGCAGGGGAACAGCTGACAGTGCTGAACCCCACTAACACTTGAACGAATGTGTTTGGCTCTGTGGAGACGACACTTCTGAACACCAACTGACGCTGTTGGAGCCCAGGATTAGGCGAGGAGCAGGCTGGGGCCTACTGGATTTTGGCAGGTGAATGCAGCAGGAGACTTGCCATCTCCACAGCAGGGGAACAGCTGACAGTGCTGAACCCCACTAACACTTGAACGAATGTGTTTGGCTCTGTGGAGACGACACTTCTGAACACCAACTGACGCTGTTGGAGCCCAGGATTACGCATGCCGCATGCAGAGGCCAATGGGCATCGGTTTTTATGGAGGTTGTGGACTACTACTGATTCTAACCATGCTCCACTTAGGCCTCTGGCTCCACTGTCTCTACTATTTACCCTGGCCTCCAACCCCGCCAGCTACATCTCTGAAGTGGCGTCAGCACAATCTACACTTGTTCCTGTGTTACTGGTGCTCAGTCCCATCAGTTGATCCCCTGATGTTTGTCCGGCAAGTTCGCCAGCTCTGTCCTCATTCCCACTACTGGTTATGGGAATGTGGACAGAGCAGGAGACCTTGCCGGACACACATCAGGGGATAAACTGATGGGACTGAGCCACAGGAACACAGGAACAAGTGTAGATTGTGCTGACGCCACTTCAGAGATGTAGATGGCGGGGTTGGAGGTCAGGGGAAATAGTAGAGACAGTGGAGCCAGAGACCTAAGTTGGGCACGGTTAAAAATCAGTAGTGGTTTGAATGTTGATGGAGCTGGTGACTCTGCCGTCCACACAGCAGGGGATCAGCTGGCATTACTGAACCCCAGTAACACAGGAGCTAGTGTGTTTCTCTGTGCAGACGACACATCTGAGCGACAACTGGCTGTGTTGAAGCACAGGGATTATAGTTCAGGTGGTAGAAAAATGAACACACCAGCAGACCTGGATACAGTTGCCAACCACTAATTTAGTCTGTAAGAGGAATGGCAAAGTCTTTGGAGATCCAGGCCTTGTTCATTTTCAGAAAAGTCAGCCGGTCAACATTATCGGAAGATAGTCGCGTGCGACGGTCTGTTAGTACACCACCTGCGGCACTAAAGACACGTTCCGATAATACACTGGCAGCAGGGCAAGCCAGCACCTCCAATGCATACTGGCTAAGCTCTGGCCATGTATCCAGCTTAGAGACCCAAAACTTGAAGGGGGAAGAGCCATCTGGGAGTACAGCGACAGGGCAAGACATGTAGTCTGACACCATCTGACGGAAGCGTTGCCTCCTGCTGACTCGAGGCGTCGCTGATGGTGTAGACAATTGTGGTGGACACACAAAACTTTGCCACATTTGGGCCATAGTGGTCTTGCCTTGTGCTGCGGCACTGCCTCTGCTCCCTCTTTGTGCAGAGTTTCCTCCACTGCCTCGACGCACAGAGCTGCTTTGTAAAGCACTAGCAACAATGCTGTCGGGTGGAATGGAAAACATTATGGACTGCACCAGTGACTCTTCGTACTCCCGCATTTTACGCTCCCGGTTCAACGTTGGTATGAGCCTTTGTACGCTGTCCCGGTAGCGAGGATCTAGGAGGGTGTACACCCAATAATCAGCCGAGACGAGAATGTGGGCGATGCGGCGGTCGTTTCTCAGGCACTGCAGCATGAAATCAACCATGTGCTGCAGACTCCCAACTGCCAAAGAACCGCTGTCCCCTGTTTGAGGCGTGACCTCGACCTGCTCTGCATCACCCCACCCTCGCTGTACATACTGAGTAGAGGTTTGTGTACCTCCCTCCTCTGGAGAGATGTCTTCCTCCTCCATCGACTCCTCCTCATCCTCCTCACAAAGTGTCCCCTGCCTAGGCCTTTGTGAGGAAACACGTAGCGCAGACTGTCCAGAAGCAGATGGCATTTGGGACTCCTCATCCTCCACCTCTTCTGAAACCTCATCCCTTAGTGCTTGCAGTGTTTGTTGAAGCAGGCAGATAAGGGGGACAGTCATGCTGACTAGTGCATCATCTGCACTCGCCATCCGCGTGGATTCATCGAAGGCACGCAAAACGAGGCAGATGTCCTTCATAGAGGCCCACTCAATGGTGCTGAAGTGTGAACGGCGCACAGTGCGACTTGTTTGCGCCTGATGCAGCTGGTACTCCATGACTGCTGCCTGCTGCTCACACAACCGCTCCAACATATGTAACGTTGAATTCCACCGGGTGGGTAGGTCACATATGATGCGATGTTCCGGAAGGCCAAATCGTCGCTGCAGAGCAGCGAGGCGCGATCTTGCCGTGCTGGAACGTCGCAAGTGAGCGCACTCTATGCGGACCTTGTGTAACAGTGCATCAAGATCCGGATAGTCCCTCAGAAAGCTCTGCACGACCAAGTTAAGAACATGTGCCAGACATGGGATGTGTGTGAGGTTGCCTAGGCCAAGAGCTGCCACCAGATTTCGGCCATTGTCACACACTACCAAGCCCGGCTGGAGATTCGCTGGCCCAAACCACACATCGCTCTCCAGCTTGATAGCATTCCAGAGCTCCTGCGCTGTGTGGCTTCGATTCCCCAAAGAAATTAATTTGAGTACAGCCTGTTGACGTTTGGCCACGGCTGTGCTCATATCGGTCGTAACAGGCTCCTGCTCTGCTGTTTCTGAGGAACTTGAGTAGGAGGAGGAGTCTATGTGTACAGACTGGAGTCCTGCAATCCGTGGCGTTGGAAGAACACGTACAGCGCCACTCTCCAGATCCGTACCCGGCTCCACAACATTGACCCAGTGGGCAGTGAGGGAAAGGTATCGTCCCTGTCCATGGTTACTGGTCCACGCATCGGTGGTCAGGTGGACCTTGCTACTAACGGCGTTTAGTAGCGAAAGTTTTATTTTGCCCTCAACATGTTTCTGCAGGGCAGGGACGGCTCGCCTGCTGAAATAAAAGCGGCTGGGCACGTTGTATTGGGGGACTGCCAATGCCATTAAGTCCCGGAAGGTGTCAGTGTCCACCAGCCTGAATGACAGCATTTCAACTGCCAGAAGTTTGGCAATGCCAGCATTCAGAGACTGTGCTCGGGGATGGTTTGCCGAGTAAGGGCGCCTTTTATCCCATGCCTGTGCTACCGATGGCTGTGATGGATGGGAACGTGCTGTTATGGGTGGAATCTGACAGGGTCTCCGGACAACAGTGGCAGAGGTTCTTCCTTGGCGATCCTGTGAGGAAGCCGAACCAGCAGTGTGTGAGCTGGAGGAAGAGGGCCCAACAAGAACTGAAGAGGTGGTAGGTGGTGCTGTACGTTGGCCTACGTCTTCAGGGTGTCTCTGCAACTCCAACTCGTGCTTGGTGCGCACATGTTTCCACATATTTGTGGTATTGAGGTTGCTGACATTTCTCCCTCTTTTGACTCTCTGATGACACAGCTTGCATTTGACAAAGCAAATGTCATCTGCAACTGTGTCAAAAAAGGACCACGCACTGCAACTCTTGTGAGCGCCCGGTTTGCCTTTGGAAGGAGGAATGCTCCTAACGGGTGCCGAAGTGGAGGGTACAGGCAACCAAGTCTTCCCCCTCCCTCTGCCTCCTGTTTTGGCCAGTAGGGGAATCTCTTCCTCAGAGCTGCTACCACCACCTTCCTGTTGCTCACGCCATGATGGGTCAAGGACCTCATCATCTTCCCTCCCCTCTTCAAACAGCTGCTTCTCCGGGGTTGTCTCGCCAGCACCGTACGCACCAGAAAGTGGCAACTGAGTCTCGTCATCATCTGATGCGTACTGAGGTGTGCTGACCATAGGCACTGGCCCACTCGCCTCTTCAGATTCAGAGGGACAAAGAAGTTGCGCATCACTGCATACTCCCTCTTCTTCACATTCAGGAATGCTGCTTGGCTGGCCCCCTCTTTCCAAGCCAACAGATTCCGAGAACAGAAGTAGAGACTGTGATGGCTCCTGTCCATGTCTCTCTGACTGCCTGGGCACTTTGGCAGGTGGTGAAGAGACAGATGGTTGCTCTTCGGTGCTCTGACCCTGAGAGGATGCGGAAGTAATTGAAGTCGATGCGTTAGCTGCCATCCATCCGACAACGGCTTCAATTTGTTCCTCCCGCAGCAGTGGGGTACGTTGAGGTCCTACAAAGCTGCGCATAAAGGACTGTTGCCTGCTAAAACTGGGGGATGCTGATCCACTGGTGCCCGCAGCAGGCCCAGAATCCCCACGTCCTCTACCTGTAGAATCCCCACGTCCTCTCCCTGCAGAATCCCCACGTCCTCTCCCTGCTGAAACTCCACGCCCACGCCCACGCCCCCGCGCCTTAGTCCCTGCCTTCTTCATCTTGCAAGACTGCTTAAGATAGGCAAAAAAGTACAAAGGGGGGCCTTATTGTGCTTATTCCTGAACAGCTGGTTACAGGTACAAGAAACACTAATTTTATGAAGTGTGTGTGTGTGGACTAGACTTTAATAGGAGCTGATGTGGCCTACACAAGTTCAAAATGTAGTGTTTGGTGAACTTTTTATGTGGTTTCTTTGTTTGAAACAAACTCAAAGTATGAGAACAAAGAATTGAAACTGATAGTATCACCAACTTTTTGGAGCTATTACAATGCAGGCAGGTAACCTACAATGCAAAAGATGAGGCTCCCAAAAAATTGGGTAATACTAATCTGGCTGCGCCGGCAGGGCACAAGCCAGAAAAAAAGGCTCCTCTATCTACTCCTATATAGTGTTTGCAACCAACCAATGTTGATGGATACGGATGGATGCACACTAATAGGAGAAGAAAAAATGAGCTGCACTCAAAGACAAATATGTGTGAGGCAGTGACGCACGTTGAGCGTCCTACAACCAGACGTAGCTGCAGGACACTCTACTCAGCGTGAGCTGCACTCACACACAGTCAGAGACCTCTCAGACAGCCGTCAACAGTGCAGCTAAGTGGGCACTGGCACTGACAGGCTGCAGAAAGGCTCCGCTGTGTACTCCTATATAGTGTTTGCAACCACCGTAGATGGAGACGGATGGATGCACACTAATAGAAGAAAAAATGAGCTGCACTCAAATAAAAATATGTGTGAGGCAGTGACGCACGCTGAGCGTCCTACAGCCAGACGTAGCTGCAGGACACACTACTCAGCGTGAGCTGCACTCACACACAGTCAGAGACCTCTCAGACAGCCGTGAACAGTGCAGCAAAGTGGACACTAGCACTGAAAGGCTGCAGAAAGGCTCCGCTGTCTACTACTAGTGTTTGCAACCAACGTATATGGATACGGATGGAAGCACACTAGATTGAAATTATTTAAAAAATGCAGCTCAAAAAATAAAAGATGTATGAGGCAGCAGTGATCACACTGGGTGGCCTACAGCCTGACGTGGCTGCAGGACCCACTCCACAGCGTGAGCTGCACTCACACAGCCCTTGCAGACAGCTGTGAACACTGCTGCTAGGGCAAAGAACGCTACAGTGGTGGTTTATATAGCCTGGGTAAAGCACTAGATGTTTGGTGGAATCGCTATTTCTAACTGTCCCTCACAGTCTTCTACAGCAGCCTGTCCCTAACTGAATTCACAGCAGAGTGACCAGAAATGGCGGCTGCGGTGGCTTTTATAGTGCATCATGACATCATTTCGGCAGCCAATCACAGCCATGCCAATAGTTAACATGCCTACATGCCTAACAGGATGTGCCCACACTTCGGAGGATTCCCATTGGCTTAATCAAAGCAAGCAGGCTCATAGCATGATGGGAACTTCCTATTCCGATTCTGATCCCGGAATCCGATATGAAAAAAGTATCGGAATTAAGTATCGGAATTCCGATACCGCTAATATCGGCCGATACCCGATACTTGCGGTATCGGAATGCTCAACACTAGTAATTACCATGCTTCATAAAAAGAGCAAGATTGCATAACAGCAGCGACTCCCTAATAAATGCTAGCAAAAACGGAGAAAATAGAGTCTATGCTAATTTACAAAAATATCAAATTTTATTAGTCATAGAAAAATGACAAAATGTAAATACATGCAAAAAGACAACACTAATTGAATGAGCAGACTGTGTAAAAAGAGGGTACATACACAATAGAAGTGACCAAAATATCCTGAAATGTAGCTAAAGTGAGCTGCTATCACAATGGGCACATGCGGGACAAAGTAATGCTGCCTCTGTACTCAAAAAATCTCACATAAACTTGGATAGTCCCAAAAGTAACAATCATGATGTTATATCTAAGTGTTCAGGGCTCTTCCAAATGTAGTCCAGATGAAAATAATAAGAGTACATCAGCCAAAAATTATCACATGTGTTAAGAGAGCACCGGACACTGAGACACCTCATGGAACTAGGACATCACAATTGACTGTGAAAAAGATTGGCAGCACAGTTGGAATAGTTCAATCAGCAATGGTACATCATAAGTAAATAATTACCCGTCATGCTTCCAAATGTGAGCGCAGGAGAAACAAACCCCAACGTACGTTTCGATGTATTAACCTTCCTCAGGGGGCGTAGACTGGGATAGACTGTAGACGTGGCTGATAAACTGGTCAACAAGAAGTTAACTATAGAATTAAATATTCTTCTGTTCTTCACAATGTAGAGAATTTTTAATAAGAGGTAAATTTGAAAATGGCTTTTTTTTACAAGCACTTTACAATTTTTCCTATTTAAGAACATAAGATAACCCTTATAACTAAAATAGACCCAGTGAGTGCAAAAATAATTTAATACATAAATAAAATGCCTTTAAAAAAAACTAATAAAGAGTTGAAACTTGATGAAAATTAACCATGAATCAGAATATTTTACAAAAAATATCAGATGTTTTTAATAATCGTAACTGTCTATTACCATATATTATGACTTTCAGATTTCCATTAATTAACTCAACAGGAAACTAAGATTTATGTAGCTCCAAGTAGCTGACAATAAAGGCTAATGCTCTTTACAAATGTAACACACGTCGCTTGATAAGACGTATTATTGGAAGGAACAATGACAACTGTATTAGAGGTGTTTGTAACGATTGGTTTTACAGGCATTATTTCATTGTTGATTGCATGGTTTACGATCCATATACAAAGCATAAAAAGACTATGTGGGTGCAATAAATTGATACAAAATGGACTCACATTCATTGTAAGATAAAGGTGGCTTATTGTTAGCAAGTCGCAATTGTAAAGTCAATCTATAATATGCAAGTTTCATTCTTTTACAAAATTGGTAAGTAATTTGCTTTGTGCGTTGAATTTACTTATTTGTTATTCGTTGCCATCAGACATTAAGGTGATACACACACACATATCTATATACAAAGTATATATATATATATATATATATACAGTGCCTACAAGTAGTATTCAACCCCCTGCAGATTTAGCAGGTTTACACATTCGGAATTAACTTGGCATTGTGACATTTGGACTGTAGATCAGCCTGGAAGTGTGAAATGCACTGCAGCAAAAAAGAATGTTATTTCTTTGTTTAATTTTTTTTTAAATTGTGAAAAGTTTATTCAGAGGATCATTTATTATTCAACCCCTCAAACCACCAGAATTCTGTTTGGTTCCCCTAAAGTATTAAGAAGTATTTCAGGCACAAAGAACAATGAGCTTCACATGTTTGGATTAATTCTCTCTTTTTCCAGCCTTTTCTGACTATTTAAGACCCTCCCCAAACTTGTGAACAGCACTCATACATGGTCAACATGGGAAAGACAAAGGAGCATTCCAAGGCCATCAGAGACCAGATCGTGGAGGGTCACAAGGCTGGCAAGGGGTACAAAACCCTTTCCAAGGAGTTGGGCCTACCTGTCTCCACTGTTGGGAGCATCATCCGGAAGTGGAAGGCTTATGGAACTACTGTTAGCCTTCCACGGCCTGAACAGCCTTTGAAAGTTTCCTCCCGTGCCGAGGCCAGGCTTGTCCGAAGAGTCAAGGCTAACCCAAGGACAACAAGGAAGGAGCTCTGGGAAGATCTCATGGCAGTGGGGACATTGGTTTCAGTCAATACCATAAGTAACATACTCCACTGCAATGGTCTCCGTTCCAGACGAGCCCGTAAGGTACCTTTACTTTCAAAGCGTCATGTCAAGGCTTGTCTACAGTTTGCTCATGATCACTTGGAGGACTCTGAGACAGACTGGTTCAAGGTTCTCTGGTCTGATGAGACCAAGATCGAGATCTTTGGTGCCAACCACACACGTGACGTTTGGAGACTGGATGGCACTGCATACGACCCCAAGAATACCATCCCTACAGTCAAGCATGGTGGTGGCAGCATCATGCTGTGGGGCTGTTTCTCAGCCAAGGGGCCTGGCCATCTGGTCCGCATCCATGGGAAGATGGATAGCACGGCCTACCTGGAGATTTTGGCCAAGAACCTCCGCTCCTCCATCAAGGATCTTAAGATGGGTCGTCATTTCATCTTTCAACAAGACAACGACCCAAAGCACACAGCCAAGAAAACCAAGGCCTGGTTCAAGAGGCAAAAAATCAAGGTGTTGGAGTGGCCTAGTCAGTCTCCTGACCTTAACCCAATTGAAAACTTGTGGAAGGAGCTAAAGATTAAAGTCCACATGAGACACCCAAAGAACCTAGATAACTTGGAGAAGATCTGCATGGAGGAGTGGGCCAAGATAACTCCAGAGACCTGTGCCGGCCTGATCAGGTCTTATAAAAGACGATTATTAGCTGTAATTGCAAACAAGGGTTATTCCACAAAATATTAAACCTAGGGGTTGAATAATAATTGACCCACACTTGTATGTTTAAAATTTATTAAAATTTAACTGAGCAACATAACTTTTTGGTTTGTAAGATTTATGCATCTGTTAATAAATCCTGCTCTTGTGTGAAGTTTGAAGGCTCTAACTTATTTGCATCTTATCAAACCTGCTAAATCTGCAGGGGGTTGAATACTACTTGTAGGCACTGTATATATCATTATTTATTATTATAGCGCCATATATTCCATGGCGCTTTACATATGAGGAGGGGTATACATAATACATACAAGTACAGTAATCTTAAACAATACTAGTCACGACTGGTACAGGATGAGAGAGGACCCTGCCCGCGAGGGCTCACAATCTACAACGGGATGGGTGAGGATACAGTAGGCAAGGGTATATATACAGTGGGGCAAAAAAGTATTTAGTCAGTCAGCAATAGTGCAAGTTCCACCACTTAAAAAGATGAGAGGCGTCTGTAATTTACATCCTAGGTAGACCTCAACTATGGGAGACAAACTGAGAAAAAAAAATCCAGAAAATCACATTGTCTGTTTTTTTTTTCCTTTTATTTGCATATTATGGTGGAAAATAAGTATTTGGTCAAAAACAAAATTTCATCTCAATACTTTGTGATATATCCTTTGTTGGCAATGACAGAGGTCAAACGTTTTCTGTAAGTCTTCACAAGGTTGCCACACACTGTTGTTGGTATGTTGGCCCATTCCTCCATGCAGATCTCCTCTAGAGCAGTGATGTTTTTGGCTTTTCGCTTGGCAACATGGACTTTCAACTCCCTCCAAAGGTTTTCTAATGGGTTGAGATCTGGAGACTGGCTAGGCCACTCCAGGACCTTGAAATGCTTCTTACGAAGCCACTCCTTCGTTGCCCTGGCGGTGTGCTTTGGATCATTGTCATGTTGAAAGACCCAGCCACGTTTCATCATCAATGCCCTTGCTGATGGAAGGAGGTTTGCACTCAAAATCTCACGATACATGGCCCCATTCATTCTTTCATGTACCCGGATCAGTCGTCCTGGCCCCTTTGCAGAGAAACAGCCCCAAAGCATGATGTTTCCACCACCATGCTTTACAGTAGGTATGGTGTTTGATGGATGCAACTCAGTATTCTTTTTCCTCCAAACACGACAAGTTGTGTTTCTACCAAACAGTTCCAGTTTGGTTTCATCAGACCATAGGACATTCTCCCAAAACTCCTCTGGATCATCCAAATGCTCTCTAGCAAACTTCAGACGGGCCCGGACATGTACAGGCTTAAGCAGTGGGACACGTCTGGCACTGCAGGATCTGAGTCCATGGTGGCGTAGTGTGTTACTTATGGTAGGCCTTGTTACATTGGTCCCAGTTCTCTGCAGTTCATTCACTAGATCCCCCCGTGTGGTTCTGGGATTTTTGCTCACCGTTCTTGTGATCATTCTGACCCCACGGGGTGGGATTTTGCGTGGAGCACCAGATCGAGGGAGATTATCAGTGGTCTTGTATGTCTTCCATTTTCTAATTATTGCTCCCACAGTTGATTTCTTCACTCCAAGCTGGTTGGCTATTGCAGATTCAGTCTTCCCAGCCTGGTGCAGGGCTACAATTTTGTTTCTGGTGTCCTTTGACAGCTCTTTGGTCTTCACCATAGTGGAGTTTGGAGTCAGACTGTTTGAGGGTGTGCACAGGTGTCTTTTTATACTGATAACAAGTTTAAACAGGTGCCATTACTACAGGTAATGAGTGGAGGAAAGAGGAGACTCTTAAAGAAGAAGTTACAGGTCTGTGAGAGCCAGAAATCTTGATTGCTTGTTTCTGACCAAATACTTATTTTCCACCATAATATGCAAATAAAATGAAAAAAAAACAGACAATGTGATTTTCTGGATTTTTTTTTCTCAGTTTGTCTCCCATAGTTGAGGTCTACCTATGATGTAAATTACAGACGCCTCTCATCTTTTTAAGTGGTGGAACTTGCACTATTGCTGACTGACTAAATACTTTTTTGCCCCACTGTATATATATATATATATATATATATATATATATATATATATATATATATATATATATTGTGGTACAGTAAAGGGGGTTTTTACTGGATGGGAGATACATTTCTCCCAGCAGATTAATGTTTGGCCGTGTTTTTCCCTAAAGACAGGACCTGCGATGATATCATGGTCACTTGATCAGCCCATGTGATGTCTACCTCACTGGTGGGAGGAGTTATGGGCTATGTAATGGAGGTTGGTATTTGGCACATGGTGAGTGTGTGTCTGGAAATTACAGGAACTTGGCTGGACTTAGCCTGAACTTCTATACAGGATCCCCATGCTGTAGGACTATAGCAGCAAGACTCTCAACAACCCTGGGAATGGCATCTGGCGGATGCCACAGGACCTGACAGCCACTTAGTTAAGCCCGTCCCGTGCAAGGGGTGAGTCTGGGACCAGTGGTTCTCCAAGCTGGAGTACATTTATGTTTTTCCCTTATTTTCTATTAACCTGCTGTTTGCAAAATGACACTAAACCTCTGAAATTAGACTTTAAGCCTGCGTGTTGCCTCGATACTGCAGCCCTGCCATTACCTACCAGAGCGAATCCCTACAATTGATGGAGAATGCGGGCAAACGCAGTGATGCCAGGCTGTTTTTGCTTATTTTTGATCTGTACCCCAGCCTATGTCCTGGGTGAAGCAAGTGGCACAGACCCAGGCAGGGAACTTTCCCGAAATGGAGGCCATGGTCAAAACGCTCATAGAGGCCATGTGACAGCAGCAGCAGGCTATGCAGCAGCAGGCTACACAGCAGCAGACTATTCAGCAGCAGCAGGAGGTCATGTGACAGCAGGCTATGCAGCAGCAGCAGAAAACCAATCAGCTGTTGATACATCATAGCACGACAGCACAGACAAAAGGAACTAACCGGGGAATCCATGATGTCTGGAAAGTGGTTCATACAGCAGTTCCCAAAATGGAGAAGTTGGACGATGTGAAGGTGTACCTGGAGATGTTCAGGGACCAGTGGGCAGAAATCATCTCTCCGTTTCTGGCCCCAGGACCTTTGAAAGCATATCAGGACCTACCCATGGAGCAAACTGCAGACTACACTGTCGTCAAGGGAGAGATACTGGCACATCTTGGGGTAAATGTGTTACTTCGGGCCCAGCGGGTACACCAGTGGGAGTTTACCCCCTTCAAGCCGGCTCGGTCCCAGTATTATGACCTTTTGCTCCTGTTACATAAATGGTTGCAGCCTGAGGTGTTGCTCCCCCACGGCCATGCTGGACTGCATAATGACTGATAAGTTTTGGAGGGCTTTGCCCCACTCCCACCAGACATTGGTCGGACAGTCATCCCTTACTAATGCCATGCAGATGATAGACCTCATAGAAAGGTATGGGGTTACCAAAGAGCTACAGGGAGGGACTCCCCGGAAGGTAACAGGAAGGTTCCCTAAGTCTCCACCCCTGGTTCTGTTAGGGACGGCGGAACGCACTAAACATTAAATAACAGAAAGTGCGTTCGCCGCCCGGGGTCCACCGTGCAGAGGTGTTAAACTGCTGCTATATAATGGCAGACGCGCTATATAGCGGTATAGCACACGCGGGTTATACGTCACCCGATGTGTGCTGGCAAGCTCTGTTAATCTCACAGAGACGCCTAAGGTATAAACATAAATGTCGAGCCTGTTGACCTCACAGGTCTCAGCGGTGTGCACACACGGTATACGGTCACAGGACTAAGCCCAAGACTCAGGGTCAATGTCCGTCTAGACCTACCGTGTGTGCGGTGTCGCTACCGCGGATGTCAAAAAGTGCTGCTGACTGCAGCGCGGCGACCGACCCAGCCGCCACACGACAATGCCCAAGAGGGGGCGCACTGTTGGATGCTAGTGCTGTAAGATGTGAACTGTGGCCTGTAGTGTGCCACTGACTGGCACTGACTCTATGACAAAGTCCCTATTCACACACATAATATCAGAGGGAGGGGATCTTAATGAATCATTCCCAGGCACATGCATTCATCATCATTCACACCGATAGCAAAAAGAGTCTATACTAGCGCATGGCCGAGAGGCCATGTGGGCCTTTTATAGCCGTGCCCTTCCAGGACCTTCCAGATCTCTGAGATGGACCAATCAGATCCAGAGAAGGACCTGAGCACGTGACTCCGGATTTCCAATGAGAGATCGACTTGTGAGCATGCCCAGTTGCGCGATGAGAAGACTTAGCCTCTGGAGTGGCTTGCTGCAGGACAGCCTGCTTTGCTATTGCTGACCCAGAGGTGGCAGCAACAACCAGTCCTACAGAGCTGGTCTGAGCTGAGCGTCTGGGATGCCGTGATTACTGTGCAGACTCCTGAGCAGTCGGTGGAGAACGGGAGACCGCTGGATTCAAGGCTCTGGATTCCCGCTGTGCAGCTGCAGGAATCCGGCACCTAACATTACCCCCCCTCCAAGGGCCCCCTCCCCTCTGAGCCTCGGTACGCTCTAACACCGCGATCAAGAGCGGGGCATTGATGTTCTTCACTGGCTCCCAGGTCCGAGCCTATGGACCATGACCCTTCCAGTCCACCAAATAAATTTTTTTGCCACGCACAATCCTGCATCCCACAATGGCGTTGACATCAAACTCATCTGAGGACAGGTCTGATGTCCCGGTGGATGACTCAGAAAACCGAGCCATGTGAACAGGCTTGAGAAGGGACACATGGAAGATGTCAGAGATGGCCAAGTGTGGTGGAAGAGCCAGACGGTAGACCACTGAGCTGATGCTCTCGAGGACTTTGAAGGGACCATTGTATCGCAGAGCGAACTTGGAGGGCTCGACCTGCAGCTTGATATTTCGGGCAGAGAGCCACACCAAGTAGCCAGGGGCAAAAGTTGGAGCGGGACACCGATGTGTGACGCCGATGTGTGACTGCGGATGCTCTCATTCTCTCTTTAGAGGCTTGAATAGCATCCTGGGCGCGATCCCAAATGTTGTGAGCCTCCTCTGTCCAGTCTGCCACCCTGGAATCAGTGGAAGACACTGGCATCTGACAGGGATGTGTGGATGCTGGCCGCAATTGAGAAGGAGCGGCGTCTGACCAGTGGAATCAGCCACTGCATTATTCAGGGTAAATTCAGCCCATGGTAGTAAGGATGACCAGTCATCCTGCCTGGCAGAAACAAAATGTTGGAGGTACATGACCAGAGTTTGATTGGCTCTCTCAACCAATGCGTTCGTTTCGGGGTGATAGGCGGAGGACAAGTTTAGCTCGATATTGAGTAGACTGCAGAGCTCCCTCCAAAACTGAGATGCAAATTGGGGACCTCGGTCACTGACTATTTTGTCTGGCATACCATGCAAACTTAAAACATGCTTTATGAACAGTGCGGCAAGACCGCGAGGGGAAGGTAGCCACGCGAGTGGCACCAGATGCACCATTTTAGAAAAATGATCGGTGACCACCCAGATGACCGTACTGCCACCAGACTTGGGCAGGGCAACCACAAAATCCATGCCAACCATCTCCTAAGGTCTGCCTGCCACCGGCAGAGGATACAGTAACCCAGCCAGCCTCTGTCTAGAGGACCTGTTCCGAGCACACGAGACGCATGCTTGAATGTATTCTTTCGTGTCCCGGGCCATGTGTGGCCACCAATAAGACCTTGCCAGGAGTTCTGTGGTCCGCTTATTGCGAAAGTGACCATCCACCCTGGACGCGTGTGCCCACGCGAAGACCTCCGGCCGCAGGCTAGGAGGAACAAATGTCTTGCCCGGTGCACTGACTCGAGAGCAACTGGGGCCATGGTCCTGAGACTCTCAGTGGGGAGAATTAGCTGAGGCTCAGCCTCCGCTTCCTCTGCTGAAACCACTGAGCGTGAGAGAGCATCCACACAGACGTTCTTCTCTCCAGACAGGTAGTGCAAGGTGAAGCGGAAGCGGGAGAAGAAGAGCGACCACCTAGCTTGACGAGAGTTCAAGCGCTGGGCCGTTTGCAAAT
This sequence comes from Dendrobates tinctorius, assembly GCF_039654945.1. Taxonomy (NCBI): domain Eukaryota; kingdom Metazoa; phylum Chordata; class Amphibia; order Anura; family Dendrobatidae; genus Dendrobates; species Dendrobates tinctorius. The sequence goes on along the minus strand of NW_027361763.1, from coordinate 3,969,333 downwards.
AGACCAGGTTTTTATGGTCAGTATACACCTGGAAGGGTAACCGGGCTCCCTCCAGGAGATGTCTCCACTCGGAAAAGGCCAACTTCATTGCCAGCAACTCCCTGTCCCTGATGTAGTAGTTTTTCTCCACCGGTGAGAATGTCTTAGAGAAGAAGAAGCAGGGATGCTTCCGACCTTGAGCATCCTTCTGGAAAAGGACTGCTCCTGCACTGACGAATGACGCATCCACCTCGAGGATAAAAGGTTTATCCACATCGGGACGATACAGGATGGGAGAGCCGAAAAAATGGGTTTTCAAAGACAAGAAGGCCTTGGAGACCTGTTCAGACAAAACCTTGGGATTAGCTCCTTTTTTAGTGGGGGCAACCAGAGGAGCTACCAGTGTGGAGAAGTGGGGGATGAACTGACGGTAGTAATTAACGAACCCCAAAAGCACTGCACCGCTTTGAGAGAATGGGGCTCCTGCCAGTCCATTACCGCCTGCAGTTTGGCAGGATCCATAGCCAACCCCTGGGCCGAGATGATATAGCCTAGAAACGGCAAGGACTCCTGCTCAAACTGGCACTTCTCCAACTTGGCGAGAAGAGAGAATTCGCCTGCAAACGGTCAAAGACCTTGCAGACGTCTCTCCGGTGAGAGGCCAAATCTGGAGAAAAGAAGAGAATGTCATCCAGATAGACCACCACCGAGGTGGAAAGCATATCGCGAAAGACGTCGTTGACGAATTCCAGGAAGACAGCAGGCATATTACAGAGGCTGAAAGGCATGACCAGATATTCATAGTGGCCATCCCTGGTATTAAAGGCTGTCTTCCACTCGTCTCCTTCGTGAATGCAGATCAGGTTGTACTCCCCCCGTAGATCCAATTTCGTCAAGATCCGGGCCCTTCACAACCTGTCAAACAACTCAGAGATCAACGGAAGAAGGTATTTGTTTTTTACTGTAATTGCGTTGAGACCTCTGTAGTCATTGCAGGGATGTAACTCTCCACTCTTCTTCTGCACGAAGAAGAACCCTGCACCAGCCGGCGACATCGACTCTCTGATAAAACCTCTTGCCAGGTTCTCCCGGATATATTGAGACATAGCCTCAGTCTCGGGGAGTGATAGAGGATACATCCAGCCTCTAGGAGGTTCCGTGCCTGGCAATAGGTCTATCGGGCAATCGTAAGGACGGTGCGGCGGAAGCATCTCCGCAGATTTTTTGGAGAAGACGTCCGCATACTGGTGGTATTGTCTGGGAAGCACGGAGAGATCCGCGGGCACTTCCGTGGAGGCTACTTGAACACTGCCCCTCAGGCACCTTACCTCACAGTCCTTGCTCCAACCCAATATACTCCCCGAAGCCAATCGATATGAGGAGAGGAGAATGGCAACGGAGCCAGGGAACTCTGAGAAGCACCTGGTCGATGCCATCTGGCAAACTGAACAGGGACAAAATCTCACAGTGGGATGGTGAGATTGAGAGCCCTAGGGGTGCTGTCTGGTGGGAAACCTGAGATGATAAAGGTGCACCATTAACCACCCTGATGGTCAAGGGTTGGTACAGTAGCACCAGTGGAATAGCGTGCTTTTGGGCGAAGGCCGAGGACATAAAGTTCCCTTCTGCCCCGGAATCCACCGTGACCTCTGCCTTCCTGGTGGAAGCTCCGCTATTTAAGGTCCCACGGAATACCGGTTTGGGAGAGAAAGGTTTCATATCTGATAGACCCCCACCTACGACCACTGGACGTGATCGTTTTTTCAACCGCAGTGGACACGTGTCAGCCAAATGACCAAACTGCCGGCACTGGTAACAGCATGCGGAGCTTCGCACCGGACGTGGCTTGGGACCGGCGCGAGACACCTCCATGGGTTCAGAAGGTATAAGCTCCTGAGCAGGAAACTCTAGCAGCTCGGAGAAGGTGGGAGCCAACTTAACCCTTTGTCTGGATTGCGCACACTCCAGCCCGCGTTCCGTAAACCGGAGATCAATGTAGGTGGAAATGGCAATCAACTTCTCCAGACTTGTGGGGACCTCTCTGGCTGCTAGAGCATCCTTAACATGCTCTACTAACCCTCTCCAAAACACAGGGACGAGTGTCTTATCAGGCCACTCCAGCTCGGAAGCCAGAGTCCGGAATCGGACGGCATAATGGCTGACCGAGAGGGACCCCTGTGTTCGGGCTAATAGCTGTAGAGAGGTGTTGTGAGTGACCCGTGGTCCCAAAAAGACCTGCTTTAAGGACGTGAGAAACTGAGCAGTGCTCAGAACCACGGGCTCTTCACGCTCCCACACACCCACAAAGCTCTTGATGGCTCAGCACCACCCTACATCTCCTCCCTTGTTTCAGTGTACCATCCTACCTGCGCCCTCCATTCTGCTGATGACCTGAAGTTAGCATCCTCAATAATCAGAACCTCCCACTCCCATCTCCAAGACTATACACATGCTGCGCCAATTCTTTGGAATGCACTTCCCAGGTCAATACGATTAGTCCCCAATCCTCACAATTTTAAGCGTGCCCTGAAAACTCATTTATTCAGACTGGCCTACCGCCTCAATACATTAACCTAATGTATCTCTATGTGGCACAGCCAAAAGTTTTCACCATAACCAGGTTCCCCGAATCATGCTCCCACATGCTTTATGCATCCATTAGCCCTCTGCATCTGTACTGTTACACACTTAACATTCTGGCTGGTCCATACAATCAGGGCAACTGTTACCACCCACCTTTCGTGTCTCCCTTTTTTTTTTCCTCATAGATTGTAAGCTTGCGAGCAGGGCCTTCATTCCTCTTGGTATCTGTTATGATCTATGTGATTATTGTTATGCTGTAATGTCTATTGTCTATAGAAGTCCCCTCTGAAATGTAAAGTGCTGCGGAATAAGTTGGCGCTATAGAAATAAAATTTATTATTATTATTATTATATAATGGCGTAGCCCACTCTAACGCCTTGCCCGACAGGAGGGAGACAATAAACCCCACCTTAGCCTGCTCTGTAGGTAACCGTGCAGCCAGTAGCTCAAGCTGATTAGAGCACTGGCTCATGAAACCCCTACAGGTGGCGCTGTCACCCGAAAACTTGACGGGCAACGGGACACGGGATAATGTTGGTGCAGGCGTGGGCATATGAGAGACAGCTTCTGCGACTGCCTGTGCAGCAGCCACAGTAACTTTCGCAGCTGAGGTGGGACTCTTGAGAGCCACCAACCTGCCCTCCAGCTGCCAAATGTAATGCAGTAGTTGCTGCTGATCTGCCATTACTAGCCAGACCCTGGCACTAGTATAATACTAGAGACGGTGGAACGCACTAAATATTAAAAAACAGAAAGTGCGTTTGCCGCCCTGTGTCCACCGTGCATAGGTGTTAAACTGCTGCTATATAATGGCAGACGCACTATATGGCGGTATGGCATACACGGGTTATATGTCACCCGATGTGCACTTTCGAGCTCTGCTAATCTCACAGAGACGCGATGAGAGGACTTAGCCTCTGGAGTGGCTTGCTGCAGGACAGCCTGCGTTGCTATTGCTGACCCAGAGGTGGCAGCAACAACCAGTCCTACAGAGCTGGTCTGAGCAGAGCGTCTGGGATGCCGAGATTGCTGTGCAGACTCCTGAGCGGTTGGTGGAGAATGGGAGACCACTGGATGCAAGGCTCTGGATTCCCGCTGTGCAGCTGCAGGAATCTGGCACCTAACAGGTTCGGCGAGCGGAGACCAAGAAGGCCGCTCAGGACTTATCTTGGAAAGTAAGGAGCCCCATAATCTGCTGGCGGTGCCAGGAACCAGGGCATATGAAAGCTGATTGCCCCCACCTGGCTGAGCCCATGGACACCAACTTTGGGTACCGCCAGTCTCACTATGCCGAACCGATGTGTGCAATGGGCACCCCGAAAGGTCCCAATATGGAACATTTGTGTCAGGTAGAAGTGGAGGGCACACCGGCTGTGGCTCTATTGGACTCATGGAGTCTTGTAACCCTGGTACGAGCCAGCTGGATACACCAGTGAGTATACGGGTTGGAAAATTGAGGTGTTGTGTATACATGGGGACTTAAAAGTGTAACGAATGGAAGCAGAGGCAGAGATGGTGAAGTTCACATTTGTTTTTATTTTTTAAGTGGAACCTCGGGACCACGGTCCGGGGGGGTTCCAAAGGGGGCGTGACTAGTGAGCCCCGGGTACCCGTAGTAAAGCCCATCAGGCAGGGCCAGAATGGAATACCCGGAGGACACAGGTGCTACCTCCAGTTAGACCCCGAACACGTTGCAGCTGTCCCAGCGGGACAAAAAGGGATAACAAAAGTTACAGCAGAGTCCGTAATGAGACGGGTCCTGGATCCGGGTAGTTGGTAAGGGTCGGTTCCCATGACCTTCATACAGTCCTTTGACTCAGATGGCTGTTGGCAGAACAGGATGGCTTAGGCCCAGATGGTTGCAGATATAACCAGGTAACCCAGGATACTGATATGCTGTGGAGACAAAGGGCATTAGACAATGCACAGAGACTGCAGATGCAGCGCAGACAGGTTAGCATGAGAACCGGATGTAGCAATGATAGATACTCATTGCTCCGGCGCTCTCCCTATGGAGGAGAGGCCAGAAATAGCAGCCAGTGCGCTGCCATTGGTTAATTGCACTTTCTGAATAATGCACGCCACCCCTTTAAGAAGGCAAGAGAGCGGGCGGGCGTGCCCTAATAGCCTTAGCTGCAGATCTCCTCACATGATGCCAGGAGGAGGCGGTAGGAGGGAGGACAGAACGCTGAGCAGCAGCATAAGAGGCTCGAGGTGAGTGCCCAGAACGGAGAGCAGCGGCAGGCCTGGACGCAGCGCCAGGACGGGGGCCAGGTATAACAGTGGCAGACATGGGCGCAGCGCCAGGACGGGGACCGGGTGTAACAGTATCCCCCTCTTTACAACCCCTCTTTTTCAAGCCTGTGTAGAACCGTTTAAGGATAAGAGGAGCCTGGATGTTCTCCCTAGGCTCCCAAGATCTCTCCGCAGGACCAAAACTCTTCCAGTCCACCAGGTAGTAGGTCTTACCCCTTACTTTTTTTACGGCCAGGATATGTTTTATGTCAAAAACATCATCCTCCGAGACAGGGTCAGGAGTGGTACCCGGATCCTTAAAGAAGGGACTCAAAACTACTGGTTTGAGGAGAGAAACATGAAAGGAGTTAGGCACTTGTAGGGAAGTGGGCAACTTCAGCTTGTACGAGACTGGATTGATCTGTCTCAAGATCTCAAATGGTCCGATGAAGCGGGGACCCAATTTGTAGGATGGCATCTTTAAACGGATGTACTTAGAAGAGAGCCATACCTTGTCTCCGGGGCGAAAGATAGGTGCATCCAAACGTCTCTTGTCTGCATGCCTTTTCATACTCTGGGAGGCTTTCTCCAAAGCAGTTTTGGTATCCCTCCAGACCTTAGAAAAATCATCGGCGAAAGTATTGGCAGCTGGAACGCCAGATGATCCGGAGATGGGAAGAGGTATTCCGGGTTGCAATCCGAAGACAATCTGAAAGGGAGACTTTCCAGAAGATTCACTTACTTGAATGCTGTAAGAAAATTCGGCCTAGAACAGTAAGTCTACCCAGTCGTCATGATGGGTGTTGACAAAGTGACGCAGGAATCCAGCCAGGATTTGATTTGTCCTCTCCACTTGTCCATTGGACTGGGGATGGTATGCTGAGGAAAAATCCAGTTCAATTCTTACCAGTTTACAAACTGCTCTCCAGAATCTTGAGGTGAACTGGACTCCTCTGTCGGACACGATGTCGAGAGGAAAACCAAGGAGACGGAAGATGTGCCAGATGAACAGATCCGCCAACTCAGGAGCAGTTGGAAGACCGGGTAGTGGAATGAAGTGAGCCATTTTAGAGATGTGATCCACCACTACCCACACCACAGAACAGCCAGATGGGATCGGGAGATCTGTGATGAAGTCCTTCACCATATGTTGCCAGGGAGCAGACGGAATTGGAAGAGGTTGAAGCCTACCTGCGGGTAGGTGCTTGGCCGTCTTGTTATGAGCACAGGAAGGACAGGCTGTGACGTACTCCAGAATGTCCTTAGCCATGGCAGGCCACCAGTAGTACAGGGAGATGAGTTGCAGAGTCTTTCTGTGGCCGGCGTGACCAGCCAACTTGGAAGAGTGACCCCACCGAAGGACTCGAGTACGTTCAGAAGCTGACACGAAAGTCTTCCCGGGAGGCAACTGGGCAAGATCAGCAGAAGCGACCACAACTAACCTTGAGGGTTCAATGATGTGCTGCGGTTCTTCTTCTTGATCAGGAGGTAGAAAGGCTCTGGAAAGTGCATCTGCTTTGACACTTTTGTCAGCTGGGCGAAAATGAAGAACAAGATTAAAACGAGCAAAAAACAAAGCCCAGCGGGCTTGATGAGGATTCAGCTTTTGCGCAGTTTGGAGGTAAGCAAGGTTTTTGTGATCGGTGTGTACGACTACCTGATGAAGAGCTCCTTATAGAAGATGCCTCCAATCCTGCAGAGCCAATCTGATAGCCAACAATTCCCGATCTCCAACAGAATAATTCCTCTCTGCGGAAGAAAAAACCTTGGAAAAAAAAACACAGGAATTCATTAGCCCGGAGGACAATTTCTGGGTTAGTACAGCTCCCGCACCTACTGAAGAGGCATCGACCTCAAGAAAAAATTGTTCATTGGAGTTAGGACGATGGAGAACAGGTGCAACAGCAAAGGCCTTTTTGAGAGAAACAAAAGCCTCCTCAGCCTCAGGAGGCCAATCCTTCGGATTTGTACCTTTCCTGATTAGAGATGAGATGGGCGCCACTCGGGTGGAGAAGTTAGGAATGAATTGTCTGTAGTAGTTGGCAAAGCCCAGAAATCGCTGTATGGCCTTCAACCCAGATGGACGAGGCCACTTGAGTACAGCCGATAACTTCTCTGGATCCATTTTTAATCCTGTTGATGAAACCATGTAACCGAGGAAAGGCAAAGAGGATTGTTCAAAGAGGCACTTTTCAAACTTGGCATACAGTCTGTTCTCCCTGAGCCTCTGTAAGTCCAGGCGCACTTATCTGCGATGCGAGACCAAGTCAGTAGAAAAAATCAGAATGTCGTCTAGGTAGACAACAACATAAGTGTAAAGCAGATCCCTGAAAATGTAATTGACGAACTCTTGGAAAACAGCGGGTGCATTCCTTAGACCGAACGGCATTACCAGGTACTCATAGTGGCCATCACGGGTGTTGAAGGCTGTTTTCCATTCGTCTCCATCTCTGATTCAGATCAAATTTTAAGCACCTCTGAGATCCAGCTTGGTGAAGATTCTGGCTCCTCGGAGATAGTCGAACAGTTCTGAAATTAGAGGCAAAGGGTACCTGTTTTTTACCGTGATCTGGTTCAGTCCTCGGTAGTTGATACAGGGCCGCAGGGATCCGTCCTTTTTCTTCACGAAGAAGAAGCCTGCTCCTGCCGGTGACGCTGATTTTCGGATAAACCCTCTGGCCAAGTTCTCCTGGATGTAGTCTGACATAGCCTGAGTCTCTGCCTGGGAAAGAGGGTAAACTCTCCCACGGGGAGGAGATGTTCCAGGAAGAAGGTCTATTGGACAGTCATATGACCTGTGGGGAGGAAGTTTTTCAGCCTCCTTTTTCTCGAAGACATCCGAGAAGGACCAGTAAGCGGATGGTAATCCAGGCAGGGTATTAGGATGGACCGGGGGTGAAACTGGTTCAATCCGGGTTAAACAACGGTCTGAGCAGGAATCTCCCCAATGTAGAATTTTGCCTGTTCTCCAATTAAGGACTGGTTCATGTTTCTGAAACCGAGGCAAACCTAGAAGCAAGGGGTGAGACAAACCAGGGTACACATAAAAACGTTTTTTTCCGAATGCATAAGACCTACCCGGAGTTCCACTGGCTCAGTCTGGAACTGGACGGGTTCAGTCAGAGGCTGGCCATCGACAGCAGTTACCCACAACAGTTTGGGAAGAGCCTGAACTGGTAAGTGGTAGCGATCCACAAGCGTCTGCTGGATAAAGCTTCCGGCGGCTCCAGACTCCAACAGACAGAGTCCAGAAAATTTTATTGCTCCGCAGGTCACGGACACTGAGATCTGCAACGAAGGAGAGTAACGTTCTCTACCTAGGGTGGCCTCTCCTACCGAGCCTAGGCACAGGAGTTTTCCGACGTCTTTGGACAGGAGCGGATCAGGTGTTCGGGACTACCACAGTACAGACAGCTTCTGTCTTTGTGACGCACCTCCTGGCGGAGGCAGGCCAGACTTACTCGATCGACCTCCATAGCTTTGGGAGAAGAGGATGAGGTAGACGCCTTGGAAGAATTAGAGTCCAGGTGGTAGGACCTTCTGTCACGCTTAATCTCCATGGAACGCTCCCGAAAACGCAGGTCAATCCAAGTCGCCAAGGAAGTCAGGTCATCCAAGATGGTAGGCCTGTCCCGTCCCGCCAGCTCATACTTAATTTTTCCAGATAGGCCCTCCCAGAAGGTAGCCAGCAAGGCCTCATTGTTCCAGGATATCTCAGACGAGAGGGTGCGGAACTGAACAGCATACTGAGCCACCGTGAGGGTTCCTTGGCGTAAGTGAAGCAGGACAGAAGCGGTCGACGTGACCCGGCCAGGTTCATCAAAGGTCCTGCAAAATGTTTCCAGGAAAGATTGAAGATCATTAACCAGCGGGTCTCCTCTCTCCCATAGCGGATTTAGCCAGGCAAGAGCCTCTCCTGCTAGATGTGACATAATGAAGCCCACTTTGGCACGGTCAGAAGCAAACATATGCCCCAAGATTTCAAAGTGTAGGGTACACTGATTGAGAAAACCCCGACACTGAGTGGGATCACCATTGAAGCGGGTAGGAGCCGCCAGGCGGGGGCCCTTGCTTGTCATGACAGCAGGTACCTGGGTGTTGCTAGGTGAATCAGGAGCAGCCAGGTTCGGCAGAGAATCCATGCGGGTGGACAGGTTACGTAGATACGTCGTGATCTTATCCTACTGATCTCTTAAACGGGTCACCTCTTGGCACAATTCCAACGCCAGAGGCCTCTGGGGTCCAGCAGATCCCATGGCCGGAGCAATCTGTAACGAATGAAAGCGGAGGCAGAGATGGTGAAGTTCACATTCATTTTTATTTTTTAAGTGGAACCTCGGGACCACGGTCCGGGGGGCTACGAACAGGCCATATCTAGTGAGCCCCGGGTACCCGTAGTAGAGCCCCTCAGGCAGGGCCAGAATGGAATACCCGGAGGACACAGGTGCTTCCTCCAGTTGGACCCCGAACACGTGGCAGCTGTCCCAGTGGGACCAAAAGGGATAACAAAAGTTACAGCAGAGTCCGTAATGAGACTGGTCCTGGATCCGGGTAGTTAGTAAGGGGTCGGTTCCTGTGACCTTCACGCGGTCCTTGGACTCGGATGGCTGTTGGCGGAATGGGATTGCTTAGGCCCAGATGGTTGCAGATATAACCAGGTAACTCAGGATACTGATATGCTGTGGAGACAGAGGGCATTTGACAATGCACAGAGACTGCAGTTGCAGCGCAGACAGGTTAGCATGAGAATTGGATGTAGCAATGATAGATACTCGTTGCTCCGGCACTCTCCCTATGGAGGAGAGGTCAGAAATAGTAGCCAGTGTGCTGCCATTGGTTAATTGCACTTTTTGAATAATGCACGCCCCCCATTAAGAAGGCAAGAGAGCGGGCGGGTGTGCCCTAATATCCTTAGCTACAGATCTCCTCACAGGATGCCAGGAGGAGGAGGCAGGAGGGAGGACAGAATGCTGAGCAGCAGCATGAGAGGCTCGAGGTGAGTGCCTAGAATGGAGAGCAGCGGCAGGCATGGACGCAGTGCCAGGACGGGGGCCAGGTATAACAGCGGCAGACCTGGGCGCAGCGCCAGGGCGGGGACCGGGTGTAACAAAAAGACTATCCCACCGCACTTGTGGTGATCAGCACGCCAGCGGGGAGGCAGTTCCACGAGGTGGGGGTTGTGACTAATTTGCATTATGAGGTGATAATTGGAAAAGACTTTCCTTTATTTTCTATGCTGTGGCCATCTGTTGTCTCACCCACAGAGCAACTGCCGACACCAGAGGCAACCAGGTTACATTCTCCAGAAGTAGGGCATGAACCTGATGGCCCAGAGGAAGAAGTGCTGGCGGTTGGCGCAACCTTCCCTTTGGTGGACGAGGGGAAGAATTCTCCCATAGAAGTATTGGCTGGAGAGATGGAAGACTTGTCGCCGGGACCCGAGTTGTCAGACTTGAATGTGTCAAGTGACAATTTTGGTACAGAGCAACTCCGAGACCCTACTTTGGCCCAGGCTAGAGAAAATGTATTGTTTGTCAATGGGGAACCCCAACAACCTGGGGCAGCTACAGTGCTGCCACGCTTTGAGCTACACCAAGATTTGTTGTACCGTGTTGAGAAAATACGTGGGGAACTGATTGAACAGTTACTCGTACCTCAGACATATCGTAGGCTGGTATTGGACTTATCGCATGCGCATGTACTTGGTGGGCATTTGGGCCAAAAGAAAACCCTAGACTGAGTTCTGCCGCAGTTCTACTGGCTAGGGGTCCATGAAGAAGTGAAACGGTACTGTAATTCCTGTCCAGTGTGCCAGGTAACCAGTCCCCAGCCTCACTTTCGGAGTCCTTTGGTGCCTTTGCCAATTATAGAGGTACCCTTCGAGAGCGTGGCAATGGATCTGGTGGGGTCTCTTAATAAGTCAGCAAGGGGGCACTAACACATCCTGGTAGTTCATTTCCTGAGGCCATTCCTCTGCGCCACACATCAGCTAAGCTTATAGCAAAGGAACTCATCGGTATGTTTTCACAGGTGGGAATTCCTCAAAAATTATGAAGGAACTCTGCCGTTTACTAAATGTTAAGTAGTTGCGCACATCGGTCTATCATCCCCAAGCAGACGATCTGGTAGAAAGGCTCAATAAGACGCTGAAATGCATATTAAAAAAGGCAGTTTCTAAAGATGGGAAGGACTGGGATCTCTTATTGCCATATTTGTAGTTTGCAGTGCGGGAGGTGCCTCAGTCATCTACGGGGCTCTCGCTCTTTGAACTATTGTACGGCAGACATCCATGGGGCTTACTCGATATAGCCAAAGAGGCCTGGGACAACCAACCTACCCCCCACAAAAGTGTGATAGAACATGTTGCAAAAATGCAAGAAAGAATGAAGACAGTCCTACCCTTTGTCCTGGAACATATGGAGGCAGCACAACAGTCACAGAGTCGGGTCTATAACCGGGAGTCTCAGGTAAGAACCTTTAGCCCTGGTGATCGAATGTTGGTACTTGTGCCTACCGTAGACAGCAAATTCCTTGCAAGGTGGCAGGGACCCTACGAGATAATGGAAAAGGTGGGGCCAGTAGACTACAAGGTACCCCAGCCAGGACGGAGAAAGTCAGAACAGGTTTACCATGTTAATTTGCTTAAACCATGGAAAGATAGAGAAAACCTTGGTGGGAATAGTCCACTGCCTGCATTTCATATGGAGAAGGCTCCATTACCTCAGGGCGAGGCAGGAGAAGCCCAACCCGCAATCAAAATTGCAAATACTTTGTCTCCTATACAGGTTCAGGAGGTCCGGGAGTTCATTAGCCGACATACAGATGTTTTTTCGGAGCTCCCCGGACGCAGCTTCCTAATCCAACATGACATTGTCACGGAGCCACAGGCCAAAGTCCGACTAAAGCCCTATCGGGTGCCTGAGGCCTGGCGACAAGCCGTCTCGGAAGAGGTGAAAACTATGCTACAGTTAGGGGTCATAGAAGAGTCCCAAAGTGAGTGGGCCAGCCCAATAGTCCTAGTACCCAAGCCTGATTGGTATCTAAGATTCTGTAATGATTCTAGAAAGCTTAATGACATTTCAAAGTTTGACACCTACCCCATGCCCCGGGTTGACGAGTTGATAGAGCGATTTGGGCAGGCACGGTATTTTACAACTCTGGACCTCACAAAAGGTTATTGGCATGTACCCCTAACAGAGGCAGAAAAGGAAAAAATGGCTTTTGTAATGCCTGAGGGGCTATTCCAGTATAAGGTGTTACCCTTTGGGTTGCATGGCACACAAGCAATGTTCCAGCGATTAATGGATATTGTTCTCCGCCCCCATCGCCGCTATCCCTCAGCCTATCTAGACGATATTATTGTGTACAACACCGACTGGGAAAGTTACTTAGCAAAAGTACAGGCGGTGATAGACTCTCTGCGACAAGCAGGGCTAACTGCCAACCCAAAGAAGTGTTCCATAGGGTTGGAGGAAGCTCGGTACTTGGGTTACATCAATGGGAGAGGAGTTCTCAAGCCTCAAGTAAACAAAGTGGAGGCAATTCAGAATTGGCCCCACCCTCTCACAACAAAACAGGTAAAAGCCTTTTAAGGTTTGGTGGGATTTTACAGGAGGTTCATTCCCAACTTTGCAACCCTGTCCGCGCCTTTAACAGACTGCTTAAAAGGAAGGAAATCTGTGATGGTCCACTGGAATGATCAGTTAGAGGGGGCCTTTACAAAGTTAATAGAGGTACTGTGTGGTACACCAGTCCTGATCACTCCAAATTTCAAAAGAGAGTTCGTTGTGCAGACTGATTCCTCTGAGATAGGGCTCGGTGCCGTGCTGTCTCAGGAGGTCAACGGGGAAGAGCATCCCGTTAGTTTCCTAATCCGGAAGCTTACCCCAGCTGAAACCAGGTACAGTATTGTGGAGAGAGAGTGCCTGGCCATGAAGTGGGCACTGGAGTCATTGCGCTACTATTTGCTGGGGAGAACATTTCAGTTGGTTACAGATCATTCACCTCTTACGTGGATGAGTCAAGCTAAGGAGAGGAATGGCCGAGTCACCAGGTGGTTCCTGTCCCTGCAAAATTTTAAATTTTCTGTAGAACATCAGGCAGGCAGACTACAGGGGAATGCAGATGCCCTGTCCTGATTTCAGTGTATGTCTTGTGTCCACCCCTCTAGGGTTGAACATAGGAGGGAGGTATGTGGTACAGGAAAGGGTGTTTTACTGGATGGGAGATACATTTCTCCCAGCAGATTAATGTTTGGCCAGATTTTTCCCTAAAGACAGGACCTGCGATGATGTCATGGTCACGTGATCAGCCCATGTGAGGTCTACCTCACTGGTGGGAGGGGTTATGGGTTATGTAATGGAGGTTGGTATTTGGCACATGGTGAGTGTGCGTCTGGAAGTTACAGGAACTTGGCTGGACTTAGCCTGAACTTATATACAGGATCCCCGTGCTGTAGGACTGTAGCAGCAAGACTCTCAACAACCCTGGGAATGGCACCTGGCGGATGCCGCAGGACCTGGCAGCCGCTTAGTTAAGCCTGTCCGGTGCAAAGGGTGAGTCTGGGACCAGTAGTTCTCCAAGCTGGAGTACATTTATGTTTTTCCCTTATTTTCTATTAATCTGCTGTTTGCAAAGTGACACTAAACCATTGAAATTAGACTTTAAGCCTGTGTGCTGCCTCGTTACTAGAGTTGAGCGACTTTTGGTTTTTTAGGGTCGAGTTTCGTTTCGTGAAACCCGACTTTTCCAAAAGTCGGGTCGAGCAAGATCGGCCGATTATAGGGAAAAGTCGGGGTCATCCCGAAACACGAAACCCAATTTAAGTCAATGGGGAATAAAAGTCGGCAGTGAGAGGAAGACAGGAAACACACCTACAGTGGTCATTTGAATGCCAAAAGCATCAATTCTTCTTACTTAATCTGGTCAACCTTAATTAACTTCATAATACAAGTTACGCACTGAAAAATGGGGGTTATTTGGCTAAAGTTGTGGGGGGGTAGGGCTGGCTCCAGGTTTTCATGTGCCCTGGGCGAAAGAGCGCCCCTTTAACACATACCACAACTCATCATGCTCCGATACGGCAGAGAAATAGCGGTATAGTACAATGAAAAATACTTCACTTTTTACATCTCATGACGAGGCCCATCTATTTCTCCATACAGAATCATTGGTCCCATATAATGTTTGAAACAGTATATGATGAGCTCCACATAATGCTACAGTATATGTTGGTCCCCATGGATGAAGCTCCACTGTCTTATGGGCCCAAATAATGCTCCAAACATAATGGGCCCCATTTCTAATGCTCTAGTGTATAATGGGCCCTGTAAATGCTGCTCCAGTGTCTGATGTCCACCTTTGGAATGTTCCAGTGTATGGTGGGCCCCATCTATCATTCTCCAGAGTATAGTGCTCCCCAAAAATTGCTGTCCCAACATTGAAAACAATCAAATAAGTCTCCTCGCTAGGGAATCCCTGTACTAGTCTAGACTCCTCGTCATCCTCATCTTACATCTCACTGCACAGTATTTCAACCTTGCAAGTGCTGTGATCCTGAGCAAGCAGGGGGGGCCCACTCATTGGCGACGGCACTGGCACAGGGCCCCTGATAGTACGGTGGTGTGTCTGATGGCGGGTGGGCCGAACCTGCACTTTCATCTGTAGCTTCCTCTTTGTCACCGTGTAAGATGGAACTGTATATGCGAAGGGTAACCTGAGTTTCATCAGGGTCAGATTCAGGCCGTGTAGCGTGCGAGGGAATGTAGTGGTCTGGGTCAATGTACCAGCAGATTCATCGAGCAGTGGCTGGGCATCAGTGCACTTGTGTCGCCCCCAGGAGTACGGTCGCCACAGTGGCATTACCTTCCTCCTAGGGAGTGTGATGTCATGCTTGGGAGCAACGAAGGATCTCTCTAGCAGGTTAACTGATTGGGCGGCGTTATTCCCACGAGTCATGACCCTCCAAACAGCGTTCATGAAGGCAAAGTGTTTGTTTTACATGGGCAGTATGGTTGCAAAGCTGAACCTTAAAGGAATGTCCAGAAGGGCACCACCAGGTGCAGATAACCCGCTGAACAACGTTAGTGATGGGGATCACTGATTACAATTATTACCCGCGAACAATGATTTCCCATTAAGTGCAGGTAAACCGCAGTTCCGGAATTAGGCCTAACCGTCATTCCTGAAAAAATGAAAAACTTACGTGTGCAAACCACAGGTGCTGTAGCTTGCTTAAGAGCTCGCCAGCCGTTCTCACGCCCAGTATGGATTACACGTGATTGCACAAAGGTGAGAAAGGGTACCGTATGCCCGGAAAACATGTGTGGATAGCGTACACATTCAAAAGATATGTCTATACATCAGGAGGCAGGCTCAGACGGTGTTAGGCCCAGTATGGCTTGCACGTGATTGCACAAAGGTGAGAAAGGGTACCGTATCCCCGGATAACATGTATGGATAGCGTACACATTCAAAAGATATGTCTATACATCAGGAGGCAGGCTCAGACGGTGTTAGGCCCAGTATGGCTTGCACGTGATTGCACAAAGGTGAGAAAGGGTACCGTATCCCAGGATAACATGTATGGATAGCGTACACATTCAAAATATATGTCTATACATCAGGAGGCAGGCTCAGATGGTGTTAGGCCCAGTATGGCTTGCACGTGATTGCACAAAGGTGAGAAAGGGTACCGCATCCCCGGATCACATGTATGGATAGCGTACACATTCAAAATATATGTCTATACATCAGGAGGCAGGCTCAGACGGTGTCAGGCACAGTATGGATTTGACGGCCCAGACTACACAGCAGAGGAGCAGGGAGAGGTAAAGATTGCAAATGCTCGGGCCCTGCCCAAGCAAGGGGGGCCCACTAGTGGGCGTCGGTACTGGCACTGGGCCCCTCATAGTACGGCGGTGTGTCTGATGGCGGGTGTGCACCACCACCGTCAGAGACACTTGATTGCACTATGAGGGACCCTGTGCCAGTGCCCGCGCCCAAGAGTCGGCCTACCCACCTGTCGAGGGCAACGGCACTCGCACGGTGTCGTGCGCTAGGTGGTGACCCCAGCCATGGGGGGGGAGGCAGCACAGTTAGGGAGTTTTAGAAAGGGGCATATGTTGATGTTGGACATTCAGCTGATGCAAAAGGCGAAATAGGTCAAGTCCCAGGAAGAGGTGGACCAAAGCAAGCCATTTTTCTGTCACCCTATGTGTCATCAGGAGAAGGTGGGACAAAATCCTTGGAAACCAATGCGTGGTTCATTTTAATGAAGGTTAGATCATCCACATTTTGGGTTGACAGACGGGTCCTTTTTTCTGTCAGGATTGATCCAGCTGCACTGAAGACTTTTTCCGATAGCACAATTGCAGCTGGGAAAGCAAGCTCCTGTAAGGCATATTGTGCCAATTCAGGCCAGGTGTCCAGTTTAGCGGCCCAATAGTCAAAGGGGAATGACCTGTGTGGGAGAACATCGATATGGGAGGAAAAGTAGTTTGTAACCATAGTTGACAACTACTGTCTCCTGTCACTTTCCATCGATGCTGTATTACCAGTTGTGTGAGCGGTACTTGAAAAATCAGTCCACAACATTGTCATGAAACCCCTGCCTCCAACGCCACTTCTGCTGTGTGCACCATGAACACCTCTGCCAAGTTGCCCCTGGCCCGTACGGCTCGTGTGAGAACCATCACCGCTGCTGTGTGCTGGGAATGCCTCAAGCAACCGATTTACCAGAGTTGCTTGTTTATTAGCCAATATTAGGTCAAGGTTCTCCTGTGGCATGATGTTTTGTAATTTACCTTTATAGCGTGGATCCAGGATGCTGGCCAACCAGTAGTCGTCATCGTTCATCATTTTGGCAATGCGGGGGTCCCTTTTTAGGATCTGCAAGGCATAATCTGACATGTGGGCCAATGTTCCCAGTGTCAATGATGCACTGCGAGTGCTGGTTGGAGGAGCACTTTCTGGCAAATCCACATCCCTCCAGTCACGCACAAACCCTGTACCAGACCTTGCCACGCCAACATTTTCACTTGCCCCACGAGATGTATCCTCCTCCCCTAAGTAATCATCCCCATCATCATCCTCCTCCTCTTCTTCCTCCAACTCGTCCAGGAGAGGTCCCTGAGCAGACAATGGCTGAATGTCATCAAGGATTCCCTCCACCTCTTCCTCCTCGTCAACATTGGCTGCAGACGCCTGCTCCTTAAGGTGCATCAAAGTTTGCATGAGCAGACGCATAAGTGGGTTGCTCCTGCTTAGGATGGCGTCGTCTGCGCTTACCAGCCGTGTGCATTCCTCAAAACACTGAAGGACTTTGCAGAGGTCTTTCAGCTTCGACCACTGCACACCTGTCAACTCCATGTCTGCTCTCAATGTCCCTGGCCGTGTATCCTCCCACAAATGCATTATGGCCTGCCTCTGCTCGCACAGCTGCTCCACCATGTGCAGGGTGGAGTTCCACCTTGTTGCAATGTCGATAATGAGGCGGTGGTTGGGAAGGTGGAGCAATCGCTGCAGCTTCTGCATACGAACGGAGTGTACAGGCGACCGGCGGATGTGCGCGCACAGTCTTCGCCCCTTATGGAGCAGGGCTGTTAACTCCGGATAATTTTTGAGGAAGCACTGCACCACCAGGTTCAAGGTGTGAGCCAATCAAGGTATGTGGCTGAGTTTTGAAAGGGCTATGGCTGCCACAAAATTACGGCTGTTATCACTAACTACCTTGCCTGCCTCAAGATGTACACTGCCCAGCCATGACTCAGTTTGTCGCTTCAAGTACTCGGCCAGCACCTCGGCGGTGTGTCTGTCGCCCAAACACATCATCTACAACACAGCCTGCTGACGCTTTCCACTAGCTGCTCGATAGGGGGACACCTCGTGTGCAACAGTGGCAGCTGCAGATGGAGTGCTCGTACGACTGCGCTCTGTGGACGAGCTTTCGCTTCTGGAGGAGGAGGAGGAGGGTGGAACGCCTACAGCCAACTGTTTCCTATACCGTGGGCTAGGCAGCACTGTCCCACCACCGCTGTCCCCTGTGGACCCTGCATCCACCACATTAACCCAGTGCGCAGTGATGGACACGTAACGGCCCTGGCCATGCCGACTGGACCATGCATCAGTTGTGAGGTGCACCTTTCCACTCAGTGACTGCTTGAGTGCATGGACAATGCGGTCTTTCACATGATGGTTGAGGGCTGGGTTGGCTTTGCGAGAGAAGAAGTGGCGACTGGGTAGGTCATAGCGTGGTACTGCATAGGCCATGAGTTCGCGTAAAGCTGCGCTTTCCAACAAACCGATAGGGCATCATCTCAAACTAGATTAGTTTGGCAATGTGGGCGTTCAAACCCAGTGTACGCGGATGAGAGACTGAGTACTTTCTTGACCTACTCATAGTGTCTGGGAGGGTGAGCTGGACTTGAGAGCTGCATATGGTGGAAGTAGCGGTGGACAGGGCGGACTGAGAGAGGGTTGATGATGTTGATGGAGTTGGTGTTCTTTCTGATGGCCTAGATTCAGTCTTTCGTTGATATAACAGTGGGATTCCCTGACTGCTGTGGCCTTGCAACGACACCTCAACATTTGCTGCTGTGCTAACCGGTGGGCTTACAGTGGGGGAAACAATGTAGCGTTGCTGACTACCTTCTTTGTGATCAGTTGCACATGGGGCACTTGAGGTTTGGTGTTGTGTCCACGCTTGCAAGTGCATGGTGGTTAAATGTCTAAGTATGCAAATGGTATTCAAATTTTTCAGATTTTTCCCTCGGCTAAAGGTCTTTGCACACTTCTTACAGATAACCTTGGCCTGATCATGAGGATTTTGTTCAAAAAAGTGCCACACTGCACTCTTCCTACTTTGGCAGACATTTTGCGGCCTAGCACGCTGTGATGTTTTGACCATCTGGACAAGCTGTCCAGCAACTCTTTTGATTTTTGGAACCTGTCTTTGGAGTGCTCTGGGCCTGCCAGATAACAGCTGTTGCGATGTCGATGTCTGCTGTGGATGCTCCTCATCTGAGCTATTGGAAGCAGCACCCTCTTCCCCCAATGGATGCCAATCTGGGTCAACAACTGGGTCATCCATCACCTCCTCTTCAATGTCATGTGCACCTTCCTCTGTGTCACCGTGTATGGTGGTATAGTGTGCGGGAAGGGGCACCTGAGTCTCATCAGGGTCAGAATCTGGCTCTGTACACTGCGAGGACAATGTAGTGCTCTGAGTGAATGCACCAGCAGAATCATCTATCAGCGGCTGTGCATCAGTGCACTCCATGTCAGATTCATCTTGGCCTGGGTAATTCACCATTTCACTTGATAATCCAAGCATGGTATGTGAAAACAGCTCCATGGAGTAATCAGTAGTATGGCCTGCATCATCCTTCAATCTTGGTTGGGGTGAAGGACACAAGGAAAGGTGTGGTTCATGAACATGAGCCTCCAATGACGACTCAGTGCTTTTGCTTTTTACAACTTCAGAAGAGGAGGCGATAGAGCTGGAGGCTGAGTCAGCAATGTAAGACAAAACTTTTTCCTGATGCTCTGGCGTTAAAAGCGGTTTGCCAACTCCTAGAAAACTAAGCCTTCGAAGCCTTATGGAGCCAGACGATGACGCAGGCTCAACACCTCCTGCATCCGGTCCTATTTTGCTTTTGCCACTACCATCAGATCCACCACCAACACCATCATTACCAGCTGCCAACCCCCGACCAATTCCACGGCCTCTTCCACCAGCCTTCCTCATTTTTGGTAGAAATGTAGACAAAATCCAACAAACTATATAGTAATGTAAAACAAGGTACAAGGTGTCTATAGGACAGGGGAGATTTAGATTTTCTGCAGACACTTGTGGACACTGGACACTTGGATTGTGTGAGGCCCACTGAATATCAGAGCGCTATGTCACAGGCTCGATGCAACAGGTGTGAAAAAAGTGACTACAGGATAAGGGAGATTATGAATTTCTGCAGACACTTGTGGACACTGGACACTTGGAATGTGTGAGGCCCACTGAATATCAGAGCGCTATGTCACAGGCTCGATACAACAGGTGTGAAAAAAGTGACTACAGGATAAGGGAGATTTTGAATTTCTGCAGACACTTGTGGACACTGGACACTTGGATTGTGTGAGGCCCACTGAATATCAGAGCGCTATGTCACAGGCTCGATGCAACAGGTGTGAAAAAAGTGACTACAGGATAAGGGAGATTTTGAATTTCTGCAGACACTTGTGGACACTGGACACTTGGATTGTGTGAGGCCCACTGAATATCAGAGCGCTATGTCAAAGGCTCGATGCAACAGGTGTGAAAAAAGTGACTACAGGATAAGGGAGATTTTGAATTTCTGCAGACACTTGTGGACACTGGACACTGGACACTTGGATTGTGTGAGGCCCACTGAATATCAGAGCGCTATGTCACAGGCTCGATGGCACAGGTGTGAAAAAAGTGACTACAGGATAAGGGAGATTTTGAATTTCTGCAGACACTTGTGGACACTGGACACTTGGATTGTGTGAGGCCCACTGAATATCAGAGCGCTATGTCACTGGCTCGATGCAGCAGGTGTGAAAAAAATGACTACAAGATAAGGGAGATTTTGAATTTCTGCAGACACTTGTGGACACTGGACACTTGGATTGTGTGAGGCCCACTGAATATCAGAGCGCTATGTCACAGGCTCGATGGCACAGGTGTGAAAAAAGTGACTACAGGATAAGGGAGATTTTGAATTTCTGCAGACACTTGTGGACACTGGACACTTGGATTGTGTGAGGCCCACTGAATATCAGAGCGCTATGTCACAGGCTCGATGCAGCAGGTGTGAAAAAAGTGACTACAGGATAAGGGAGATTTTGAATTTCTGCAGACACTTGTGGACACTGGACACTTGGATTGTGTGAGGCCCACTGAATATCAGAGCGCCATGTCACAGGCTCGATGCAGCAGGTGTGAAAAAAGTGAATTGTAGAATTGGGCAGAATAGGAATCTCCCTAGAGTGTAGGTCTGTAAGAACGGAACAAGTTCTCCACTTATCATTCCACAGTGACACACAGATAGCTTCACTGTGGCTGTGATAACAGCCGTTACACGGTACTGTGTGAGGAGTGTACACCGCTGTATGGTGTGAATAAATGCACGCTCAGTACCTCAGCAGGAAAAAAAAACAATTTGGATTGCTTTTAAAAAAGCAGTTTGCAGAGCAGTGGGGAAACAGCAATGCAGCTGTCAGGAAGCCTTAGAAGGCAGCCTAACAACCAACACCGCTGATCCACCACAATATAGCCTCCCCTTGCACTGCACACACAGTGACTGGTGTGTTGCACAGGCAAAATCGCTAGCAGCAGAAGCAGTTTTTTTTTCTTCTTCCCTGCCTAACGCTCTCCCTACAGAATCAGCAACCTCTCCCTATGCTAAGATTGGCAGAAGTAAGATGGCGGTCGGCGTACACGCCCTTTTATAACCCCTGTGACGCCCACCAAAGCAAGCCAATCACTTGCATGCCCTTCTGAAAGATGGTGGTGACCCCTGCCTAAGTCATCACATTGCCCACAGTGTCCGTGGATCCTGATTGGCTGAAAAAGAGCGCAAAACAAACTTTTGAAAAGCGATTTTGGTGCGTAAGTCGCCGACCTCGTGGCCGACCTCATCCTAGGGTCGGGTTTCGTTTCATGAAACCCGACTTTGCCAAAAGTCGGAGACTTTTGAAATTTTTCGACCCGTTTCGCTCAACTCTACTCGTTACTGCAGCTCTGCCATTACCTACCAGAGCGAATCCCTACTATATATATGTATATATGTATACAGGGTGGGCGATTTATATGGATACACCTGAATAAAATGGGAATAGTTGGTGATATCAACTTCCTGTTTGTGGCACATTAGTATATGGGAGGGGGAAAACTTTTCAAGATGGGTGGTGACCATGGTGGCCATTTTGAAGTTGGCCATTTTGGATCCAACATTATAAATGTCCCACCCAGGTGTGTCCATATAAATAGCTAACCCTGTATATATTGTGATAAAACACTCCGGGATCGCCTTTGCTGGGGTCAAAGGTCACGTGCATTCAGCATGAAACTCAGGCGCAGAGCTGGGATTCGGATGTAACTGACCCTGGGTCCGGTTTATTAACGGTGAAAGCAATGCAAAAGGAAATAAAACATAAAACAAATCCTTGCCTGTCCGGCACTAACTAAACAATGGACAACCTAACTACCAACTGGCGGGCTTCTCCCGTCCAGCCAAATCACAGTTGCAGTGGGCACTGCTTCCACTCACGTGTGTCTCTCACACAGACAGGCTCTCTGTGTTCCCAGGCTGAGACACTCACACAACCACCTTGCATCCTTTTATATCCACCTCCCATTATCCATTAGTAAGCAGGTGCGATACTGACCAGACTAGGCCACATAGGAAAGGAATCTGGGCGAGATATACCTGCCCTCATCCACTATTCCCACATGATTCTCACTATATATATATATATATATATATATACGCAGTATATGCTGTACATATATACCCTCTCCTACTGTATCCTCACCCATCCCTGTAGACTGTGAGCCCTCGCGGGTAGGGTCCCCTCTCCTTATGTACTTGTGTGTCCTTGTCTTACACATGTTTATTATACTTGTCTATATTTCCCCATTTCACATGTAAAGCACCATGGAATAAATGGCGCTATATAAATGCATAATAATAATAATAATAATAATATACAGTTGTGGAGAAAAGTATTGACATCCCTGCAATTCTGTCAGATAATACTCAGTTTCTTCCTGAAAATGATTGCAAACACAAATTCTTTGGTATTATTATCTTCATTTAATTTGTCTTAAATGAAAAAACACAAAAGAGAATGAAGCAAAAAGCAAAACATTGATCATTTCACACAAAACTCCAAAAATGGGCCAGACAAAAGTATTGGCACCCTCAGCCTAATACTAAGTTGCACAACCTTTAGCCAAAATAACTGCGACCAACCACTTCTGGTAACCATCAATGAGTTTCTTACAATTCTCTGCTGGAATTTTAGACCATTCTTCTTTGGAAAACTGCTCCAGATACCTGATATTTGAAGGTTGCCTTCTCCAAACTGTCATTTTTAGATCTCTCCACAGGTGTTCTATGGGATTCAGGCTAGGCTTCAAAAAGACTATATCCGCAATCAGGTATTTTCTGAAGACAGAGCAAAAAGGAATAAAACTCACCCCAGCAGGGAATGGCAGAAATTCAGAAAAACAAGGCAAAACAAAACACAAATGCAAAAAGCAGTGCAGAAAACTTAGCTTTTGAGGAGCAGGAATCAGACTGGTCTCCTAGAATCCCTCAGAGAGATCAGCAGCAAGGCAGAAGGGCGACGGCTGCTTATATCCAGTCAGCAATTCCCGTCACCCAGTCATCATCATCATACCTAGGTGCTTGGTAATCAGCCTCACTACCTTCCTTCACCAGAAGAGGGAGTTCATCAGACCTCAATGGTGAAGGGGAAAATGAACTCACAACAGTACCTCCCCCTTGAGGAGGGGTCACCGAACCCTCATCCACGCCAACAGGGCGATCAGGGTGAGCCCGATGAAAGGCACGCACCAATCTTTTGGCATGAATATCACAGGCAGAGACCCAGGAATTATCCTCCTGACCATAACCCTTCCACTTAACCAAATACTGGAGTCTCCGTCTAGCCAGATGGGAATCCAGTATCTTCTCTACCTCATATTCCATGTTACCTTCAACCAATACAGGGTCCGGAGGTGCCACCCCAGGAACTACTGGTTCAACAAACCTCTTCAACAAGGACTTATGAAACACATTATGGATTTTAAATGTGACAGGAAGAGCCAAATGAAAAGAGACTAATTAATAATTAATAATCTCCAAAATCTTGTAAGGTCCAATAAATCTAGGCTTAAACTTAGGAGAAGCCACCTTCATAGCGATATTTTTTGATGATAACCAAACCATATCACCAACCTTAAACTGGGGACCAATGGTCCTATGTCGGTTGGAAAACCGCTGGGCCTTTTCCTGGGAGAGAGATAACTTATCCACCACTTGGTCCCTGATCTGGTGCATTCTCTCCACCACAGTGTCAACACCTGGGCAGGCAGAAGGCTCCACCTGCCCTGAAGAAAATCGAGGATGAAACCCAAAGTTACAAAAAAAAGGTGACATCAAAGTGGCAGAACTAGCTCTATTATTTAAAGCAAATTTGGCCAAGGGCAAAAATGAAACCCAATCATCCTGATCAGCGGAAATAAAACATCTCAAATACGACTCCAAGGTCTGGTTTGTTCTCTCCGTCTGCCCATTGGTCTGAGGGTGAAAGCAGAGGAGAAGGACAACTGAATTCCCAGCTTGGAACAAAAAGTCCTCCAAAATCTAGACACAAATTGAACTCCTCTGTCAGATACAATGTTCTCAGGAATCCCGTGCAAGCGAACCACCTGTTGCAAAAACAGGGGCACCAACTCAGAGTAAGATGGCAACTTAGGGAGTGGTACAAGATGAACCATCTTAGAGAACCTATCACAAATCACCCAAATAACAGTCATTCTCTGAGAGACAGGCATATCAGAGATGAAATCCATTGAAATATGGGTCCATGGCCTCCTGGGGACCGGCAAAGGCATCATCAACCCACTAGAGCGAGAACAAGGTTTAGACCGGGAGCAAGTCCCACAGGAATGCACAAAATTCCTGACATCACGAGACAAGGCGGGCCACCAAAAAGACCGACTCACCAGATCTCTAGTACCAAAAATACCTGGATGACCAGCCAATGCAGAGCAATGAACTTCAGACATCACCCTCTTCTTCCACTGGTCAGGAACATACAACTTTCCCCTGGGACAATGCTCAGGTTTGTCCTCCTGGCACTCTTCCAGAGCTCGTTTCAAATCGGGCGAGATGGCAGAAAGAACTACCCCTTCGCCTAACATGGTAGCAGGCTTGGTCACCACAGGAGAATCAGCAAAGAAACTCCTAGAGAGAGCGTCAGCCTCGACATTCTTAGAGCCAGGAAGAAAAGAGACCACAAAATCAAAACGTGTAAAAAACAAGGCCCACCTAGCCTGTCTAGGGTTCAAGCGTTTGGCCGACTCCAGGTAAATCAAATTCTTGTGGTCATTGAGGACCACGACTTGATGTCTAGCTCCCTCCAACCAATGTCTCCACTCCTCAAATGCCCATTTCATGGCTAACAGTTCCCAATTCCCCACATCATAGTTACGTTCAGAAGGAGAGAACTTTCGGGGAAAGAAAGCACAGGGATTCATTTTAGATGTTACAGGATCCTTTTGGGACAAAACAGCTCCTGCACAATCTCAGAAGCGTCCACCTCTACCTGGAACGGGAGTGAGACATCAGGTTGCCGCAAAACCGGGGCAGAAATGAATCTTCGCTTCAGCTCCTGAAAGGAAGAAACAGCCTCCGGAGACCAATTCAACACATCAGCACCCTTCTTAGTCAGATCAGTCAATGGCTTGGCAATACTAGAAAATTTTGCTATAAATTTCCGATAAAAATTAGCAAAACCCAAAAACTTCTGGAGGGCTTTCAAAGAAGTGGGCTGAACCCAATCATAAATGGCCTGTACCTTGGCCGGGTCCATTTCAATAGTTGACGGAGACAAAATAAATCCCTAAAAAGAAATCCTCTGTACCCTAAAAAGGCATTTTGATCCTTTGACATACAGGGAAATCTCCCTCAAGATCCGGAACACAGTCCGAACATGTTCCACATGAGAATCCCAATCCTTGAAGAAGATCAAAATATCATCCAGATAGATAATCAAAAATTTAGCCACAAAGTCTCGGAAAATGTCGTTCATGAAGCACTGGAAGACAGAAGGGGCATTAGTGAGCCCAAAAGGCATCACCAGGTACTCAAAATGTCCCTCCGGAGTATTTAACGCCGTCTTCCATTCATCCCCATGCTTAAAGCGGATAAAATTATATGCCCCCTGAGGTCAAGCTTGGTAAACCAGCAAGCACCTTTAACTCTGGAGAATAGATCCGAAATCAGGGGTAACGGATACTGATATTTAATAGTAATTTTGTTGAGGGCACGATAATCAATACAAGGCCTTAATGAACCATCCTTTTTGGCCACGAAAAAAAACCCAGCACCTAAGGGTGAAGAGGATGGTCTAATATGACCCTTCTCCAATGCCTCCTTAATATAGGATCGCATAGCCTCGTGCTCGGGTACAGATAAATTAAAGAACCGACCCTTGGGAAATTTACACCCCGGGCTCAGTTCAATTGCACAGTCATAACTCCTATGAGGAGGCAAAGACGCAGACTCATTCTCACTAAATACATCATAAAAGTCCGCCAAATAGTCAGGAACATCATGCGACTGAGGAGAGGTGGAAAAAACCGGAGCCTCACTAAGGGCACACCGACAACCCCAACTCACCACAGACACAGATTTCCAGTCCAAAACTGGATTATGAATTTGCAACCAGGGAAACCCCAGAACAATGGTATCATGCAAATTATGCAACACCAAAAATCTGCAATTTTCTTGATGGTCTGGGGCGACCCGCATTACCACCTGGGTCCAAAACTGAGGTTTATTTTTCGCCAAAGGAGTGGCATCAATCCCTCTCAAAGGGATAGGCGTCCCCAGAGGTGTCATCGGAAATCCACAACGTTTAGCAAAATCCAAGTCCATCAGGTTCAGGGCTGCTCCCGAATCCACAAAAGTCTTGGCGGAAAATGTGGACAGGGAACAGATCAGAGTAATTGCCAGAAGAAACTTAGGTTGAACACCACCCACAGAAAACGTGTGTGCAAAGCGTTTCTCTCATTTAGGACAGACAGAAATAATATGCGAGGCATCTCCACCAAAAAAAACACAGCTTATTACGCCTTCTGAACTCCTGACGTTGCTCCCTGGACGGTGAAGCAAGATGAAAAAACACTCACACAGATAGAAAGATAGGCTGAGCAAATGATGGGGCCCAAGCTAACTAAATAGGACAGGATAGGAAAGCTGCTGTCTGCAATCCACCAAAAACCCTATCAAAACAAGGGCCAACAGGCTGATAGGGAAAAAGGCCCTGAAGACGCTAGGCTTCAAAAAGACTATATCCGCACTCAGGTATTTTCTGAAGACAGAGCAAAAAGGAATAAAACTCACCCCAGCAGGGAATGGCAGAAATTCAGAAAAACAGGGCAAAGCAAAACACAAATGCAAAAAGCAGTGCAGAAAACTTAGCTTTTGAGGAGCAGGAATCAGACTGGTCTCCTAGAATCCCTCAGAGAGATCACCAGCAAGGCAGAAGGGCGTCGGCTGCCTTATATCCAGTCAGCAATTCCCATCACCCAGTCATCATCATCATACCCAGGTGCTTGGTAATCAGCCTCACTACCTTCCTTCACCAGAAGAGGGAGTTCATCAGACCTCAATGGTGAAGGGGAAAATGAACTCACAACACTTTATTATAGTAATTATTATACACTATAATAGAAATGTGTATATACATAAACAGAGATTCTTTCCCTACAATATGAGCTGTATTGCTTCAACAGAAAGCTGTTTTTCTTGTGCAAATTATTAATAGGGTAAAATGTTGTGTTTCATCCAAGTAAAATGGGTTTTCCCAATTAAGAAAATACATTTCCATGTACCCTAGCAGGGAATCAAACAAATTGTCTGGTAAAAACAACATAGGATAGGTGATGGCTTAGTGGCAGACCAACCATTGGGATACACACCAATTTGTGAATTTTTATTACTGGCGGATCCCTATTACAAGATTAAGCACCAAATGGAATGCTCAACTGGTAGCACCATTTATTCTCCTTGGGGCTGCCAGCAAAATCATAGCACAATTCTTGGTGGCCCAATATTAAATATAGACAGCTTCATTCTCCATTCTGTCAATCAGCACGGATCTCAGCGGTCTGACCACCATCGATCAATATATGTCACCTATCCAGTAGTCAGAAGAAAACTTGCTTTCAACACACAAACCTCTTTTAAAGGGAATCTGTCACCCCATTTTAGCCCTATTAGCTGCCGGCATCGCCATCAGGGACTTATCTACAGCATTCTGTAATGCTGTAGATAAACCCCAGATGTAACCTGAAAGATAAGAAAAACAAGTTGCATTATACTCACCCTGGCGTCCGGTCTGATGGGTGTCGCGGTCCGGTCCAGTGCCTCCCATCTTCATGCGATGCCGTCCTCCTTCTTACTTCTACCACAGCTCCTGCGCAGGCGTACTTTATCTGCCATGTTGAGGGCAGAGTAA
Organism: Dendrobates tinctorius; assembly: GCF_039654945.1. Lineage (NCBI taxonomy): Eukaryota > Metazoa > Chordata > Amphibia > Anura > Dendrobatidae > Dendrobates > Dendrobates tinctorius. The sequence goes on along the minus strand of NW_027361763.1, from coordinate 3,941,261 downwards.
AGTACTACAGTGCGCAGGTGCCGGACCTCTCTGACCTTTCCTGGTGCCTGCGCACTGCAGTACTTTACTCTGCCCTCAATAGGGCAGAGAAAGTATGCCTGTGCAGGAGCCGCGGCAGAAGTAAGAAGGGGGATGGCATTGTATAAAGATGGGAGGTGCCTGACTGGACCACGACACCCACCGCACCCGAACGCGCCCCGGGTGAGTATAATCTAACTTGTTTTTCTTATCTTTCAGGTTACATTGGGGGGCTTATCTACAGCATTACAGAATGCTGTAGATAAGCCCCTGATGGTGGTGCCGGCAGCTGATAGGGCTAAAAATAGATAGATGACGGATTCCCTTTAAATTCAATAGAAGAGTCCATGTTTAACGTCCTGACTGTTAGTCACTCTGGAGGACTTGTCCTAACTTAGATAAGACAAACAATTAATAGTTTGATTGGCCACTGTGTTATCCAGGGAACACTACACACTTGTTTCAAGGTTGGCTTCAAGAATGCAACAGATGGCTTGAAGGCCCACCAACAGGACATGTGATGATAAGTTTTGTGTCATGGGACCCTACTAATAAGTATGAATTGTTGAATTGGAAAGAGGGACAGTTTGAGCCATAAATTTCATAGAGCTGAGCATCCCCATCTAGTCCCACCATCTTTGTCTGGTAAACTCTAAATAACACAATTATTCCCTCACATTTGAAGACCAGGTAATGATTAGAAAAATAAAATTAATGATTGATGATATAAACAGAGTTATAGTGTTAAAGTGTTATACAGATCAAAGGCTGAGGGAAAAGGCAAGGAAAAAGTGGGACTCACCATTCCATAAAATAGTCCTTTATTCCATAACAAGGGACATAAAGTGGTAAGCAGAGAGTGAAGCAGGGAGTGTGAAGGATGACGTCGGTTTCGCGCTACACCGACCATTCTTATGGTCCCAGGTTTGACACTGACTAGATAAAGAGGCTTAGCCAGTGCCATAGGGACAAAGTACTTTGAAGGATGACCTGAAGGAAGCTCCCCCTAAAGGTAAGTGGAAACCAGGGAAAAGTGAGCTTTTTGGTTATTTTTAACCTTACATTTATTTTGCTCTGGGGTTTGGAGAGAACTGATAACATAAAAATGACCCTTCTTTAAATGATAAATTCAATGTGTATTAAATTAATTCAACACTACTTGATTTTCAAGACTGAATTTGAGCAACTTTGCAAATTTCAAATTCTGACAGATTGTCTCATCTCTGTTTGATTAAAATAATGATTAAGATGCAGAATTTATGATGTTCTGATGATAATTGATGATGGAATCTAATATGATGTTTTAGTCAAAATCAGCAATACTCAATATCAAGCAACAGCTGGTACAGAAAAGAAGACATTAGGGCACATAAAAGAGAAATAAAATCCTGTGATCCCAATATATTATTACTCATCTGCAAATCACTTGTAAGGCCACATCTGGAATATGGGATGCAAGATATAGGCTTCATATATTAAAAAGGATATTGGGAAGTTATAGTCAATTCAAAGGTGGCAACTACATTACTACAACGGGATGGAAGTTTCTCCTATGACGAGAGGTTGGAAAAGTTGGGCTTGTTTAGCTTAGAGAAAAACGTCTCAGAGGAGACCTCATTTATATTTTGTAGGGATTTAGCTCAATGGTAGTTGGCAGCGTTCACATGGGCATGCAGTTTCTTCTCCAAACAGGAAGAATAAGTAACTCCATAAACTGCCAGAAGAAAGAAATTACCAAAGAGTCCATACAGTATGAGAAACAGAGTGGTTCAGCTGCTTAATATTCATAGTCCAATTCTAAGCCTCTTGCAGAGTCAAAGAGACCTTCACCTTGCATTCACAAACTCAAATGCCAGAGGTGCTTGCACCTCCACTCCCAGACAAGAAATGAACAGCTCATCTTCCCTTTTAGATCAGCTGACCCTCCGGTATTGGAGGGTGGGAAAGACTAGTTCTGCCATTCCTAGCAAACCAGGACCAATATATTTGTCTTATTTTCCCTCTCAGCACCTTCTGTCCAGGATTCTATCAACTTCTTGTCTGCAATGTATAAATATATGTTTGTTCAGTACAAAGGACTGGCACAATACTTATTCTTTATTATTATTATTATTATTATTATTATTATTACTACATTATTATTATTATTATTATATAAGAGAAGAGTAGGGGTCCTAGGACAGAGCCTTGAGGGACTCCAAAAGAGAGATGGTGAGGTGAGATAGTGTGGGAGTGGAAGACCCTAAGGCTGTGTGCCCACGTAAGCGTTTTTGAAGCGTTTGTCCCAGTCAAAACGCTTCAAAAATGCATAGAACAAGCATCCCATTCATTTTAAATGAATTCCGTACTTTTTGTGCACATTGATGCGTTTTTTTCCGCGCAAAAAACCCTTAGCGGTAAAAAGCGCAGCATGGTCATTAATTTTGAGGAAAAGTCAGGGTTTTTAGCTATTTCCTATGAGTCAGAAGATGCGCGGAAAAAAGCGCATCAAAAACGCACGTTTTTTCCGCATAAATAAAACGCGCGTTTTCTGGGAAGGAGTCCGGTTTTGAAGCAGAAATTTTACATGGGCACATAGCCTTAATGTGTGGTTGGAAAGGTATGAGGAGATCCAGGATAGGGCACGGTCTTTGACACCAAAGGAAGAGAGGATGTATAGCAGGAGGCAGTGGTCAACTGTGTCAAAGGCAGAGGACAGGTCTAGAAGGAGGAGTAAGGAGAATTGTCTGTTGACTTTGGCTGTAAGTTGTTAGTAATTTTGGTCACGGTAGTTTCAGTGGAATGGTGGGGGCAGAAGCCATATTGTAGGTTGTCGAAAAGTGAGTTAAATAAGAAGTGGGAGGGGAGGAAAGTTAAGCATGAACATGCTGTTCAAGGAGTTAGGAAGCGAATAGGAGCAATGTATGGGGCGATAGTTGGACATTGTGGTTGGGTCGAGGGTTAGCCTTTGAGGATAGGAATGATTGTGGCATGTTTGAAAGCAGAAGGGAAGGTACCAGAAGTTAGTGATGAGCAAGAGAGGCGGCTTAGGGATGGGCAAAGTGTAGTGGTGAGGCTAGGGAGGAGATAGGATGGGACAAAGGCCTTACAAACACCATACAAAGGACCATGAGACATTTATTACAATTGGAGGAAAGGCGATAACAGCAGCTAAATCAGACCTGGGCAAAGTGCGGCCCAGGTCTGATTTAGCTGCTGTTATCGCCTTTCCTCAAATTGTAATAAATGTCTCATGGTCCTTTGTAAGGTGTGGAAACCTTAGGTTCGCAGGCATCACAGTGCCTGCTTGCTGTCTCCTTTGTCTCCCGCAGTCAGCATTGGTGGAGGAGAGGCCACTGGAGATTCAGCTCTCTGGAGGCAGAAGCAGGGCGCCTGGGAACGGGAGTGAGGTGAGTATGTGGTGTTCTTTTGTTTTTTCATGTCTATGAACATGGGGATTCTATGGGGGTAAACATGGGGATTCTATGGGGCTGAACATGGGGATTCTATGGGGTGAACATGGGGATTCTATGGGAGTGAACATGGGAATTCTATGGGGGTGAACATGGGAATTCTATGGGGGTGAACAGGTGGATTTTAAGGGGCTGAATATAGGGATTCTATGGGGGTGACATACAGCACATGGGGATTCTATGGCAGAGACATGCAGCACATGGGGATGCTGTGTGAGACTCATGCTGTATATGGGGAGGCTGTGTGGGGCTCATGCTGTATATAGGGAGGATGTGTGGGGCTGAACATGGGGGATAACAAGGAGAGTCTATAGGGCTGAACATGGGGATTCTATGGGGCTGAACATGGGGATTCTATGGGGCAGAACATGGGGATTCTATGGGGGTGAACATGGGGATTCTATGGGAGTGAACATGGGAATTCTAAGGGGGTGAACAGGTGGATTCTATGGTGCTGAATATAGGGATTCTATGGGGGTGACATACAGCACATGGGGATTCTATGGCAGAGACATGCAGCACATGGGGATGCTGTGTGAGACTCATGCTGTATATGGGGAAGCTGTGTGGGGCTCATGCTGTATATAGGGAGGATGTGTGGGGCTCATGCTGTATATAGGAAGGCTGTGTGGGGTTCATGCTGTACATGGGGAGGCTGTGTGGGGCTCATGCTGTATATAGGGAGGCTGTGTGGGGCTCATGCTGTATATTGGGTGGCTGTGTGGGGCTCATGCTGCATATAGGGAGGCTATGTGGTGCTCATGCTGTACATGGGGAGGCTGTGTTGGGCTCATGCTGTATATAGGGAGGCTATGCAGGGCTCATGCTGTATACAGGGTTGGCTGTGTGAGGCTTATGCCGTATATAGGGAGGATGTGTGGTGCTCATGTCGCATATGTAGTAGGCTGTGTGAGGCTCATGCTGTATATGAGGGGCTGTGGGGGGGTTCAAAGATATATAGGGGGTGTCAGCATACTTAATTCTGCTCAATATACTGTAATTAATATTAATAAATTAATATTGAGTAGAATTAATTTCAAGCTATTGGCTCGTCCCTCCACAACAGTCATGGTCTCTCATGTGGCCCTTCAGGAAAATTTATACCCACCCCTGAGCTAAATGGTAAAGGGTTCCTTAGAGTAAAGGCAGTTAGACTGTTGAATGCCCTACAACAGGAGGCAGTAACAGTAGGCACTATATCAGAATTTATAGATGAACTGGATACGTTTTTCACAAAAAATGACATTGTGGGTTATAAATAATCTAAAGTCAGAAAATGTAGAACTGGTGGGGAAAGTGTGAATTTGATGGATCTGTCTATTGTCACTCTATGTAATTATAAAACGATGATGACAATGGATTGTTATAATATTGATTTTGATAATAATAACTACTATAACCTTTCTGATGTTGATTATATTGGTTTTGACCATCTTCATACGGATAATGTCTATCATGATGTCTTGATGAAAACTTCCATAATGTTTTGATAAAGGTCATCACCAAGAAATGTGTACTGAAATGGTAAACTAATACATAATATCCTGTAATGATTTAAACCTTTATACCTAAAGTAACTTTTCTACTTTCCAAATGTCTAAACTTCTACCTCTGCTTTGGATAAATAATATAAATTATGTTTTAAAAGTTCAATTAAAGTCTATAATTTATAACGTCAATCTTTTTAAAATGCCAGTAGATTAAAATAGAGAAGGGAAGTTTTATGTAGTTTCTCAATATTTGAGGATTCTGGAATGCGATTGTTCTATTTTGACCTGCAATAACTTTTAGGTTCATTGAGATGATAGTAGTATATACATCTGCTCTGTCCATATTAACGTCAGATACAATGTGTACAACACACATGTTATTCAAAAGGGTGGTTTAGGGGACAGTTTATTCGTGACAAGACTCTTTTGTATGATATTCACCTATTCAAGTCTATAGGTGTGCAAAAATATGAGGTCCTCCATACTGCATTCATTTTTTATGGATACATTACAAATAGAATTGAGCTAATCAGACAAAAGTTTAAATTGCAAATCTAATGTTCATTACTAAACCTGAGGGGTCTTTCCAGACCCCAGAGCATAATGAAAGTAATAAGTAAAAACTAAAAAAAATCTTCTACTGACCCTCCTCTCACTTCTCTAGGCCCTATGATACTCACAACCACCCATTTGGTTCTTGCTCCATCTTCTGATCCCCAGCTAATTTCATTAGAATTTTTAGTCCTCTCGCACTGTGCCACACTTCCGAGTAACATGGTGTCAGTACCCTTGGCAAATGGGGGGCCCACTCGCAGTTGGGGGCACTGTTAATGATATGGCAGGTCCTGGTCCCCTCACTGTTAGCATAACCCTCCACAGACTCTATATCCTTATCATACACCAATACTGGAAGTTGTATGTGCAGGAGATGTTCAAGCATCTTAGACCTGTGACGGGGACAAGGGGGCATCCTCTACGTCTGGAGGAAAGAAGGTTTAAGCATACTCACAGACGCGGATTCTTTACTGTAAGAGCAGTGAGACTATGGAACTCTCTGCCATATGATGTTGTAATGAGTGATTCCCTACTAAAATTTAAGAAGGGACTGGATGCCTTTCTTGAAAAGTATAATATTACAGGGTATATACACTAGTTTCCTTAATATTGCGTTGATCCAGGGAGCTAGTCTGATTGCCGTATGTGGAGTCGGGAAGGAATTTTTTTCCCCAATGTGAAGCTTACTGTTGCCACATGGGGTTTTTTGCCTTCCTCTGGATCAACATGTTAGGGCAAGTTAGGATAGGATATGGGTTGAACTAGATGGACTTAAAGTCTCCCTTCAACCTTAATAACTATGTTATCTGTTGCTATGATGCCACAGCCAGAAGCACATCACAGCATGGAACTGGAAGAGCAGTGTTTCGTGAAATTTCAGCTGACAGGTGAGAGCGAAAGTGATATGAGCAGAACAGAGAGCTTCGGCAGCACCGGGAGGCAGGGGCGGACATACTGGTGATGCAGCTAAACTGGGACCTTGAAGGTATATTGTGAACAAATTATAGTTGCAGTACTTATCCACTCATAAAAGCTATGCACAGTGCAAAGCCTGCTTAGAATTATAAACTGGGTCATCCATACAACCTTGAAGGCATCAGCAGTAGTACCCCATTCAAATGTTGTGAGCAAAGTATAGTTGCGGTAGTCCTACACTCATAGAAGTTATAGAGTGCAAAGCCTGCCAAAAATGACAAACAAGGTCATCTATACAACCTTCAAGGAAACCACTGGAAGGCCTCATAAATATATTAAGAAAGATTACACTTTTTGGAGGTTAATTTTGTTTTTTTATTTCACACAAAGAAGTTTCTACAGTAAGCAGTATATGACAGTAGACCATTTTTTTTACCAAAAATATTTTGTAAACTGCAGCAGTGGAAGCATTTTTGAAATTTTTAAACCCACCAGTTTTGCAAATATCATGTTTAACTATGTGCATGAATCATTGAATCCATAAAAATATTTGGAAGCTTAGAGTTTAATATACCAGAGAAATGTAGCAAGAACCACATTACAATGTATGGATGAATCATTCAATCCATAAAAGTTTTTGGAAGTTTTTTTGAGTTTCATAGACCAGAGAAATGTAACAAGAATCACGTTACAGTGTATGGATGAATCCATAAACATTTTTTTCAATTTCTTTTTAGTTTTATATAACATCAAAATGTAACAGAAAGCATGTAAACCTTTATGCATGAGTATTTAAATCCAGACAAATAACTCACTGCTTTTTTGCAGTGTTATATATACCACCAAAATGTACCCAAGAACACCTAATACTATATGGATGAGCAATATAATACCAATAAATATATGAACAATTTTTTTGAGGGTGATATACCACCAAAATGTACCCTAAAAAGACGTAATACTCTATGGATGATCAAAATAATACCAATAAATTTAAGAACAATTTTTCTGAGGGTTACATGCCACCAAAATGTACTCAAGAAGACATAATACTTTGTGGATGAGCAATATAGTATGGATACATTTCTGAACAATTTTTTTTGAAGATTGTATACCACCAAAATGTACCCAAGAAATGTAATACTGTGTGGATGAGCAATATAATACCAATAACTTTTTTTAACCTTTTTATGGAGAGTTATATACTATCGAAATGCACCCAAGAAAACATAATACTCTATAGATGAGAACTACAGGGTGGGCCATTTATATGGATACCCCTAAATAAAATGGGAATGTTTGATGATTAGTGTTGAGCTTTCTGATACCGCAAGTATCGGGTATCAGCCGATATTAGCTGTATCGGAATTCCGATACTGACTTCCAATACTTTTTTCGTATCAGATACCGGAATCGGAAGTTCCCATAAAGCTATCAGCCTGCTCGATTTGATTCAGCCAATGGGAATCCTCAGAAGTGTGGGCACATCCTGTTAGGCATGTTAACTATTGACATGGCTGTGATTGGCTGATGAAATGACGTCATCATCATGATGCGCGGTCTGTGCGCATCATGATGCGCCATCTGTGCCGACTGCGGGGGGTCTGTGCCGACTGTCGTGGGTCTGTACGGGCCTGCCGGGTGCCTGTGCTGGCTGCCGGTGGTTTGTGCGGGCCCCTCTGGGGTCTGTGCCAACTGCCGGGTGCCTGTGCCGGCTGCCGGTGGTCTCTGCGGGCCTGCCGGGGGTCTTGTGTGTGTGCAGGCATCGTCCGATGGGACTACAAGTCCCATCGGGCGATGCCTGCTACACTGACAGTGATTGACACATTAGCCAATGATGGGACAGTAGTAGTCCCATCATCCGGCTAATGTGTTGAATGTAAAAAAAAACAAAACATACTACATACATACTACATACATACTACATACATGCTACATATACAGTGGGGAAAAAAAGTATTTAGTCAGTCAGCAATAGTGCAAGTTCCACCACTTAAAAAGATGAGAGGCGTCTGTAATTTACATCATAGGTAGACCTCAACTATGGGAGACAAACTGAGAAAAAAAAATCCAGAAAATCACATTGTCTGCTTTTTTTTTCATTTTATTTGCATATTATGGTGGAAAATAAGTATTTGGTCAGAAACAAGCAATCAAGATTTCTGGCTCTCACAAACCTGTAACTTCTTCTTTAAGAGTCTCCTCTTTCCTCCACTTATTACCTGTAGTAATGGCACCTGTTTAAACTTGTTATCAGTATAAAAAGACACCTGTGCACACCCTCAAACAGTCTGACTCCAAACTCCACTATGGTGAAGACCAAAGAGCTGTCAAAGGACACCAGAAACAAAATTGTAGCCCTGCACCAGGCTGGGAAGACTGAATCTGCAATAGCCAACCAGCTTGAAGTGAAGAAATCAACTGTGGGAGCAATAATTAGAAAATGGAAGACATACAAGACCACTGATAATCTCCCTCGATCTGGTGCTCCACGCAAAATCCCACCCCGTGGGGTCAGAATGATCACAAGAACGGTGAGCAAAAATCCCAGAACCACACGGGGGGACCTAGTGAATGAACTGCAGAGAGCTGGGACCAATGTAACAAGGCCTACCATAAGTAACACACTACGCCACCATGGACTCACATCCTGCAGTGCCAGACGTGTCCCACTGCTTAAGCCTGTACATGTCCGGGCCCGTCTGAAGTTTGCTAGAGAGCATTTGGATGATCCAGAGGAGTTTTGGGAGAATGTCCTATGGTCTGATGAAACCAAACTGGAACTGTTTGGTAGAAACACAACTTGTCGTGTTTGGAGGAAAAAGAATACTGAGTTGCATCCATCAAACACCATACCTACTGTAAAGCATGGTGGTGGAAACATCATGCTTTGGGGCTGTTTCTCTGCAAAGGGGCCAGGATGACTGATCCGGGTACATGAAAGAATGAATGGGGCCATGTATCATGAGATTTTGGGTGCAAACCTCCTTCCATCAGCAAGGGCATTGAAGATGAAACGTGGCTGGGTCTTTCAACATGACAATGATCCAAAGCACACCGCCAGGGCAACGAAGGAGTGGCTTCGTAAGAAGCATTTCAAGGTCCTGGAGTGGCCTAGCCAGTCTCCAGATCTCAACTCTATAGAAAACCTTTGGAGGGAGTTGAAAGTCCGTGTTGCCAAGCGAAAAGCCAAAAACATCACTGCTCTAGAAGAGATCTGCATGGAGGAATGGGCCAATATACCAACAACAGTGTGTGGCAACCTTGTGAAGACTTACAGAAAACGTTTGACCTCTGTCATTGCCAACAAAGGATATATCACAAAGTATTGAGATGAAATTTTGTTTCTGACCAAATACTTATTTTCCACCATAATATGCAAATAAAATGAAAACAAAACAGACATTGTGATTTTCTGGATTTTTTTTCTCAGTTTGTCTCCCATAGTTGAGATCTACCTATGATGTAAATTACAGACGCCTCTCATCTTTTTAAGTGGTGGAACTTGCACTATTGCTGACTGACTAAATACTTTTTTTCCCCACTGTATACATACTACATACATACTATATACATACTACATATATACTACATTCATACAGCATACATACATACTACATACATACTACATATATACTACATACATGCTACATACATACTACATATATACATACTACATACATACTATATACATACTACATATATACTACATTCATACAGCATACATATATACTTCATACATACCACATACATACTACATACATGCTACATACATACTACATATATACATACTACATGCATACTACATACATACTACATATATACTACATTCATACAGCATACATATATACTACATACATACTACATACATGCTACATATATACATACCACATACATACTATATACATACTACATATATACTACATTCATACAGCATACATATATACTACATACATACTACATGCATGCTACATACATGCTACATACATACATACTACATACATAAATACATACTACATACATACTACATATATACTACATTCATACAACACACATATATACTACATACATACTACATACATACTACATACATGCTACATACATACTACATATATACATACTACATACATACTACATTCATACAGCATACATACATACTACATACATGCTACATACATACTACACATATACATACTGCATACATACTACATATATACTACATTCATACTACATACATACTACATACATGCTACATAAATACATACTACATACATACTATATACATACTACATACATACTACATAAATGCTACATACATACTACATACATACAACATGCATATATACTGCATACATACTACATACATGCTACATATATATATATACACTACATACATACTATATACATACTACATACATACTACATACATACTACATATATACTACATACATATGTACTTCATACTACATATATACTACATACAACATACATACTACATACTACATACATGCTTCATATATACTACATTCATACAGCATACATACATACTACATACTACATATATACTGCATTCATACAACATACATACTACATACATGCTTCATATATACTACATTCATACAACATGCATACTGCATGCAACATACATACATACTACATACATACTACATACATACAACATGCTACAGACATACAACATACATACATACTACATACTGCATACATACAACATACGTACATTCATACAATACATACATACTACATACAATACATTCATACAATACATACATAGACATACAGTACATATAACACAGAGTACATACTCACCAATACTTGTCACATTGTTCCCCGAAGCCAGTGTCATCTAAGGAAAAATATGAAAATAACAAACAAGCCATATACTCCGTGATCCGCAGAAATCCATGCGTGTCCCACGCTGATCTCCTGTGGAGAGCAGCAGCATCAGCTGATGCGACCGCTCTCTAGGGGATCAAGGAATCCAGTGTCGGGAGGTAGGTATCCTTCCGCACTGTATTCCTCTGCCACTGTAAAAAAATAGTGATCCAAGTACGGACCATCATTTTTGGATCAGCATTTGGTCCCCTTAGCCAAGCTCAACAGTCTCGTATTTGCTCACTTCCTGCTGAGTTTGGAGACCCATGGCCAGTCCATGGAGATGTTATGAAATGATTATTACAAATGTATCACTCCTTTGTGCCATTAAATGTAATTCATTGTGCATTTTCTGCTTTTTTATATATATCTGATGAACTTTACTTTTGTGTGTTTGTACAAGTTTGATATTTTCCAAGATAATTTGAAATGGAATTTACAAAACTGAAAAATTCCACGTATTTTGCTCTATATCCACTGGAGCTTGGTACATTCAGCTCATTAGAGCAGAGAAGGGCGACGAGAGGGAATTCATGTTTTCTATGGTGCTTTATGAATTTTGCTGTTCTTCTTTCTGATTTCTGCCTGTGGAAACTTTTCTAATTCATTTTCTTGGCCGAAATGCGTAACCGACGTAGCGTTAGTTGTCCGGTGTTTGGCATGGGTTCACTTTTTATAGAAGAGAAGCAGCATACACAAAACACACATAACATTTTAGCAAAGAGCAGACCAAACAAAGTTGCCTTCCATCTCTTCGCGCTCCTCCACACACTCGTCCCTATAGATCTGTAAATGTCTATGTGGGTTTTACAAATTGGGATACATAGTTTTACAGTTAGGGAAATTATACTCTCCAGTGCAATTATAATAATTCCTTTTCAAGAGTTATTAGCTCACTAGTGATCACTGGCCATATGGGTATTTATTCTGCCTTCATTATGGGAAATTTAACGTGATCTCCAGCACCTTAATGGTGTTTTCACATACTGTTTGGGGAATTCCTCCAGACCTTGTAGTACTTTCAGAATTGCTGTGCAATACATTGAGTAACAAGAATAAAAAAAACATAAAGTCTAGCTCTTTTTCCAGCCTTTGCAAATCTTTATACTTTTCTATAGCATATCTAGAAACGCGCAATGTCTTCTTGTATGGTGTTTTCTATACTTCTATATAGTGGTGGGATTCTCAATGCATATTCTGGATCCGTAGCATGAACTAAATTGTTATTTCATATATTGTGAGTGTATGGACTCAACGGTGCTCTAAAAATTAAATAATAATCATGATAACGCTTCACATGAGCTAAACCTGTTACATGTTAAATACAAATGAACTTTTAATGAAATGTATCAACAGGGTTTTGCTGTGTAATTTGCGAGCAGCATAACGTAGGGGTATACAGTCTGATTCCAGCAATGTATAACTTACTGAACTGCTTTGTGTAAGTTGGCTAGAAGCCTCTGTTTTCTCTACTGTAGATGTAGCAGTCCTATGAATGCCGAGCTATGTATAACCCCGCCCACATCACTGATTGTCAGCTTTCTGTGTACAATGTAAGCAATATGCCAATCAGTGGTGGGGGCGTGGTTACAGTGATTAGCCTGACTGGCCTGCATGTGAGACCTAGTCCGGCAGTAGTAATCTCCTGCTGATAAAATAAAAATTGTATTGAAACAACAACACATAGCTTAGCAAGTGACACATCCCTGGAATCAGGCTTTTTTGCCCTATCATCTGCTGTTCTCAAATTAAATAGCAAAAGTCGGTTGACACATTTTCATTAAAGAAGCACTCCCATCAGTTTTTATCCTTTTAATATAATACAATCCTCATGTTATGTACTACTGTGCACTTGTAACTGCTCATTTTGTTTTTCTACCTAGTTATTTCTATTTTCTTTGCTCTATGTAGTAACAGGAAGTCTCTTCTCTAGAGATGAGCGAATATCATCAGCTCCTTCCTTATTCGGTAAACTGTAGCGCTTACCGAAGAAGTTACTTCGGGAACCCAGATTCCTGGAGCGCTCCCGATAATCAGCTGTTCGGCGCCACAGCTGCATGTGTCACAGCTGTGTGACAGTCACAACACATAGTGGTGTCTCTATGATTAGTTCCCTGCCCCTAATATTACAGTATACTCATTAGCCACTGTGTTCCCGGTGTCGTTGTACTCCCAATCCGCCATCTTGTGACTGCAACTTTTGACCAACTGAAAGTCAGGGGTAATGGTCACAAGCTCTCAGTGCAAATCTATAAAAGTATTTTTCTGGCCTCGTTCTGACTGTTATAGACTTACATGGAGTTATGAGTTCCGGATCACCCTGGACAAACCGGAGAAATCTGGCAGATCACAAACTGCAGAAGACTGACCAGATTGGCGCCAGGAACAAATGAAGGTACCAGCTGTGGAGTATAAAATTAGGGGAAGAGAACTTACATTAGTGGCACCACTCCAGAGTTGAAATAAAAAAGAAAAAAAATGCTGAATTGGGGATTTTTTTAAAAAATTAGATTACTGTATAAACCTAGCTGTATACATCAAGTTGATGTTCAAAAAAACGGCTAATTTTGCTAAAGCTGGTTGCCCACCTAATGTGTATGTGAGACCCCCAATTCTCTCCCAAAAATAATGTTAAGAGAAAAAAAAGATGAGTTACTTTTCATTTTAGCTTCAACATTAGAAATAGGATATATCTCGTGGCTGCTCTCTTCCCTCTCCTCAAGTAAAATGCACATGTGCATGGCGGAATAGTGAGAATAGAGACCTAATGACTGAGCGACAATTTCACCAACATCTATCTTCTTTCTATGACTAGCTTCATTCCCACTGGTGACAGCACAATGCCACACAATTTGCCAACCAAGTAATAAGAATAGGTAAACTTAGAAAATTTAGTACACTGTCTTTTGAGTGTTGCTTTTTTTTTTTTTGCAACATACACAACAATTTTGTCATTTATTTTAATAAAATGAGCACGTGACGGGAATAGTTGAATTGTAGTTTATTAGTCAACGCATTTCAAAGTGACACAATTCTTCATCAAGACAAGCCACAATCCTTCAGAGCCGCACTCCTCTAAGAGGTCTTTTGATTGATCGATGGGGGTCCCAGGATCTGGTCCCTACAGATCTTCAGGGAAGGACCTAAATTTTTTTTAAAAAATCCAAAAGTTTACTTAATCCTTAAAGGGTAATAAAAGATGATGAGATAAATGTGTGTATTGTTTATGTTTTTCTCATTCGGGGATCATTGACACGTTATTTTCGGTTCTGGTGTTGTCCCTGAAAAAAAAAAAGACAGTACTCGGACCACTGTTATTCCATGGGGCAGTGAAGGCAAGTAGTGATGAGTGAGTATACTTGTTACACAAATCATACAGCTGCGGCTACAGAAACTAAATCTCTGAGCACGCCAAAATACTCGGAGATCACCCAAGCATGCTTCGGAAATCTCGAGCAACGAGCATACTCGCTCATCACTAAAGGCAAGCGATTTTTTTTCACTGACCAATTCTGCATGTGAAGATGATCGGAACATGCATTTGAATGCCAAATAAAAGTAGCGGTCACCAGGGAGCGCAGGGAAGGCGGTGAAGGAGGATTATTAAACAGGATGGTCCAATGCAGCTCCAACTGTAAACCACCAATGGAGGATGAAAAGCTTTTGACGGCAGTCCATCTTGGTAGTTACGACCTGATGAAAACGGACTGCCGTCGAAACGCATTGTGGGCTAAAGAAATCTTTGTTTTGTCCTTGTGTCTTTAGCGCTCCTCTGACCGAACACTTACACTGTCCTGGTAGCATGCATTTGTCTCTTCCGTAAATTGGATAAGTCTCACCCATTCTACTCTATGGGTGCACCAAAAAAATTGAATCCCGTATGGAGCCACAGTGTAGTCTCAGACTCTTAGGCTGGAGTCACACTAACCTGCGCAAAATACGCTCCGTAGTTTACATGCGTAATATGGATGAATGACCCCTAAATAGTGCTCTGTAGGTCATCCGTAAGCAAGGTGAGGTCGCGTATTTTGCGCATGTGTGCATCCGTATGTAATCCGTGTGGCATCCGTATGCAATCCGTATGGCAAGATTTTCTCGCAGCCTTGCAAAATGGACATTTAACGGTTTTGAGGCCTGCAAACAATTTAAATCATTAGCCTGCACCCTATTTAGACACTCAGAAACAGGTGGCTGCCTACATTCTGTACATTTGTCACCTTGCTTTCACGAGGTGTGTTTGTGTTCTTTGTGCAGCATGGCAGAGGGTCTGCGATTCAATACAACTGAGCAGGTTCTCTTTACCTGGCTTTTGTCACGGGGCTGTGGGCAACCATATCCTGTGATAGTGGATCCGCGGAGGAGGAGACGCATGTGGGTCCATCCACTTTTGAGGCAACGACTCACAAGAGGTCATTTTCACCGCCTCTATTCTTCTCTGCGGGAGCATCCGGAGAAATTTTACCAGTACTGTCGTATGAGCATTTCCACATTTAATTGACTCTTGGAGACAGTGCGCCCTGGGATCACCTTTCAGGACACAAGGATGCTCAAAGCCATATCTGCAGAGGAGCGACTTCTACTCACAATACGGTATGTACTACACAACCACATTCTCTATGTTCATAATGTGTGTGTTAAATTATGTTTTTTGGCCTTCTTGGACAAAGTTTAATGCCCTCATCTTACTCAAAATATGCTTCACCTGACACACCAGAATGTTACATCTAATATGTCCTGCATATCACTTAGTCATTGTGCCACCAAATATGTGTGTGTTGTTCTCTCTCATTTCCTACCAAGTTTGGTCGGCATGTAACTGATTTTTTTTTACTTTAGCCATTCTAAACTGTACTATTTCTGTTGTTCTACAGCTTCCTGTCCACTGGCCTGTCTTATGCCGCCCTCCACCATGAGTTTCTCATTGGAAAGTCAACCATTTCAGGCATAGTGAGGTCTACATGTGCACAAATCTGGACAAGACTCCATCAAGTGGTCATGTCCGAGCCCAGGATGGAAGACTGGTAAAGGATATCAAGGGACTTTGAGGAGGACTGCCAGTTTCCAAATTGTATTGGGGCCCTGGATGGCAAACATATCAGGGTGCGTAAGCCGCCGAACTCTGGCTCCCAATTCTTCAATTATAAAAAATATTTTTCTGTTGTATTGTTGGCTCTGGTAGACCCTCAATGCAAGTTTATAATTGCTGACATTGGGGCCTATGGAAGGACTGGAGACTCTAGAGTCTTCAATACTTCCATAATGGCTCAGCGGCTACGCACCAACCAGTTGGATCTACCACCACCACGCCAGCTACCAGGCTCCCCCGAACAATCAGTCCCTTATGTCCTTGTGGCAGATGAGGCCTTTCAGTTATCACGCAATGTCATGAGGCCATATCCCCGGCGCAACCTTGACCACAGGCGCAGAATTTTAAATTTGCACCTATCACGTGCTAGCCGACTGGTGGAGTGTTCCTTTGGGATTCTTTGTGCCAAATGGCGGGTACTCCAGTCTGCCATTCAGTTGAGTGAGCAAAATGTGAATGACGTTGTGAAAGCCTGTGTTGTTCTGCATAACTTCACCAGGATACATGATTGTTCCTCCTCTGATGGTGTTGTGCGTAGGCCGGACAATGTGCACAGGGTGAGACCACCTATCAACCCTCAACGTAGACCACACTCTGGCCTCAAAGTGCGTGATATTTTCACGAATTACTTTATCTCACCTGAGGGGGCAACTTCTTGGCAAGAGCATGCTGTGTCTATGTTATAATTTGTTTCTTTAAGTGTGTCTAAATATATATTACTCAAGCCTTTATGATTCTATGAGTGTTTCATTGCATTGGTTGGTGTCTGTTAGAATGTTGTGAGGGATTGTGAAAAATCACACAGAGACGTTAACTAGAGTAGACAAATTTTTAGTTTTGCCTTTTTTTTGGGGTTTGCTTAAAGACAAACATAATATTGCTATAACACAAATTTGGCAATGGCCAAAATGACCCTTTGTGCCTTCTTTAACTTGGTGTAAAATTAACATTACATAACAAAACAGCAACAAACATTAGGCAATAACAACATTGCTGCATGCCTAGATTAACCTAGATTTGGCAACAAAAGGTGAGCTCCATCACCAAAATAAAGGCAACAAGATAACACTCACATTTCCTCATAATGTTATCCAATCATAGAAAGATTCCACCATGACAGGCAAGGCTACCTCACATCTTTCACACAGATATTACCTGTCTGTAGAACAGACAATATTTAAGCATGCTATACTGGAAAGGATGAAAATACAAAACTCACTTGTTAAGACATAGAGAGAGCGTGATATTCTGAATGCTGGTCGCCTAGAATTTTTTGACTAGAGATTGATAGCAAAAGAGGTGACTACTTAACCAAGGCGAGCACGCCTTTCCTAGGCGTTAGCAAGTGAGTAGTGAATTTTCATCCTTTCATTTTACAGTATAGCGCATTTAAATATTCTCTTTTCTACACACATGTAATATCTGTGTAAAAGGCGTGAGGTAGCGTTGCCTGTCATGATGGATTGTTTCATATGTTTGGAAAACATTGTTTAAAAATGTGAGTGTTAAATTATGTTCTAAATGTTGGTGAAGAGAACACCTGTTTTTTGTTTTAGATTAGGAGCACCAGTTACATCTCACTGGACATCTCCAACCATCAGAATCATAAATCCTCATATGTAGGGGAAGGGGAACGTGGCTGAACAGCCTGTGGGTGCTGCTGGACATTGTGGCCAACATCGCCCTGTGTGGGGCCATACTGTTGTCCATGATGCTGTAGTTGTCCAGCCTCCTGGGCCTGTTGGGGATACTGGCCAGAGTAATGATGATGGTGAGGGGCTTCTTGTTGGCTCTGGTAGGCCCGTGGCTCATACCCACCAAGATAGCCAGATCGTCCCCAACCAGGTTGGGACCAGCCTCCAACACTGGGTGGGTACAAGTGGCCATATTGGTGGGGTTGGCTTGAGGAAGACATTTGGGGCTGCGAAATAGAAGGATGGGTAGGGGGAGGAAGGGCTTGAGGTGTTGGCCCACGTATTAGGGGCTGTTCAGACCCTGCTTGAGCAAGCATCTGTGTGGATGGTCTCATGCGCATTAAATTTCGTGGTGAGAGCTGCCACCTCTCCAGAAATTCAAAAACCTCATATGGGGTATTGGGGGGGGTGCTTGCATCAAGCAGGATCTGAATACATCCCCTAATACGGAGCCTGACCTCACGGGTAAGGGCACGGAGATAAAGGGTGAGGCTACGTGCATAGGCCTCCTCACCATCATCTGTAGTTACTCTGGACAAATAATTCAGCACCCCTGTGTCCACATTGGTCCTGCTCTCTTGAATAGTGACCTGGCACCTTCTTCTTGTTCGCCGTGATGCTAGAGCAGCCTGTGGGGAGGACCTGATCGGGGCAGTTGGGCTGCTGCTCAAGTTGCCCGGCTCTTCCAGGATGGGTGAGGTGGCAGCAGCAGACCGTCCTGGTGGTGTGGTGTGTAGGCCAGCCATTGTGTGGTCTTGTGATGCCTCATCTTCAGCCATCCTTCTTGTAGGGGGAGAAGATGGGCCAGCCACCTCATCCCCTACAGGATCTATAATGGGCTCTGCCTCTGAGGTCATTCCTAGATCCGTAAGGTTGGATTGAGTTCTGTTATGAAATAGAACAGAGGCAAAAATACATCAATATTTTTGTCCCTGTAAAGTATTTGTGTAATGTATTTGTGTCATGTGGTGTGAGGTATGTACTTACGGTCTCAGATCCAGAATTGGGGCGAGGAAGTTCAGCCGGTCATAGTATATATATTTTCTTTTCACATGTCCAGCATCCCCACTCCTGGACCGCTGCTGGCGTTCCCGGCGGAACTGGTCACGGATGCTTCTCCACCGTTTCATCACATCTTCCACTGCAATGTGACAGGAAAGATTGTCAAAATCACATATTTGAGAGGCCACATTTTCTAACAGTAGTCTAGGCATGGGGCCTTCTGGGGTGTGCGTTCTACCCATGGTGGCATATGTAATTGGGCCGATACACAGGGTCTCATTAGGTCCACTGAAACTAATTTTATTGGCTAGGAGGATGAGGAGCCTGTGGCCTAACCCCTAATTATGGCTTTGTCAAGCCACGTGTCACATCCAAATGTAACGGCCTCATGAGGCTAATAAAAGTACATGCACAGGAAGGGGGGTGCTGATTCTAGATTAATTTTATATCGCGCGCTAAGGTTAATGATGTTTTTATGGTTGCACTTACGAATTTTATGCTGCTCATCACGTGGTCTGTCACCAAAGTCATGGTACATCTGGCGACAGATGCGCCTCCATGACGCCTCCTTTCTTGTGCGGTTAGCATAGTTTGCATCGCGTGGGTCCCATATTTCGGGACGCTCCTGCACCAGCACAATGAGCATCTCAACATTAATATATGTGGACGCCATAACGCTCGTGTACTCCGTGGAGGCTGACTTCCTGGATGTCTGGAGCGGTTTTTTAGCTCATTTGCATGTCTAGGCTTCCTGATGATGGATTGACTCATTTCCTGTCACCAGCCAAAAGACCTGCGTATTGCTCGCAGGTCACACGTGTGTTCCGTGTGTAATCCGTACTTTTTGCGCACCCATTGACTTGCATTGGCGTACTACGGGCGTAGTACGCTGACAATCGCAGCATGCTGCGATTGGCACGGAGCGTAGGATACGGATGAGAAATATACGCCTGGTGCGAGTGACCCCATAGAAAATCATTTGTCCGTGTCTAATGCGTGCTTTTAGCGCCTCTCACTCTCCCATATTCCTCGCCACTGTGACTCCGGCCTTATGGATACATTGCAGTTCTGTAGCATAGAACACTGTAAATGGTCTTTTAAATTACTAATAACTGCTGAGTAAAGAAACAGATTGCGTATGGATGACAAGTGAATAGAAAATTGTCTCACTTTTCTGGATGAAACGCTGAATGATTTTTAATACATTTGTGTGAATTTTACTGATGTGGTTTTATATATAGCTTACTACCTTAGCTTATATGTGAACTTTACCTGCACTTTAATCATGTGTTTTAAGTTTTTTGGTCTATGTCTCTTCATCTCAATCTCCATATTGAATCTCTCTTACCTTTTTGATGCATCTGTAAAGCATATCCTTCTGTTGCTGCATTTTTATGCTTTTTTTTCATTGAGCCAATCAATATCTTTATTAGGACAAAATCATTTGACAATCAGATAAAGACTTGAAGGAAAGATTTACCACAGGGTAAATTTAATCTTTTTTCTTCGTGCTGGTTTGTCGCTGTGGAAGCACACGAACCCTCTGCTTTCTCTCTCTTTTTCTCATGTTGATGTTTTCTGCCTCCCCTTGCGCCTCTTATTTGATCGTCCAGCTGATCCACTAAAAAAAATCATTACTAAGATGTGAACATACAACATGAGAGACTGTTTTGAACTCCCAACAGCACAAATGACACCTTTTTCAGATTAAGATTTTTTATAAACGCCCCTTGAATTTTTCAAATTTTCCTTTTGCCAATTGTAAACATTTCCCAAATGATAGTCTTTGGCATCTCTGTTCCACTTTCTCCTTTTAATGTCCTCCAAATCCTCCCTGGTTTTCTTTAAACGCAAGTCAACAGAATCTTTATATTGTGTCCATAAATCTTCAGATAATTGTTTCTCAAGTTCAGTCTCAGTATCAGATAGATTTTGAACAAGATCCTGAATTTCCTTCTGTAAAAATTCCATATTGAGCAATAAAATGTCCATAGCAAATTTATTTGACAATGCAGAAAAGCGATCACAAGAAACATTGCTAGAAAAAGAGATTAGGACGCACATTTGATCTTGAACCTCTGGGAATTCGCATGCGCTATGGAGCGCCCTTTGTTTACTATCGTGTCCCTTCCTGTCATGCGTGTTTTGATACCGCAGGACGCCAGCCAGCGAGTCTTTTTATGTGTTACATGGGGTAAGCCAAGAGTCTGATTAACTTTAATAATATTATGCACCTGGACACTGATTATTAATCAACATTATATTGTGCACTCTATGTAAACTAACACAGTGATAACGTTGTATTGCACTTTATCGAATTTATATGATCTTGAATGGCACTTGGCACTTTTCATATACTCTCTATTTTAGGGGGTTCTGTTTTATTCACTTTAAATTTGTTAATTATTGTAATTTTGTAGAACGTATAAATACTTGACATTTGGCATATGTTCAATGCTTGAAAAAGGTTCGCCTTTTGAACCGAAACGGCGCACTCATGGGCAAAATAAAAAAGCTCTTAAGGCCCAGTCACACACAGCGAGATCGCTAGTGAGATCTCTGATTTTGTGACGCATCAGCGATCTCTCCAAAGATCTCGCTGTGTGTGACATCCATCAGCGACCGCCCCCCCTCAGGGTATCGCTGATCATGCAGGATAGTCCTGGGCCGTTTTTTGATCGATGGTCTCCCGCTGGTCAGCAAGCATCGCTGCGTGTGGCAGCGGGAGCCAATGATCAGCGTCGCTGCATGCTGGTATCTAGGGTAAACATCGAGTTTCTAAGAGCCGCACGGCTCTTGGATACCTGATATTTACCCTAGATACCAGCGTGCAGGGGTTGGTCCGCTCTGCTATTGGCTACTCCAGTATGTCTGTGCACCACTCTGCCTCCTCCTCCCGCCCTGCAGTGCATGCTGGTATCTAGGATAAACATCAGGTTTCTAAGAGCCCCGCGGCTCTTAGAAACCTGATGTTTACGTTGGATACCAGCTTGCTCGCTGGTCCTGATCGCTGGTGAGTCTGTCTAAGTATCAGCCTAACTATGTCCCAGTGATCCCATCTATGTCAGATCATTGGTGGGATCGCTGGGACATCGTTGTGTGTAACAGGGCCTTTACTCACTCTGAAAAATATGGTGTGCTGTTCCTATTTCTTGGATTCCTAGATAGATAGATAAAATGCCACTTATTGACCTTTCCTACCAGTGCCCCTTCTGCCACTCCACAGTCTCCTGCATCTCACAAACCCCTAAGCCACAACTGTTTGCAGGGCACAAAGAGCCATGTGGTGGGGTTTACTATGGCTGTAGGGGGCTGCCCTGGAAGCCCCAGAATTTTACACTGTAATTGGATATTTAATCTGGATTCAAGAACCCCTAAAGGTTTTATTCTAAAGAGAGAAACCATGAAGGAATGTATTCATTAATGTAGTTGTGTCATGTGACTTGTTCCAACTGTTTTCATTGGCACATTTTTAGTATTTTAGTAAATCCATTTGATTGTGTAGCCAAGCTGTGATAAAAAATGCAAGTGAGCGTTCGAAACGCGTCTTGCTCCCTTGCCCTCTCTACAACGTGCAACCATTGTAATTTAAACAAGTTTTCAATGGACCTAACATAAAGAAAGAATTATTTTACCAGATGCTGGAGCAACAAACTATTTTTTTTCCTTGAACACAATATCTGGTGTGGATCTATCTGGTTCCGTGCAAGCTGGTCTTTAAGTACTAGGTGAGCTGGCTTTCTCTTTACCATAAGTGAATGCAGATTTGTTACGGATTCAGTATGAATCCAGAATTTAAAAAAAATCCTAATATCCTCCATTTTGTGCCATATTATTGAAGTCTCTAACAAAGGGAAAATAATAGAGATGACAGGTTTATGGGATGAAGCAGATACATCCAAGACGTGGTGCCTGATTGTGTCAGTGGCTCCTCTGAAGACACCGTTATGAATGACAAAAGGTTCAATAGTTTGGAAACTTTATTAAAAATTTAGCAATGGGGTTCAACATTTTAACATTATCCCTTGTATATGATGTGAAATTCAATGTCTACAGGTCAACAGTATGGACCCATAGTGCACCCTGCCATATTCCTATAAATGTGAAAGGAGTCGGAGATCTGAAAAAGGCAAAATGTGGTTTTGTGTATGATTTAGGAATCTGCTCTACACAAATTCAATCAGACTTTTTTTATAGACACTTATCAAACAGATGTTTTGTGTCAAATGTCACTTTTAAATTTCTATTCTGCTGAAATCTGATCCTTTTGAGTGGATAAAGAGGAATAGCATACCCAAGCTGTTTGGTAATTATTGTCAAATTTGGCTCAAAGAAAATGACAGCTGGCTACCAAGTACCGGGATTACACAGCTGGTCATTATGTTTTACAACAAGTTCTGCTTAAATGCTTAAAAGAAACACTGAATTACAAAATTAAAGGGAATCTAACGGCAGAAAATTATTAAAAATCAAATATTTTGTTTTAACCCCTTAACAAACACCTGACATAATAATGAAGTGATCCAGAATAGCATCTACGAGAAGAACAATACAGGCACCAGAAAGATAGTTACTGATGCTTTTGGGTGATCTTTTTTAACAAACTCCAAAAAAAAAAAATAAAGAAACCCACCAGCATCACATACCGATATAATAAAGCATCACTAGCGTGGTATTGTTATATTTCAAATAAATGGCAGGCAAAAATGTAAATTATAAAGGTTACAAAAACGATTCCCCTTTGATCCCATCATTTGGATAACTTATACATTTTATTGTTGAGAATAACCCTTTAATACAGAACTCTTATAACTTTACTGCAATTGCTATCTATATCCTATAAGACAATGGAAATTGTAGTCCGTTGTGGGCTTATTGATTTGCAAGACATTTGCCAAATGAGTAGTTCTACAAGAAAAAACACAATGTATAAGAAATTAAAAAAAAAACACAATATAAGAAATTCCCTAATTTCTTAAAAAAAAATGTAATATTTCTGTGGAACAAATAATGGGGTTTTAATTTCTTTAGCAAAAAATTACCAATAGGAAACCATCCTGATAAAAAAAAAATCAATAAAAGAAGCAATATTTATCCCGGGAGTACACGTGTTACGCATCTGCCTCGAGTCTGGAGGGATCCATGACCTTCCCCTAAGGCTGCTGCTCTCTGCTGTGTGCCATGCCAGACTTTAAAGGCGACCCATTATTCTCCCATGTCATCATTTGCCTAGGCCTATTTAAGGCCCACCAATATACACACCTGTGTCTTGGTAATAAAACTCTTAGTTTTGTTTGTTTTTACAGTGCACGACTATCTGCTCCATACCTATTTATTGTCTCCTGTCTGCCTGCAGCGTCCATCTCCTCAAGTCCTTGCTCCAAGTCCTTGCTCCACACGTGACTTAATCCTGCTATATTAAGGCCCCGGATTTGTGTGCCCAACCAAAACTGGATCTACCACACAAAAGTAAGCTTATAATACTAACCATACCTCCATCACTGTCTCCCTAAAGTTCTCCAAAAGGGTAAAAGTAATGCCATCCTGACCACAAGTGGCTTCAGATGCTCCAGACTGGTAGAGACCATTGGAAAAGTAGGCAGAACAGGAAAAGAGGAGATATTCATGGGGTAGATTTGGCTTCTTTATTCTGTTATCAGATTGACTTCCATTAAGACTTGGGTCACAGACTTTTTTCTCTCATCTGAGAAAATTGTTAATCACACTCAGATCAAGCTCTGATCAGAGTTTGACCAGAGTGTGATCTGATTTTCTCAGAGGTGGAGAAAAAAAAAGAAAATGTTCTGCACCATCACTATATTGTCATTCCATGAAAAGCGAGCTGCAGTCAGATATCATACAAGTGTGGTCTGATTTTTTTTTCCATGGACCCATAGAATTGAATGGTCAAGTGCCATTTGATTCTCAGAGACACAACGTATCCTCGAACTAAGGCGATCAAAAACACATAAAAGCCATCACAGCACGACAAGAGTAAACAATTTGGAAGGTCTTATCCTGTCTCTAGTAATAAAGCCTCAGCTTGTGTCAGCCAACCTCAATGTAGATAAAGGCAGAACAGGACACGGGCCTTAATGTTTAGATACCGGACCATGGGAGGCTATATAGATGAAATGCCTCATTCAGAAAGGGGAGCCACGTCCCTGTTGGTACAAAGTATAAGACACTAAAGCAAAACCAAACAAATGAGCCGGTGCATAAGTTGGTATACATATAATGTG
The DNA here is from genome assembly GCF_039654945.1 of Dendrobates tinctorius. Lineage (NCBI taxonomy): Eukaryota > Metazoa > Chordata > Amphibia > Anura > Dendrobatidae > Dendrobates > Dendrobates tinctorius. The sequence goes on along the minus strand of NW_027361763.1, from coordinate 3,915,914 downwards.
TTGGAGCACATTCACTCTGTGGTCACTTCACAGACAAAACCCAAGAAAAAAACAAAATAAGCATATACTCTGTAGTAAGTGAACAGTAATAGTACATGAAAATAACATTGGATACATGGTTAACAGAATTATTTTGATAAAAAAAAAGTGGAACAGCGACAAGGTGTACCCAATCGAGACTGTCCTACAGTATAGCCAGATTAGTCCAAGATTAGCTTAGTTACTTAATGGAGTGGATTATTTAATAAAATCAAATAAAGATCTATGCTTTTATTTTAAGTATTTTCTACAAGATTGCCCTAACTTTGCATGCAGTTACTCTAGCAATGCACAACTACAACATTAGGCAATACAATATGCACATAAGAAATTATGCAGGACTCTACAAAAAATGCATTTTAATGTTAACAAGTGAGTGGGGAATTGACATAAACGTTGAAGGGGTAGTCTGGCACCTGCAATGTGTTTTCTAAATGTCAATATTCACACCCTATCCACTTGTCACTATCCATTTTTTGGATCCGTGGCAGATCTGGATTCTCACATTAAAACTTTTTCCTTTCAGGCCATCGGGGGTTAATATCTGTTTTTCCCCCCCAGTGGCCGCTGGTGGAATTACATTGCTGCTGAATTTGTTGATGCAGGTGTGATCACTCCCACCATCCTTTAAAAGGTCACCTGATCCATTAACTGACCGTCGGTGTTAGAGTTCATGCTACTGCGACCGAACTGGAGGAAGGAGCTTGCTGGGAGCAGTGGTGCCTCAGCTGTTTATGGTGTATCTGGTGTTGTGATCCTGCTGTGCGGTGCTTTACAGCAGAAAGCTAAGTGTTGTATTTTCTATCCATACCTTGTGTTGTATTACTGCAGCAGTGGGACCAGTATCCTCACTTGCCAATTCCCTACTTACAGTACAATCGAGGGCTAAGGTATCCTGCTCAGCGATAGGTTGAAAGAATCTGTATAGTGACGCTAGTAAGTGCCGGGCACATCCTCAGGAGAGTGCAGGGGGTGTCCATTTCCCGTTCTCTATCACAGGGCCCACCATTGTAATTCTGTCCCCAGTGTTCCATTGTTTGTTTGCTGTTTGGTGACCGACCAATCGTTGGGTCGTGACTCCGTGACAACACTTTTGTAAAGTGCTTTATTACACAGTATCTTACACTTTCCCCATCTAATCACTGAATGTGTATTGTACTTCCTATGACATTTTTTTTGAGAGGAGTTTTACAGAAGGCAAGGGCTGCACTCACTCCCTGGAACGTCCATCACCCCTCCTGGAACAGGAGGTCACCAAGTGGCAGCACTCATTCATTTGAGTGCAGTGCTAGAAGCTGTGGGGCGACACTAATGTAACTCACTGCTTTTATCTCCTCTTCTTTCATTGAAGTTATGGTGGCAAAGATAGAAGTAGAATGTCAGTGCTGCACTCACATCTCCCAGTGCTTCCATCATATAGGATCCAGAAAATCTTCAGTGGTGGCTGCGATGCCACAAACAAGTGAGTAACTGCAGCACTGCCCCAGATGACTTTTGGTTCCAGAACAGGTGATGGGTGCTTTGGGGAGTGAGTTCAGCCCCAGCCTTTTGTGACATCATGTTTGAGACTCCTGTCATATGAAACATCACAGAAAGTAAAGTAAAATAAATGCACTTAAGAATTAGTAGGATAGGGAAAAGTGTAGGGCACTGTGCAATAAAGCAAATTACAAAAGAAGTTAAGGGGTAAGGATAGATATTTAAAAAATATATTTTATGTGCTTGGCCACCCATTGAAAAACAATGTAAAGGAGGAGAGAAAAACATGAGAACCTTTGGCATAATGAAGTCCACTCGAGTTCTTTACCAAGTCAGACTAGGACATAATTTAATTTTAAGACTGACATAATGAAAAGCTATTCATAGAACAGGTCATTGACTCCAATTAGCTCTGGCCAAATGTGAAAAAAAATAACTGAGCAGAGTTTTCAGTTTTATCTTCACAGATCTGATATTGATGACATCTATGGATCTTAAACTTCTTGGATGTTTCAGGACAGTTAGAAAAATTATTTCACTGATTCATTACATGCAATGACATGTCAGGGAGGACCACCAGAGAAGGAGCCATTATAATTTAATTGTGACACATTTTTGTATACAAGGAAATCCCAGGAAGGGGATTATATATATATATATATATATATATATATATAAAACTGAATGTATGTATGTGTGTCTCACCAACCAATCACGAAGCATCTTTCATTTCGCTGTAGCTGTTCAAAAGAAGCTAAACTGTGATTGGTTGCTATGAGCAACAGTTTTCCTTGCAACCAATCACTAAGTATCTCTCATTTCACCAGAGCTGGTTAAAAGAAGCTGAGCTGTGATTGGTTGCTATGAGCAAGTTTTCCCACTTGACAACACCTCAGCAGACACTGACTGGGTGGGAGAAATCTGGCATCCCTGCGAACATAAGCTCCCAGCCATTGTCTGCCCCACAGAAAGGTGCACAGAGTACTTTGGTTTTGACCCCGGGCCTTTCTTAAAGGGATCCCCAGTATGGAAGTTAAAACCGTTCCACTCAACTCTGTGGTTCTGACCCCAGGGTCTCTTAAAGGGATCATTGGTATGGAAGTTAGGGCAAATCCACTCTGAGCTTTGGTACTGACCCCAGGCATTTCTTAAAGGGATCTCCAGTATGGAAATCAGGGCAAATCCATCCAGCGCTTTGGTTCTGACCCCAGACCTTTCTTAAAGGGATCCCCGGTATGGATGTCAGGGCAATTGCCTTCAAATGCTCTGGTACTGACCCCAAGCTCTCTTAAAGGGATCTCCTGTATGCAAGTCAGGGCAAACCCACTCAGCACTCTGATTCTGATCCCAGGCTCTCTTAAAGGGATCCCCAGTATGGAAGTCAGGGCAAATCCACTCTGCGCTCTGATTCTCACCCCAGGCTTCTCTTAAAGCGATCTCCGGTATGGAAGTCAGGGCTATTGCCTTCAAATGCTCTGGTACTGACCCCAGGCTCTCTTAAAGGGATCTCCTGTATGAAAGTCAGGGCAAATCCACTCAGCGCTTTGGTTCTGATCCCAGGCTCTCTTAAAGGGATCCCTGGCATGAAAGTCAGGGCAAATTCACTCTGCGCTTTGGTACTGACCCCAGGACTCTTTTAAAGGAATCTCCAGTAAGGAAGTTAGGGTAAATCCCTCAGTGCTCTGATTATCACCCCAGGCCTCTCTTAAAGGAATCCCTGGTATGGAAGTTACTACCGTTCCACTCAGCGCTCTGGATCTGACATGGAAAAAGGTTGTCCAGCTCCATGATGTAGTGAAAACAAATTTCTTTTATTCACTTCAATCGATACAGGGTAGAGGTTAAAATGCCAGCACAGAAGATATAGATGCTTTCGTTCTCAATGCGTTTCTGGTCTCTTAGCTTCAGCTTGTTCTATATAATATCTATACACACTATATGCACATGTGGAAAAAGGATAGTCTAATTAAGAAACCCCCTTGAACTTTAGGTACTCAGCAACAGTCACCACAGTAATCATGAAGTTTTCTTTCTTCAGAGTAATGACAAAACCATGTTGGAATAAAGTAACAGGGCGCTCATTGTCTCAGCAGTTTTGTTATCTTTCCTCATTACTGGAATGGGCAATGTCTACTTAGCTCTTGGCACAAGACATCTTCAACGATTATTTGATTGCTCTTGTCCAAGACTTGACAGATAGCAGTTTTACGTATTTTATCTCTTCTACGTCAACAGTAAAGAATTTCTGAAGAATCTGTATATCAGTCATCCCTAAAAATAGTCAGAAAACTTCAAATCTATTAAAGTAATTTAAAGAGACAGAGATTAAAATAAAATCTCAAGTGTTTTAGCTAAAGTGTCAAAAAAAATCATTGAAGTCTGTTGATAAAGGACTGGAAGAAAAATTAGTTTGAAAAATGTCTTTTCAATGATTACTTACTCTGGAGATAAGCAGCCGTCCCATTCCTGCTGATTAATAGCTCTTTGCTTTCATTAATATACCTCTTTCACTTGTAGATATGTGATAGATACACGCTGTCGTCTTGAAGTTCTGCTAAATACAATTGCTTGGTTTCCAGACAAAATGCCGGCAAATGGCTTACTTTCTGCAGTGTATACTGATAATTTAAAGTAACTGTTAGCTTATTTGCTTTTGCCCTTTCAGTATAGCCAATTGATTAATTTTTGGACTTACTGTTGTTGCACTTCGAGTCTTGTTTTAGAGAATATAACAAATTTATGATTTTGGAACGTTCAGGTATGGAACAATGTACTGTATATGTCCCTTTGGCACATATGGGTGTCAAAGAGAAAGAGTGATTCTTCTTCATGTCCACCTGGCTTGTCCATTAGTTATAAGGTAGGCTATTTATTTGAATGGCCAGATGAAATATTATATTTATATAGTATGAAGTGTCTTACAATTTAAAGTTGATTTAATCTAAGGGGGTAAGGTTTCTCCTTGTGAAGAGTGACATGCCAGTTGGCCTGCATACTTTGGTGGTGGAAGTGGAAGGTGGGCGTCATTTGACTTATCTGCGTAGGGCACCAAAATATCTTGTTCCGGCCCTGGACTATACAGTACCTACTATATTCCAATAAACCTGGAATAATTGTCCTATTTTAATAAATATTTCACCTTTGTTTCGTCTTGACAAGACTGAGATCTGATGGGCAGCGTAATTTATCACAGGCAAGGGAAAAGAGACTATTTCATAAAAATTTTAGCCATGGGGCCTCCCCAAAAAGAGTCTAATTTTCTAAGGGATAAGAAAAGAATAGAGATGAGCGACTTTGCCTTTTTTAGGGTCGAGTCGGGTTTCATGAAACCCGACTTTCGCAAAAGTCGGATCGAAAGAAATCGGTCGACTATAGTGAAAAGTCGGAGGCCGACTTAAGCACGAAACCCAATGCAAGTCAAAGGGGAAGCAAAGTCGGCAGGGAGTGGAGGACAGTAAACACACCTACAGTGCCCATTTCAATGCCAAAAACATCAATTCTTATTACTGAAGCTTCTCAACCTTAATTTACTTCATAATAATAGTTATGCATTGAAAACTGGGGGTTATTTGGCTAAAGTTGTGAGGGGGTAGGGCTGGCTCCAGGTTTTCGTGTGCCCTGGGCCAAAGAGTGTCGGTGCGCCCCTTGAACACATACCACAACTCATGATGCTCCGATACGGCACAGAAATATAGCTATAGTAGAATGACAAATACTTCACTGCTTACATGACATGACTGATCTATTTTAAATTGTACAATAGCTCAAAAAAGGACAGTATATTACTCCATACAGTTTTATGGCCACCACATTGTGCGCCATGCAGAAAAATGAGCCCCATATAATTCTCCATACAGAATAATTGGTCACATATAATGTTCCATACAGTATATGATGAGCTCCACATAATGCTCCAGTATATGATGGGCCTCATGGATGATGCTCCAGTGTATGATGGGCCCTAATAATGCTCCATATATAATGGGCTCCATTTCTAATGCTCCAGTGTATCATGTGCCCCATAGTGTCATGATTCAGGTTGGATTATGACAGATTTTGCACAAGTAACCTTTTTTTTCACTTTAAGCTGTTTGTTTAAAGTTAGTTTTGCCCCCGGTGGCCATTAGGGTCATTACACTGTGGTTGTTTTAGTTCGTGTTTTGCCCCCAGTGGCCGTTAGGGTCATTGCACGCTGGTCACTTTAGTTTAGTTACCCCAGGTGGCCGCTAGTGTTCTTGCAAGTGATAATGAAGCAGGTGTTATACCCTGGCTCCTATCTATAAAGGCGTAGCAGGTGGTCTCACTCACGGTTGGTGATATTGCTCATTTCCAACCAAGTCTGGTGAAGGAAGGAACTAGAGAGAGGAGTTTCTGGCAGCTCAGTGGAGCTCTGGTGTAATAGCTTCAGGCGAAAGCTGAATTCAGGTGTCGAGCTTCAGGGGTGAAGCTGAACTTTGGTGTTGTACTCTTTTGCTGGGAGCAATAGCAACAGAGCAAAGTTAAGTGGTGTTTTTCCCTGTTTGTGACTTTCCTTGTGTGTGTATTAGAGCAGTGGTGGGATTAGTTTCTGCACCGTCCAATTCACTAGAAAGGGATAGGTGCAGGGTGACCTAGGGATTTGAGGTATCCAGCTCGTCGCCAGGTGCGGAACTTGCCTAGGGATCGTCAGGAGTGTAGGGACACTGACTCAGGGGAGTGCAAGAGGTCTACACGTCCCCGTTCCCTATTGCAGGGCCCTCGACTGTAACAGTTTCCCCGGTGTTTCCCTTAACTCTGTTTAAATTCGCCCTGCTGGAGGCGTTTTATCCAGGTTCACGGGTGTTATAGAAATTCGCCCTGCTGGAGGCGGTATATCCAGTCACACGTGACATCACAATATCACCAACCCTAACATTTTTCTCTGGTGAGCCATGGGCCAAGTTCAGACCGGTGAGCAGTTGCTGCTGGTCCTCACTGAGATGAGTGAGGAGCTGAATGATGTGTTTAAGCAGCACCTGCAGTGGAATTATGGGTCTGAGGCCTACCGTCTGCCTCAACTAGAGGGTCCATTTGTGGCTTTGGCGAAGATGCGCCTTGGAGTCCCTGCTGGGGAGCTGGACTTGCTTATACAGGCGGACGTACCCAGGTAGGTGGGAGGAGTTGGTGTCCCCATGGTGCTGCCTGGTGTTCCCCAAGGTGAAGGGGTACGTACGTGTAGTGAGCAGACTAATGATTTAGTCTTTGGCACTTACGCCAAAACTTCAATAATATCAGAGAAGCCGTGTCCCCCTGGTCGTGTGGAGGAAGATGACCTGGGAGAGTATATTTCCTCCTCACCCTCAGAAGGTACTATTTCAGCAGAGGTGATGGTTGGCGAGGTACCTGACGGCATACCGGTGCTTGTTAACCATGGAGCAGAAGTCAGTCCGGTGGATGCTCAGTTTGTCCAGGCTCATGGTCTGAGGTGTGAGACGCCGGACAAACCCATGAGCGTCCAAGCCATTAACTCTGTCCCATTGAGCCAGGGGGGTTAAACAAAGTCGTGGAAAACATTGAGCGGCATAGTGGACATCATGATGAGTCCCAGTCATACTACGTCTTGGAGGGAAATCCAGCACCTATCGTTGTGGGCCCCCCTTGGTCTAAAAAACACAGCCCAGTCTTAGATTGGTGGACTAGGGAAGTAGTCAGCTGGGAGCAGTCATGTGAGGGCTGCTGCCTAGGGGCTACTGTCTCTGCTGTCTCTCTACAAACGTCCCCATTACTCTCCAGTGGTAGCAGCTGAGGTGCTGCAGGAGAGTAGGGGCAAGGCTCAACCCTTGCCATCAGCCAACCCTGAGAGGCGCAGACCTCATAGTGGGAGGGGTTGGAGGGTGGCATATCCCTTGGTGAATTGCGGGAGTGTGAGTGTGGTGACACAGGGGGACGCCTCTGTTGTCAGTTCCAGAAAGAGTTCACCGTATTGTGACAAACGAATGTGTGGCAATAAACGTTCAGGTCCGGACCTGTGTGTGAACGAGCATGTATGGGTGGCCACCAAAAACATCCAGTGGAAGTGTGTTGCGGGAGTCTGGAATTCTCAGGTGATTGGGCCGTATTTGGTGTCGGTCATCATCGGCCCATAGACTTACCAGCTGGAGATACCTACAAACTTGCCCATAAACCACTCGTTCCCCAGATTGGCGCTTTGGAGATGGGTGGTGCCTCCGGGACATACATTACCAATACCAGCGGTGCTCGTTTGTCATAAACCTGAAGATCGGGTAGTTGTTGGGGTAAACTATGGATCTTGGCGTCCCCACTGTAGGTGTTTTTTTTGGTGAAGAGCGGTCTTGAGGGTCCAAAGGCCCCTCATTGAGGGCGGGTACTGTCATGATCCAGCTTGGATTATGACAGATTTTGCACAAGTAACCTTTTTTTTTACTTTAAGCTGTTTGCTTAAAGTTAGTTTTGCCCCCAGTGGCCATTATGGTCATTACACTGTGGTTGTTTTAGTTCTAGTTTTGCCGCCGGTGGCCATTAGGGTCATTGCACGCTGGCTACTTTAGTTTAGTTGCCCCCGTTAGCCGCCAGTGTTATTGCAAGTGATAATGAAGCAGATGTGATACCCTGGCCCCTATCTATAAAGGAGTAGCAGGTGGTCTCACTCACGGTTGGTGATATTGCTCATTTCCAACCAAGTCTGGTGAAGGAAGGAACTAGAGAGAGGAGTTCCTGGCAGCTCAGTGGAGCTCTGGTGTAATAGCTTCAGGCGGAAGCTGAATTCAGGAGTCAAGCTTCAGGGGTGAAGCTGAACTTTGGTGTTGTACTCTGTTGCTGGGAGCAATAGCAACAGAGAAAAGCTAAGTGGTGTTTTTCCCTGTTTGTGACTTTCCTTGTGTGTGTATTAGAGCAGTGGTGGGATTAGTTTCTGCACCGTCCAATTCACTATAAAGGGGTGCGGTGCAGGGCGAGCTAGGGATTTGAGGTATCCAGCTCGTCGCCAGGTGCGGAACCTGCCTAGGGATCGTCAGGAGTGTAGGGACACTGACTCAGGGGAGTGCAGGAGGTCTACACGTCCCTGTTCCCTATTGCAGGGCCCTCCATTGTAACAGTTTCCCCGGTGTTTCCCTTAACTCTGTTTAAATTCGCCCTGCTGGAGGCGGTGTCTCCAGGGTCACCGATGTTTTAAAAATTCGCCCTGCTGGAGGCGGTGTATCCAGTCACATGTGACATCAAACATAGATGCTGCTCCAGTGTCTGATCTGCCCCATTTAAAATGCTCCAATATATGATGGGCCTCATGGATGATGCTCCAGTGTATGATGGGCTCTAATAATGCTACATATATAATGGGCCCCATTTCTAATGCTCCAGTGTATCATATGCCCCATAGATGCTGCTCCAGTGTCTGATCTGCCCCATTTACAATGCACCAGTATATGATGGGCCTCATGGATGATGCTCCAGTGTGTGATGGGCCCTGTTATGAATGAGCCACCGGAGGAGGAGAAAACAAAAATACAAGCTAAGTCCAGAAAACCGGAGAGGTTGGTAGCTATCGGATTGCAGACACCTGATCCTATACACCACAACTAACAGTAGCCGTGGGGGGTTCCTATGGTGCGCTAGACCCCTCGTCACAGCCGGAGAACTACATAAGCCTAAAGAAGGAAAGGGGAAATCTAAACTGCCCCAGAGCAGACCCCAAAGCAATAGACAACCCCCAACATGTATTGTCAGTGAAAAACAGATGAAAACACAAACACAGACAGAAAGACAGGCTGAGCAAACGATGGGGCCCAACTAACTAGATAGGACAGGACAGAAAAGATGCTGGCTGCAATCCGCAAAAAACCCTACCAAAAATGTCCCAACCGTCTGATAGGGAAAAAGGCCCTGAAGTCGCTAGACTTCAAAATCACTATATCAGCACTCAGGTATATTCTGAAAACAGAGCAAAGAGATCAACTGATCAGAGACAAAAATGGAATTCAGCCAGTCCCAACCAGGACTGGCTGAACACAAACACTAAGCAAACCAGACAAAATCTCATGGAACAACAGCAGGGCAAAAACTTAACTTTTAGCAGACAGGAACCAAGCTGGATGCAAGAGCTCAGAGCAGAAAGGATCACCAGCAGCCCTGCAGGGCGTCGGCTGCCTTATATCCGCTCAGAAATTCCAGATGTCCAATCACACTCCGCCTGTTCAGATGACAGGTTCTTCCCATCCCACTCAATTTCACTACCTTTCTTCACCAGCAGAGGGAGTTCATCAGACATCAAAGGTGAAGGGGAGAATGAACTCACAACAGTACCTCCCCCTTGAGGAGGGGTCACCGAACCCTCATCCACGCCACCAGGGCGATCAGGATGGGCCCAATGAAAAGCACGAACCAAACTTTCGGCATGAATATCGGATGCAGGGACCCAATAATTATCCTCCTGGCCATAACCCTTCCATTTAACCAAATACTGGAGTCTCCGTCTAGCCAGACAAGAATCCAGTATCTTCTCAACCTCATATTCCACATTACCTTCAACCAATACAGGGTCAGGAGGTGCCACCACAGGAACTACTGGCTCAACAAACCTCTTTAACAGAGACTTATGAAACACGCTATGGATCTTGAATGTAACAGGAAGAGCCAATCGAAAAGAGACCGGATTAAGAATCTCCAAAATCTTGTAAGGTCCAATAAATCTAGGTTTAAACTTTGGAGAAGCCACCTTCATAGAGATATTCTTTGATGACAATCAAACCATATCACCCACCTTAAACCGGGGACCAATGGTCCTATGCCGGTTGGAAAACCGCTGGGCCTTTTCCTGGGAGAGAAACAACTTATTCACAACTTGGTCCTAAATCTGGTGCATTCTCTCCACTACAGTGTCAACACCTGGGCAGGCAGAAGACTCCACCTGCCCTGAAGAGAATCGAGGATGAAACCCAAAGTTACAAAAAAAAGGTGACTTCAAAGTGGAAGAACTAACTCTATTATTAAAGCAAATTCGGCCAAGGGCAAAAATGAAACCCAATCATCCTGATCAGCAGAAATAAAACATCTCAAATACGACTCCAAAGTCTGATTTGTTCTCTCCGTCTGCCCATTGGTCTGAGGGTGTAATGCAGAGGAGAAGGACAACTGAATTCCCAGCTTGGAACAGAAAGTCTTCCAAAATCTAGAAACAAACTGAACTCCTATGTCAGATACAATGTTCTCAGGAATCCCGTGCAAGCGAACCACCTGTTGCAAAAACAAGGGCACCAACTCTGAGGAGGATGGCAACTTAGGGAGTGGTACAAGATGAACCATCTTACAGAATCTATCACAAATCACCCAAATAACAGTCATTCTCTGAGAGACAGGAAAATCAGAGATAAAATCCATTGAAATATGGGTCCATGGCATCCTGGGCACCGGCAAAGGAATCAACAACCCACTAGAGCGAGAACAAGGTTTAGACAGGGAGCAAGTCCCACAGGACTGCACAAAATTCCTGACATCACGAGACAAGGCGGGCCACCAAAAAGACAGACTCACCAAATCTCTAGTACCAAAAATACCTGGATGACCAGCCAATGTGGAGCAATGAACCTCAGACATCACTCTCTTCCTCCACTAGTCAGGAACATACAATTTTCCAATGGGACAATGCTCAGGTTTGACCTCCTGAAACTCTTCCAGAACACGTCTCAAATCGGGCGAGATGGCAGAAAGAACTACCCCCTCACCTAAGATGGTAGCAGACTTGGTCACAATAGGAGAATCAGCAAAGAAACTCCTAGAGAGGGCGTCTGCCTTGACATTCTTAGTGCCCGGAAGAAAAGAGACCACAAAATCAAAACGTGAGAAAAACAAGGCCCACCTAGCCTGTCTAGGATTCAAGCGTTTGGCCGACTCCAGGTAAATCAAATTCTTGTGGTCAGTAAGGACCACGACTTGATGTTTAGCTCCCTCCAACCACTAGCTCCCTCCAACCAATGTCTCCACTCCTCAAATGCCCATTTCATGGCTAATAGAGTTGAGCGAAACGGGTCGAAAAATTTCAAAAGTCGCCGACTTTTGGAAAAGTCGGGTTTCATGAAACGAAACCCGACCATAGGATGAGGTCGGCCACGAGGTCGGCGACTTACGCGCCAAAGTTGCGTTTCAAAAGTTTGTTTTGCGCTCTTTTTCAGCCAATCAGGATCCACGGACACTGTGGGCAACGTGATGACATAGGCAGGGGTCACCACCATCTTTCAGAAGGGCATGCAAGTGATTGGCTTGCTTTGGTGGGCGTCACAGGGGGTATAAAAGGGCGTGCATGCCGACCGCCATCTTACTTCTGCCGATCTCAGTATAGGGAGAGGTTGCTGCTGATTCTGTAGGGAGAGCGTTAGGCAGGGAAGAAGACAAAAAAACTGCTTCTGCTGCTAGCGATTTGGCCTGCACAACACACCAGTCACTGTGTGCAGTGCAAGGGGAGGCTATATAGTGGTGTATCAGTGGTGTTGGTTGTTGGGCTGCCTTCTAAGGCTTCCTGACATTCCTGCATTGCTGTTTACCCACTGCTCCGCAAACTGCTTTTTTAAAAGCAATCCCAATTTTTTTTTTTTTTGTCCTGCTGAGAAGAAAAAAAAACTGCTTCTGCTGCTAGCAATTTGGCCTGCACAACACACCAGTCACTGTGTGTGCAGTGCAAGGGGAGGCTATATTGTTGTGTATCAGTGGTGTTGGTTGTTGGGCTGCCTTTTAAGGCTTCCTGACAGGCTGGCATTGCTGTTTACCCACTGCTCCGCAAACTGCTTTTATAAAAGCAATCCAATCTCCCTTATCCTCTAGTCACTTTGGTCACAGCTGTGCCATCGAGCCTGTCACATAGCGCTCAGATATTCATTGGGCCTCACACAATCCAAAAGTGTCCAGTGTCCAAAAGTGTGTGCAGAGATTCAAAATTTCCCTTATCCTCTAGACACTTTGGTCACAGCTGTGCCATCGAGCCTGTCACATAGCGCTCAGATATTCATTGGGCCTCACACAATCCAAAAGTGTCCAGTGTCCAAAAGTGTGTGCAGAGATTCAAAATCTCCCTTATCCTCTAGTCACTTTGGTCACAGCTGTGCCATCGAGCCTGTCACATAGCGCTCAGATATTCATTGGGCCTCACACAATCCAAAAGTGTCCAGTGTCCAAAAGTGTGTGCAGAGATTCAAAATCTCCCTTATCCTCTAGTCACTTTGGTCACAGCTGTGCCATCGAGCCTGTGACATAGCGCTCAGATATCAGTGGGCCTCACACAATCCCAAAGTGTCCAGTGTCCAAAAGTGTGTGCAGAGATTCAAAATCTCCCTTATCCTCTAGTCACTTTGGTCACAGCTGTGCCATCGAGCCTGTCACATAGCGCTCAGATATTCATTGGGCCTCACACAATCCAAAAGTGTCCAGTGTCCAAAAGTGTGTGCAGAGATTCAAAATCTCCCTTATCCTCTAGTCACTTTGGTCACAGCTGTGCCATCGAGCCTGTCACATAGCGCTCAGATATTCATTGGGCCTCACACAATCCAAAAGTGTCCAGTGTCTAAAAGTGTGTGCAGAGATTCAAAATCTCCCTTATCCTCTAGTCACTTTGGTCACAGCTGTGCCATCGAGCCTGTGACATAGCGCTCAGATACCAGTGGGCCTCACACAATCCCAAAGTGTCCAGTGTCCAAAAGTGTGTGCAGAGATTCAAAATCTCCCTTATCCTCTAGTCACTTTGGTCACAGTTGTGCCATCGAGCCTGTGACATAGCGCTCAGATATCAGTGGGCCTCACACAATCCAAAAGTGTCCAGTGTCCAAAAGTGTGTGCAGAGATTCAAAATCTCCCTTATCATCTAGTCACTTTGGTCACAGCTGTGCCATCGAGCCTGTCACATAGCGCTCAGATATTCATTCGGCCTCACAAAATC
>NW_027361763.1:3137500-3297500 GCF_039654945.1 Dendrobates tinctorius | reverse complement strand
TGACGGTGGAGCCAATGGCAGCTCCGTCTCCGCGGGGGTCAGATCACTGAGGCAGCTGCAGCACTCCTTCCTCCATCCCTTCTTCCAGGGATCTTCACTCCTGTCTGAGTGACTTCCTACCCGGCTTACCTTCTGTCAGAATGACCTGTCCTCTTACACTTTCCCACTCTTTTATGTATCTTAACTGCACCCACCTCCCAGCACGTCCAGTGTTCCAAGCAGGGAACCACCAAAGGTGCTCTGCTACCCTCTGAGCAAGGAGCCGCAATGTGGTTGTGCAGAACTACCCTGTTGTGTGGGGTGCGAGTGTTGGAGTGTGGAAAGGAGTTCCCACCTTACCCGGATGGTGGGGCACTACACCTTAGGAGAAGGTGCAGTACCTCTGTGGCGACTAAGCCTCAGGGGCGCTACACTAGTGTAACAGAAAGTGCCCAAATGCTTGGCGTGTCAAGAGGTACTGTCTCCAAAGTAATGCTGCGTTTGAAAGAGAAGGAAAAAAGTCCGCAGCAAAGCACAGGTCCGGCCGAAAGTCGAAGTAGACTGAGAGAGACTGTCGGACTCTAAAGCAAATCGTGAGAGAGGATCGCAAGACCATGGCTCCGAAAATCACTGCTGAGCTCAATGAACACCTACAGAACCCAGTTTCCACGAAAACTGTTCGTCGGGAGCTGCACAAATCTGGATTCCACGGAAGAGCTGCAATAAGAAAACCACTGCTCTCAATGACAAATGTTTCCAAGCATTTAGAGTGGTGTAGAAACCTCCAGAATTGGTCCCTTGAACAGTGGAAACATGTGATATTCTCCGACGAATCATCGTTTACCCTATTTCCGACCTCCAGCCGAGTGTACGTTTGGAGACAGCCGAAAGAAGCATTCCATCCAGACTGCCCTCTCCCAACCGTAAAATATGGCGGAGGTTCTGTGATGATCTGGGGTGCCATTTCATGGAGATCCGCCGGGCCAATGATATCCCTTCATGGAAAAATTAACAGCCGCTATTATTTAGGCATTTTGGGCGACCAAGTGCATCCTATGGTTCAAGCACTGTTCCCGGAGGGGATCGCCATCTTTCAGGATGATAATGCACCAATTCATACAGCTAGAATCATTAAAGCATGGCACAAGGAACATTGTAATGAAGTTGAGCATCTCATCTGGCCCCCACAATCCCCAGACCTCAACATTATTGAGCATTCATGGCCGATTTTAGAGATTCAAGTTAGACGTCGATTTCCTCTGCCATCGTCGCTCAAAGAACTGGAGGGTGTTTTAACTGAAGAATGGGCTAAAATTCCTTTGGAAACAATTCACACCTTGTATGAATCCATACCTCGGATAATTGAGGCTGTAATCGCCGCAAAAGGTGGACCTACACCATATTAAACTAACTTTTGTTGATGTTTCCAGGTGTTTCCATTATTTTGTCCAACCCCTGTATCTTGCCAATGGTGTAATGTGGCAAGATAGAAGTCTTTTCTTACAGCAAAAAAAATCCAAGCACAACTATGTTATTTTAAAACCTTCCTACAAGTCTGGCAAAGTCGTGTGGGAACACTTCTTATAGTCTAATGAGTTAAAGCTTCAATTTTTTAGCAATAATTCCAAAAATAAATGACTATGATCTGAACATGAAAAGCCACATATACATCAATTAGTGCCATGGGTCAAAAAGAGCAACCATAAAATGAGATTAGATAAATTTCAAAACTCAATATGCATCCAAATAAGCATAAAAAAATCCACCAAAGGTGGTAAAAATAACGCAATTGTATTAAATATATAACACCTTCTGTATATGAAGAGTACAAATAAGCATAGAAAACCAATTTAATGTTATCAAAAACTCAGTAGAAAATATTGATACAAAACTGGTTCGATAGAGATAAATAACATAGAACAAGCCATAGAATCAACTAATAAGCACCAGAAAGAACTAAGTGAGGAAATAAAAAATCTAAAAGAAAAGATGGCAGATCTGAAGGACCGAAACAGAAGAAATAACCTGAAGATAATAGCTATTCCGGACACTATCACACAATCCAAACTCAAAACTTTAATTCAGGATTTAATCAATAAAATAATTCCAGACATTAACCCCTTTTCGACATCGGGCATATTTTTACGCCGATGTTAGACTTCCTCCCTTTGATGTGGGCTCCGGCCGTGAGCCCACATCTTTCCTGGGACGTGTCAGCTGTTTAGAACAGCTGATATGTGCCTGCAATAACTGCGGGTGGAATTGCGATCCACCGGCAGCTATCAACTAGTTAAATGCCGCTGTCAAACACTGACAGCGGAATTTTAATGGCGCTTCTGGCAATCGCGCTGGAAATATGCACATCGGTGACCTGTGTCACGTGATCGCGGGTTACCGGTGTGTCGGCATTACAACTTAAGGTCTACTGGAGACCTTTATGGTTGTCATTGTCGGATTCCTGTGAGCGCTACCCAGTGATCGGAATTCATACAAAGTCAGCAATTCTACTACATAGAGGCCATCTGACTATCGCCTCTGTGTAGCCGAGCCGATCGGGCTATGGCAGCTTCTAGTCTCTTATGTAGATTATTGAAACATGCCAGAAGTAAAAAAAAGTGTTTCAAAATATAAAAAATTAAAAACATATAAAAGTTCAAATCACCCCCCTTTTGCCCCATTCAAAATAAAACAATAAAAATAAAATCAAACATACATATTTGGAATCGTCGTATTCAGAATCACCCGATCTATCAATAGAAAAAAGGATTAACCCGATCACTAAACGGCGTATAGAGAGAAAAAAAATCAATACGCCAGGATTACCTTTCTGTGGTTGCCGCGACATTGCATTAAAATGCAAGAACGGGCGATTAAAGATCACATCTGCATTAAAATGGTATCATTAAAAACATCAGCCCGGTACGCAAAAAATAAGCCCTCACCCATCCCGAGATCACAAAAAATGGAGACGCTACAGGTCTTGGAAAATGGCTCAATTTTTTTTTTAACAAAGTTTGGAATTTTTTTCACCACTTAGATAAAAAAGAACCTAGACATGTTTGGAGTCTAGTTTTTGCATTTGGTGAGCCTAGCAAAAAAGCCAAACAAAAAACAAGTGTGCGTTTGCACTTTTTTTGCAATTTCACCGCACTTGGAAGTTATTTCCTGTTTTCTAGTACACGACATGGTAAAACGAAAAGTACAACTCATCCTGCAAAAAAAAAAAAGGCCTCATATGGCCATATTGATGGAAAAATAAAAAAATTATGGATCTGGGATGGAGGGGAGCGAAGCGCCAAACCAAAAAAAGCTCCAGGGGTTAAGGGGTTAAAGAAGTGGACACAAAGGTGGACAGAATTCATAGACTGCTAAGACCAAAAGACATCTTTTCAGAGTTACCAACGGATGTAATAATGAGTTTTCACTTTTTTCAAACAAAAGTAAAGGTCACAGAATACATCAGGGAAAATTACAACCTCCCAGCTCCTTTTGAAAAAATTAAGATATTCTCAGACTTTTCTAAAGAAACACTGGCAAGAAGAAGAGTGTTTGGTAATATCATGTCCTTTCTGAGGCGAGAAGAGATCCCCTACAGGTATAGCTTTCCCACAAAAATCCTAATTTTTCATCAGGGTTAATTCATCCTTATTTACAGACAAGATGCAAAAGAGACACTAAGGCTAAGTGCCCACATTGCAGAAATGCTGCGGAAATGTCACCAGCATTTCCACAACTCCCTACCATGGGCAAAATTCATGCGGAATTCGCATGTGTTTTCCTGAAAAACACAAGCGTTTTGCAAGCGTTTTTAGCTTGCAGAATGCTTGCGCTTTCAAAGAGATTTGAAGGATCGCTCCCGCCTCTCAGCCACACTCCCAACTTCTTCCGTTCCCAGGGATGCTCTGCGCGAAGGACCTTTGTGACGTCACGCTCACGAGACTTTGGCGTCATCTCAGGTGATTCGCGCAATGCATCCCTGGTAATGGAAAATGCTGGCAGCGTGGCAGAGAGGCGGGACTGCTCGGGGCCATCAGAAGGTGGAAATATCCCTATTTTTTATTTTAATTCTATTTTTTACAGGACTATGGTACCCAGGGCATGGAAGAGAGTCTCCTCTCCTCCAGACCCTGGGTACCATCCGCACATGAAGCGCTCACGTTACGCATGGTGGGCATAGCCACATAAAGTGAGCATTTCAATGCAATCCTATGGCGATTCTGCAGAAATAATGGACATGCTGCGGATTTTACTGCTATGCGATTCCGCAGCGGTAAAATCTGCAGCATGGGCACAGCAACTGCCGAATCCCATAGGATTGCATGGGGATGCGTTTTATTAGCGTTTTTTAAGCGTTTCAGCTGCTGAAAAAATGCAGCGGAAACGCATAGAAAACGCAACATGGGCACTCAGCCCAAAAAGGATTGGAAAGAACTACCGACCTTCAACTGACAGAATAATTCACCCTTCAACAGGTTGAATCATAAAACACAATCTTTAGGATTTATATACATTTGGGGTGAAGGTTTACAAGGATCCAGGAGCCAACAAATATCCTGTATATTTTCTTCATTGAGCAATTTATTCTTTTTCCAGGGATACTGTCAGAACTGTGCACCCAGAGGTTCTGAGTCCTTTAGTTTTAGTTTTTTTTTAAATCTTTTGGCACTACCTGGAGATAGTGGTAACAGATTCCTTTTCTCTTATATACCAACAAGGATTATATTGTGGTTTTATAGTTTTTTTTATTATCTGTAATATCAATACATAATACTTAATTTTGCTGTAACAAATGTACTGTTTTCTTTTGCTTTGAATCTTTTTATACACAGATTAGGAGAAGTCCATTCCAGCCACCTGAGGACCCAGAGGAATAAAAATGAAAGTATGTTTTATCATTAAATGTAAGGTGTTTGAATAGCCAAAATAAAAGACATACAGTATATCATGGAAAGAAATTAAAGAATCCAAGGCAGATATAATAAGCTAACAAGAAACTAAATTTGCTCAAGGGAAAAACTCAAAATTCACAAAGACTTTCAACACATTATATAATCTTGTAATAATAAAACAAGCAGGAGTCACACTGATTATGAAAAATGCTATTAATTTGAAATCATAGACCAAATAATTGATAACGAAGGCAGGTTCATAATTTTGGTGTGTACAATTGACAATGCATTGTACACTATATCCAATTTATATGCACGCAAACAAAAGTCAGATTACATTCTTAAAAAAGAAATAAGAAAAATGAAAGAAAGGAAATGCAATAATTCTATAATTCAACTCACTAAGTATAAAAAGAAATTGAAGAGGCATTAGAAAATTATTTTAAAGAAAATCCATCAAATAACCTATCACCACATACAATCTGGAGTGCCCATAAGGCATTACCATATGTATCATTAGAGGATTGGGAAAAAAAGGTGTCAATCACTTAGAAGACATTTCAAGAAGGAACTAAAAAACTATTACCTTTCTATATACTACAAGAAAAATATAAATTAGATGATATACAGTTCGCAAAATACTTGGACATTAAAAGATACAGAAACAAAAAAAAAAGAAAAAGTTGAACCAACAATTGCAAAAACCTAAACCAATAATCACTTTGATCAAATCAGAATCCAAGAATGAAATAAAATGGAAAACATGTAAGATATAGAAACTTTTTAAATAAAGACATTGATCTTAAAAAGACAACTAACATGACAAATTGGGAAAAAGATCTGAACTTTACTGAGGATTCCGACCAATCGAAAAATCTATTAAAACAGTATATCAATCCGATAAATGCATGAAACGTATTATAAACTGATCACAGGATGGTAATTTACCCCAGTTAGACTTAACACTAGAACTACCGGAGGGGTCATTTTGACCCTTTTGCTATTTCTTTTTCCTATAATTTCTAAAATTTTAAACAAATGAGTTCTGACTTTTTGTGACTTTTATTTATTCATGGTAGTGTATATTTTAGGACACAAAAATGAATTGTAACTTTTTCAGGGGCCCGGATTTTACAATTCATACCTATAAGTAGTGAAGGGGTCAATTTGACCCCATACATAAAAGTAGTAGTAGGCAAGTCACCTAATATTACAGAGTACAGAAAATCACAGTGCTTCTCCCTAGTTGTAGAGTGTAATTGAATCTTTGCAAATCAGGGATGATTCAGCATTTTGTTTTGTCTAAACTTGTCTGAACATGTTTGATCCATGTCTCTTGTAGCGATTTCTGTCTGCACTTCAGTAGCAAACATTACAGTTGAAGCTACAACTCTGAATGTTTGTACAGTGTCGTTTTATTACTTCTGCGATCTTACAAGTCCCTTTTTGCAACGTATATTTGAAGCATTGTCAGGTCTGACAAGTGATGAAATTTTGAAATGTCTTCAGAATTTATCTGAAAATGAGTCAGAAGAAGTGGTCTATCATCCGCAATGTCTGAACCACAAACAAAAGGACAAGAAATCCGCAAGCGCCGAAAATGTGGAGTTGGAAGATGCAACGAAAACAAAACAACTAAAACTTGCGCAAGCTGTAACAAACCAGTTTGTGGAAAATGCACTGGGAAAGTGGAAGAAAGTACTGTTTGTGTTAACTGTTGGACACCGCATGCTATGACCATGTAAAAGGAAAATGCGTGCTGTACTTGATCATAACACTGTTTCTACTAAGCTAAAATAAATGTTCTTTAATTTGTTGGCAACAAAAAAGTTATTTTTACTCCAGAGTCAGTACTTTTGAATGGGGGTCAAAATGACCCCTAATGGTAGTTATAGGTATTATGAAACATGCGGTAGTTCTAGTGTTAATAAAACCTTCTCAGCACAGTCACCATTGTGCTGGAGGGAATGCAGAAAAAATAGTGACATCAGGCATATCTTTTGGGAATGTATTTCGATGGAAAAAAGTGGAAGAACTGATACAACAGATTACGTGCAATAATATAAGACTCTCTCCGCAATTAACAATTCTAGTAATAGGGATACATGATATACCAAAAGAAAATATCTATAGTCTCACATATAATAATGGTAACAAATCATTTCATTGGAAAAGGAAAGACCATCCAAAAATAGAGGACATCATAGAAAGAATAGCCACATATAATGTGTACGAATTTACCCACGCCATAAGACACATTAGATTTCCCAAATATTCAAAAAATTGGGCACCCTGGAATAAAGATTTCACAACACCATTCACGTAGTCCCCTCTAATCACAGGGGAAAAGGATAAAAAAAGGGAAAAAGGAGAAAAAAAAGAAAATCAGTATGAGAAGTCTTGGGGTGGCTCCTTTGCAATGGGAGAATTAACAATTGCAAAAGAAATATAAGCTTGGAATCCAAAGGTTTGTTTTATTAAACGTAGAATTATTAGAAACGTAATAACAAGTAAATATATCATGTAATATTGGTGGATATAAAGTTGGTATAAATGTATTTTTTTTTTTACTTAATAATTGGTAATAGTATGTTTCTAACTGTTTAAACAGATAGATAAGTTTTTTTGTGTTAACGGACTATACAGCATTTACTCCTGTTTTTATCCTAGATTTGGATATACCAATTTACCCTTATAATCCCCTCTCCTTAATAAAATTTGATGTTGTCCTTCTTGCCCTCTTGCCCCTCTCCTGCCTATCTCTCCAATTACAATAAATATTATGCCTAAAATATAGTAAAAGAGAAGATATACTTAAAATATAGAAGTGACATGCCACATGCACAGCTTGTTGTTGTTGTAATTTTTTTTCTTTTTTGGAAAAATAAATTAAAATCTTATTGAAATGAAAGCAACAGCCAGGGGTGAAGACTCAGGTATAAGATCAGATACACATTAGACACAAGAGGTTTAGAGAGGCACCATGACTTAACATGGTAAGTGTCAAACGTCAAACTACACAATCTACACATGTACAGCACATGATGAGATGAAGTGCATACGTATTAGTCATAGACAGTGTCACATTTATTTTTATAAATGCCAGATGTCCTAAACCAGTAGCCAGAGAGGATCAAAGACATATATACAATGTGAATCAATACCGATCAGACTTCAAAAAAGTAAACAAGCACTTACCAGTGACTCTAAGTGTCCAGATGTGCACCTGCAATTCCAACGTCCATTTTGCGTGGGATTTTTCAGGGATTTGCATGTGTACATCTGGACTTTTAGAATAAATCCTACATTTGAAGGAAATCCCAAAATATAAAAACACACATATATATATATATATATATATATATATATATATATATATATATATATATATATATAAAATTTAAAATGAGCTATGGAGGCAGATTCTCATGGAGATCTATTGTGTGGGAGGGCCAGGGCCGTGGTCATGACCAAGGACACCGGTGCATTTGTGCATTGGCCTCCAGTCACATGAAAATAGGGTGGATTGCTCTGCATACCTGTGGCTCCATCTTCTGCGCTGTCAGGGTCCTCTCTGTGCTGCTGAAGGCTCCCTATAGACGGTTCCACAGGAAAAAAGGCACAGTCCAATTCAACTTTCAAAAGAACAACATTACAGGTTTCTTTACATAGCACATCCATATTCTTCACAGCATTAACAACATGTTCCACATTGCACATTTCTTCCTCTTTCCCTGCACTTCTCTCGCTGTCACACAGCACGTACCCGGGTCGAACCATCTCATACGTTTCCTCAGCATCCTCCCTGTTCAGCTCTGTTACGTTTAGACATT
Source organism: Dendrobates tinctorius (assembly GCF_039654945.1). NCBI lineage: Eukaryota > Metazoa > Chordata > Amphibia > Anura > Dendrobatidae > Dendrobates > Dendrobates tinctorius. The sequence continues at coordinate 3,288,799 of NW_027361763.1, read as the reverse complement.
CCCTAGTCTGTTTTGCCCCAGACATGAGAGTATCAGCCTCCAAAGTCAGCTGCCACATGGTGAGCGACCCTCCCTTTTGTACTGTCTCCTGCGGCGACACAGCGTCCTCCCAGTCCAAATTCACTGGGAGTTCACTCAGTCATTTCGCCCCGGATCTGAGGATATCAGCCCATGTGATAAGTTGCCACATTATGGAGCCATTTGCGTACCCGTGCTGCTACTGTTTCTGCCTTAAGCTTCTGTTCCAAGTCTGCTGTGGCCGGCTGCTGTACTGGCCTGCTGATGTGGATGGCTGATCTTCTTCCTTAAACTTTGCATGGTCACTGCTATCATTCCAGGCATGTAAGAACGTGCAGGCAGTTTGGGCACCGTGGCCCATCTAACTCTTTTGAGGAAGTTCTCCCTCTCAGCTGCAGCTGACCTGTCCTACATTAACTATTTACTGCGGGGAACACCTATGCTGAATTTATCCCATACTATATATAGTGCTATACCTAGAACTATATTGTACCCTATCTTGTGGGTAAATATGGGTACTTCACTTTCCCTATATCAACACTATAATATATAGCAGAACAATTATATATATACATTTACACAACTATAAACACAAATAATATTTACACTAAAGAAAGGAGTGTGATATTACATGGTCCCGGTACACCTCTTACATTATGTTCAAGGAATAGAACTTAACAGCTCATTTCATATTAAGAAAAATGTGGATTTCTCTGGAATAACACGGCACAGCGCAGTTGTCAATGTATATTTTTATTCAGATTTCGATGATCTGCATGCAGGCATACACATTTTAGCTGGGTTGATCCTACTGACAGATTCCTTTTAACCTCTTAACAACCTATGATGTGTATATCTATCAAAAGTTGCCTCTCACTCTTTGGTGCAGGCTCTGGTGCTGAGCCCGCATCTTTTCCTGCACATGAGAGCTGATCTGATGAGCTGTTATGTGCTCCTAACAGCCACAGGTGGAATCGTCATCCACTTGTGGCTGCTAAGTCATGCAAACCAGATGCATGTCTTAGCTCCACCCATTCTCACCACTGCCACTTGACTGCTGAGCATAGATGGGTTGAAATGACAACCCTGGGTCTGCGGTAGAGACCTGTGGTTGTTATTGCCAAATCGCTATGAGCGTTGTCCTGGCATACCAGGATAGGGATGAGAAGGCCAAAGGCCATACATAACAGGATAGGAATGAGGGGGCCATGCATACCAGACTTATACTGGAGTCAATAAGTTTTCCCAATTTTTTGGATAAAATTAGGTGCCTCAGCTTATATTTGGGTTGGCATACACACGAGTATATACTGTAAATACCGCTGTCAATCTCTGACAGCAGCATTTAACTGCAAACTGGATACCCCTCTTTACATGTTTGGTTTCTACAAACTTGTAACCTGGGAACTCATAATTGCAGGTCAGCTTTAGAATTTAGTGAACATGGTAAAAAATAAATTAAAAAAATTATTGTGAAATTACACTTTTTTTGCAATTTTGCTGCACTTAAAATTTTCTAGTACAAGATATGGCAAAACCAATGGTGTCATTCAGAAGTACCTTCCGATATCATGAAATATCGGATCGGATTGGACCGATATCCAAAAAGTATTGGATATCGCCAATTCCGATACAGGAAACCAATGCAAGTCAATGGGACAGAAATATCGGAATTAAAATAAACCCTTTCTTTCCTTGTAGGTTAATTCTACATGAAGAAAACAACTAAGAATAATGCAGAATGTATTGGGGGAGGTGGAGGAGACATTAAAGGCATAGAGATTTAGCCCAATCAAATGGAATAGAAGGAATAAATTTTTTTTTAAGACGTTCGGAGTTACAAAGATATTGACTATGTTAACCTTTGTTATATTTTGTCAGATATGTATGTTTCACTACATCCATGCTCTTCACCTTTTTTTTACTCTCCCACACTTTCTCCTTCATGATCCTCAGCAGCAGCATCGTTGTCTTCAACTTCTTCTTCACCTTATTCATCTTCTTCTTCACCTTATTCATCTTCTTCTTCTTCACCTTCTTCCAATTATTCTTTTTTTTACATTCTTCATATTCTTCTTATTCAACTATTATTCTTCTTCATATTCTACTTCTTCATCTTCTTCCTATTCTTCTTCTTCATCATATTCTTATTTGTGACAGGCATTCCTGTAGTTGTAGGCATTTTCGAGGGGCACCATGAGGAGGAACGGACTCACCCCCATACACTGCTTAGTCTTCTTCTGCTTCGAATTTAGATAATATCTTTTGCTCAGATTTTTAGCCTTATGCTTAATGTTCTTCTCCTTTTTGCTCTTCTGCTTTTTGTTCTTCTGCTTCTTGGTCTTCTGTCTCCTGTTGTTCTGTATCTTGGAGGTTGTCTTCATGTTCTTTGTCCTCTTGGTCATCTTCTTCAGGGTCATCTTTTTGGTCTTCTTTGGGGTGGTCTTCAGGGTCGTCGTCAGGGAGATCCAGAGTGATTACCAAAAACCATTTCAAAAAGCTTGAATTTGGAAATGTAGCAGAAGGTACAAGAAGGTTGAGGAACTGCCGAGAACCAGCTCACAGTACTGGAACCCGGATGGTAGCAGAAGGAACCAGAGCCAATGGCACTACTGAGGACCAGCTGACGGTACTGGAACCCGGTAACTAAGCAGGAGGTACCTGTGCTAGAAAGCACTAAAAAGGACCAGCAGACGTTGCTGGAACTCGGATACCGAGAAGGAAGCACCTAAGCCAAAGGCACTGCCAAGAACCAGCTGACGGTGCTGGAACCCGGATTGGAAGCAGAAGGAACAAGAGCCAATGGCACTACCGAGGACCAGCTGACGGTACTGGAACATGGTTACTAAGCAGGAGGTACTTGTACTAGAAAGCACTACCAAGGATCAGCAGACGTTGCTGGAACTCGGAAACCGAGATGGAGGCACGTAATCCAAAGGCACTGCCGAGAACCAGCTGATGGTGCTGGTACCCGGATGGGTAGCAGAAAGTACCCCTGAAAAACAATGTTGCAAGGCCGCAAGCCGGCTGCAGTTACCAAAACCCACAGTCCTACAGGGGGTGCTTGTGCTATTGGCACTACAGAACCAGCCTTTATTGCCAGATCCTACAGCCAACATAGGAAACACCTAAACTGCAGGCACCATGGAATCGGCTAACCCAACCGCAACACGACAGGACAACATATTGGTGGCAAAGTGACGTTGATAGTACCCGGAAACAGCCAGCGTGCTGGAACCAGGCTGGGCAGGAGGAAGCAGTCGTGCCAGAGGCACTGCCGGGAACCAGCTGGCAGTGCTGGAACCCAGGGTAAATACTAAAAACAGAGGGGAGACAGAGGCCTAATTGGAGCAAGTTTAAAATTTGTGGTAGTGGAAATGTGGACAGAGCAGGAGAAATTGCCGGACACACAGCAGGGGATCAGCTGGCGTTACTGAACCCCACTAACACAGGAGCTAGTGTTTTTCTATTTGCAGACGGCACTTCTGAGCATCAACTGGCGGTTTTGGTGCACAGGGTCAATAATGGTGTAGGCTGAGGCCTATTTGGAGCAAGTTTAATATCTGATGTTGGGATGAATGTGGAGGGTTCAGGAGATGTTGCTGGACACAGCAGGGGAGGAGCTAGCATTACTGAACCCCACTAACACAGAAGCTAGTGTTTTTCTCTGTGCTGAAGGCACTTCTGAGCAGCAACTGGCAGTGTTGGAGCCCAGGGTCAATCAGGGGGTAGGCTGAGACCTAATTGGAGCAAGTTTAAAATCTGATGTTTGGATGAATGTGGAGGGAGCAGGAGATATTGCCGAACACACAGCAGGGGAGCAGCTGACGTTACTGAACTCCACTAACACAGGAGCTAGTGTTTTTCTCTGTGCAGACGGCACTTCTGAGCAGCAACTGGCAGTGTTGGAGCCCAGGGTCAATCATGGTGTAGGCTGAGGCCTATTTGGAGCAAGTTTTAAATCAGTTTTTGTGTGAATGTTGTGGGAGCAGGAGATATTGCCGGGCACACACCAGGGGAGCAGCTGGCATTACTGAACCCCACTAACACAGGAGCTAGTGTTTTTCTCTGTGCAGACGGCACTTCTGAGCAGCAACTGGTGGTGTTGGAGCCCAGGGTCAATCAGGGTGTATGCTGAGGCCTATTTGGAACAAGTTTTAAATCAGTTGTTGTGTGAATGTGGAGGGAGCAGGAGATATTGCCGGACACACAGCAGGGGAGCAGCTGGTGCTACTGAACCCCACTAACACAGAAGCTACTGTTTTCCTCTGTGCAGATGGCACTTCTGAGCATCAACTGGTGGTGTTGGTGCACAGGGTCAAGCATGGTGTTGGCTGAGGCCTATTTGGAGCAAGTTTTAAATCAGTTGTGTGAAAGTGGAGGAAGCAGGAGATGTTGCTGGACACACAGCAGGGGAGCAGCTGGCATTACTGAACCCCACTAACACAGGAGCTAGTGTTTTTCTCTGTGCAGACGGCACTTCTGAGCATCAACTGGCGGTGTTGGTGCCCAGGGTCAATCATTGTGTAGGCTGAGGCCTATTTGGAGGAAGTTTAATATCTGATGTTGGGATGAATGTGGAGGGAGCAGGTGATGTTGACGGACACACAGCAGGGGAGCAGCTGGCGTTACTGAACCCCACTAGCACAGGAGCTACTGTTTTCTCTGTGCAGACGGCACTTCTGAGCATCAACTGGCGGTGTTGGTGCACACGGTCAAGCATGGTGTAGGCTGAAGCCTATTTGGAGCAAGTTTAAAATCTGATGTTGTGATGAATGTGGAGGGAGCAGAAGATGTTGCCGGACACAGCAGGAGAGCAGCTGGTGTTTTTGAACCCCACTAACACAGGAGCTAGTGTTTTTCTCTGTGCAGACGGCACTTCTGTGCATCAACTGGCGGTGTTGGTGCACAGGGTCAAGCATGGTGTGGGCTGACGCCTATTTGGAGCAAGTTTTAAATCAGTTGTTGTGTGATTGTGGAGGGAGCAGGAGAGTTTGCCGGACACACAGCAGGGGAGCAGCTGGCGTTACTGAACCCCACTAACACAGGAGCTAGTGTTTTTCTCTGTGCAGATGGCAATTCTGAGCATCAACTGGTGGTGTTGGTGCACAGGGCCAATCATGGTGTAGGCTGAGGCCAATTTGGAGCAAGTTTAATATCTGATGTTGGGATGAATGTGGAGGGTGCAGGAGATGTTGCTGGACACAGCAGGGGAGCAGCTAGCATTACTGAACCCCACTAACACAGAAGCTAGTGTTTTTCTCTGTGCTGAAGGCACTTCTGAGCAGAAACTGGCAGTGTTGGAGCCCAGGGTCAATCAGGGGGTAGGCTGAGGCCTAATTGGAGCAAGTTTAAAATCTGATGTTTGGATGAATGTGGAGGGAGCAGGAGATATTGCCGAACACACAGCAGGGGAGCAGCTGACGTTACTGAACCCCACTAACACAGGAGCTAGTGTTTTTCTCTGTGCAGACGGCACTTCTGAGCAGCAACTGGCAGTGTTGGAGCCCAGGGTCAATCATGGTGTAGGCTGAGGCCTATTTGGAGCAAGTTTTAAATCAGTTGTTGTGTGAATGTTGTGGGAGCAGGAGATATTGCCGGGCACACACCAGGGAAACAGCTGGCATTTCTGAACCCCACTAACACAGGAGCTAGTGTTTTTCTCTGTGCAGATGGCACTTCTGAGCAGCAACTGGTGGTGTTGGAGCCCAGGGTCAATCAGGGTGTATGCTGAGGCCTATTTGGAACAAGTTTTAAATCAGTTGTTGTGTGAATGTGGAGGGAGCAGGAGATATTGCCGGACACACAGCAGGGGAGCAGCTGGCACTACTGAACCCCACTAACACAGAAGCTACTGTTTTCCTCTGTGCAGATGGCACTTCTGAGCATCAACTGGTGGTGTTGGTGCACAGGGTCAAGCATGGTGTTGGCTGAGGCCTATTTGGAGCAAGTTTTAAATCAGTTGTGTGAAAGTGGAGGAAGCAGGAGATGTTGCTGGACACACAGCAGGGGAGCAGCTGGCATTACTGAACCCCACTAACACAGGAGCTAGTGTTTTTCTCTGTGCAGACGGCACTTCTGAGCATCAACTGGCGGTGTTGGTGCCCAGGGTCAATCATTGTGTAGGCTGAGGCCTATTTGGAGGAAGTTTAATATTTGATGTTGGGATGAATGTGGAGGGAGCAGGTGATGTTGACGGACACACAGCAGGGGAGCAGCTGGCGTTACTGAACCCCACTAGCACAGGAGCTACTGTTTTCTCTGTGCAGACGGCACTTCTGAGCATCAACTGGCAGTGTTGGTGGACATGGTCAAGCATGGTGTAGGCTGAGGCCTATTTGGAGCAAGTTTAAAATCTGATGTTGTGATGAATGTGGAGGGAGCAGAAGATGTTGCCGGACACAGCAGGAGAGCAGCTGGCGTTTTTGAACCCCAATAACACAGGAGCTAGTGTTTTTCTCTGTGCAGACGGCACTTCTGAGCATCAACTGGCGGTGTTTGGGCACAGGGTCAAGCATGGTGTGGGCTGATGCCTATTTGGAGCAAGTTTTAAATCAGTTGTTGTGTGATTGTGGAGGGAGCAGGAGAGTTTGCCGGACACACAGCAGGGGAGCAGCTGGCGTTACTGAACCCCACTAACACAGGAGCTAGTGTTTTTCTCTGTGCAGATGGCAATTCTGAGCATCAACTGGTGGTGTTGGTGCACAGGGCCAATCATGGTGTAGGCTGAGGCCTAATTGGAGCAAGTTTAATATCTGATGTTGGGATGAATCTGGAGTGAGCAGAAGATATTGCCGTAAGCACAGCAGGAGAGCAGCTGGCGTAACTGAACCCCACTAACACAGGAGCAAGTGTTTTTCTCTGTGCAGACGGCACTTCAGAACAGCAACTGGCGGTGTTGGAGCCCAGGGTCAATCATGATGTAGGCTGAGGCCTAATTGGAGCAAGTTTAACCCTCCGTCAGGCGCAATAGATCTGACAGGCACACAGTAATTAGTTTCACTTCTCTCTCCTTGCCCACTTATCAGAAAACCCCACCCCTCCTAGTTATCTCCTGACTCTACAGGCTCTGTGAAACCTGATATCACAGTGACTCAGCAGACCTTCTAGTGAGCAGATATCAACACTTTGGCTTCTCAGGCACATTGCGCCTGATTTCAACACAAATTGAAAGGTTAGTATTTTCTTTTTTTATTCATCACGATTGTGTATTTAGCTTGTTTTATGAAGGATTAATGTTAAGTTAGTGTACATAAGTACTGTTTTCTTAGACAAAAGGAGGGTGGCTTCTAAGGCACATTGCGCCCTAACACATACTCTTTCTCTCTTGCTTCAGATTTTCTGCTGCAATGGCCAGAAAACAGTATGATTCATCTAAACCCCTTCATTTAGAAGAAATGAAGATTTTTTTGTTAGAAGATGATGAGGAAGAACCAGCAGTAACTGAGGATTTAGAGGAATCTAGTGACATTTCATCTGAAGATGAGGTAGCAGAATGTAACACTGATTCTGGAACAGAGCAGGATGGTGATGACACTGATACAGAGGAAACAGACACAGATCTAGCTTATTATTTGGGCAAAGATAAAAATACAAAGGACGTCCCAAGGACGTTCCAGAACAAACACCGACTCTACCACCTTCTAAAAGACGCAGTTGTACTACCTGCTCATTTGTATCTGGTTTCAGAAGGCTTTCTAAATATGACTGCAAAATATGTAAAGAATCAATCTGCCTTTCCCATGCAACTTTCGTCTGCCAGCCTTGCTTTTCTAAGTGTACCTGTGCTGCTTCTGCTGCAATTGAAACCACTGAAGATGAGTAGAAAATAATTAAGTAACATCTAAGTGCAATATCCTTTAAGTTTTTTTCCATAATTTTATATTTAAGCAATATTTAAGTAAAGATAACTGGAGCCTATTTGGCGGTACTACCGAAAAGTGGTACTTTTAGTTTTAATAAGTTTATGGTTAATAAATGTTTTTTTTTGCATCTGATTTGGTGTAATCTCTTTTAATACATTCCTATGAAGGTCACTGACTACTTCTATAGTCCTGAAATTGAAATATGTAGCTACTATAGGTGGTTTTCTGACCTGTGCTTGTCAGGCACATTGCGCATGAACTGAGGAGAATCTATATTGCGCCTGACGGAGGGTTAATATCTGATTTTGGGATCAATGTGGAGGGAGCAGGAGATGTTGCCGGACACACAGCAGGGAGCAGCTTGCGTTACTGAACCCCACTAACACAGGAGCTAGTGTTTTTCTCTGTGCAGACGGCACTTCTGAGCATCAACTGGCAGTGTTGGTGCACAGGGTCAAGAATGGTGTAGGCTGAGGCCTATTTGGAGCAAGTTTTAAATCAGTTGTTGTGTGAATGTGGAGGGAGCAGGAGATATTGCTGGACACACAGCAGGGGAGCAGTTGGTGTTACTGAACCCCACTAACACAGGAGCTAGTTTTTTTCTCTGTGCAGATGGCACTTCTGAGCATCAACTGGCAGTGTTGGTGCACAGGGTCAATCACAGTGTAGGCTGAGTCCTATTTGGAGCAAGCTTATTATCTGATGTTGGGATGAATGTGGAGGGAGCAGGAGACATTGCCGTACACACAGCAGGGCAGCAGCTGATGTTACTGAACCCCACTAACACAGGAGCTAGTGTTTTTCTCTGTGCAGACGGCACTTCTGAGCAGCAACTGGCGGTGTTGGAGCCCAGGGTCAATCATGGAGTAGGCTGAGGCCTAATTGGAGCAAGTTTAATATCTGATGTTGGGATGAATGTGGAGGGAGCAGGAGACATTTTCGTACACACAGCAGGGGAGCAGCTGACGTTACTGAACCCCACTAACACAGGAGCTAGTGTTTTTCTCTGTGCAGACGGCACTTCGGAGCAGCAACTGGCAGTGTTGGAGCCCAGGGTCTATCATGGTGTAGGCTGAGGCCTATTTGGAGCAAGTTTTAATCAGTTGATGTGTGAATGTGGAGGGAGCAGGAGATATTTCCAGACACACACCAGGGGAGCAGCTGGTGTTACCGAACCCCACTAACACAGGAGCTAGTGTTTTTCTCTGTGCAGACGGCACTTCTGAGCAGCATCTGGTGCTGCTGGTGCACAGGGTCAATCATGGTTTAGGCTGAGGCCTATTTGGAGCAAGTTTAATTTCTGATGCTGGGATGAATGTGGAAGGAGCAGGAGATATTGCCGTACACACAGCAGGGGAGAAGCTGGTGTTACTGACCCCCACTACCACAGGAGCTATTGTTTTTCTCTGTGCAGATGGCACTTCTGAGCAGCAACTGGCGGTGTTGGAGCCCAGGGTTAATCATAGTGTAGGCTGAGGCCTAATTGGAGCAAGTTTAATATCTGATTTTGGGATGAATGTGGAGGGAGCAGGAGATGTTGCCGGACACAGCAGGAGAGCAGCTTGCGTTACTGAACCCCACTAACACAGGAGCTAGTGTTCTTCTCTGTGTAGATGGCACTTCTGAGCATCAACTGGCGGTTTTGGTGCACAGGGTCAATAATGGTGTAGGCTGAGGCCTATTTGGAGCAAGTTTAATATCTGATGTTGGGATGAATGTGGAGGGAGCAGGAGATATTACCGTACACACAGCAGGGGAGCAGCTGACGTTACTGAACCCCACTAACACAGGAGCTAGTGTTTTTCTCTGTGCAGATGGTACTTCTGAGCAGCAACTGGCAGTGTTGGAGCCCATGGTCAATCATGGTGTAGGCTGAGGCCTATTTGGAGCAAGTTTTAATCAGTTGATGTGTGAATGTGGAGGGAGCAGGAGATGTTGCCGGACACACTCCAGGGGAGCAGCTGGCGTTACCGAACCCCACTAACAAAGGAGCTAGTGTTTTTCTCTGTGCAGACAGCACTTCTGAGCAGCAACTTGTGGTGCTAGTGCACAGTGTCAATCATGGTGTAGGCTGAGGCCTATTTGGAGCAAGTTTAATATCTGATGTTGGGATGAATGTGGAGGGAGCAGGAGATGTTGCCGGACACACAGCAGGGGAGCAGCTGGCGTTACTGAACCCCACTAACACAGGAGCTAGTGTTTTTCTCTGTGCTGAAGGCACTTCTGAGCAGCAACTGGCGGTGTTGGAGCCCAGGGTCAGTCAGGGGGTAGGCTGAGGCCTAATTGGAGCAAGTTTAATATCTCATGTTGGGATGAATGTGGAGGGAGCAGGAGATATTGCCGTACACACAGCAGGGGAGCAGCTGACGTTACTGAACCCCACTAACACAGGAGCAAGTGTTTTTCTCTGTGCAGATGGCACTTCTGAGCAGCAACTGGCAGTGTTGGAGCCCAGGGTAAATAATGGTGTAGGCTGAGGCCTATTTGGAGAAAGTTTTAAATCAGTTGTTGTATGAATGTGGAGGGAGCAGGAGATATTGCCGGACACATACCAGGGGAGCAGCTGGCGTTACTGAACCCCACTAACATAGGAGCTAGTTTTTCTCTCTACAGACGGCACTTCTGAGCATCAACTGGTGGTGCTGGTGCACAGGGTCAATCATTGTGTAGGCTCAGGCCTATTTGGAGCAAGTTTAATATCTGATGTTGGGATGAATGTGGACGGAGCAGGAGCAGCAGGGCAGCAGCTGGCGTTACTGAACCCCACTAACACAGGGGCTATTGTTTTTCTCTGTGCACACGGCACTTCAGAGCAGCAACTGGCGGTGTTGAAGATCAGGGTCAATCATGGAGTATGCTGAGGCCTAATTGGAGCAAGTTTAATATCTGATGTTGGGATGAATGTGGAGGGAGCAGGAGATGTTGCCGGACTCAGCAGGATAGCAGCTTGCGTTACTGAACCCCACTAACACAGGAGCTAGTGTTTTTCTCTGTGCAGACGGCACTTCTGAGCATCAACTCGCGGTGTTGGTGCACAGGGTCAATCATGGTGTAGGCTGAGGCCTATTTGGAGCAAGTTTAATATCTGATTGTGGGATGAATGTGGAGGGAGCAGGATATATTGCCGTACACAGAGCAGGGGAGCAGCTGTCGTTACTGAACCTCACTAACACAGGAGCTAGTGTTTTTCTCTGTGCAGACCGCACTTCTGAGCAGCAACTGGCGGTGTTGGAGCACAGGGATTACAGTTCAGGTGGAAGAAACATGAACACAACAGGAGACCTGGATACTGTTGCCAACCAATTATTTAATCTGGAAGAGGACTGGCAAATTCCAGCGAGATCCAGGCCTTGTTCATTTTCAGAAAAGTTAGCCGGTCAATGTTATCGGAGGAAAGTCGCATGCTACGGTCTGTTAGTACACCACCTGCGGCACTAAAGACGCGTTCCGATAATACACTAGCAGCAGGGCAAGCCAGCACCTCCAATGCATACTGGCTAAGCTCTGGCCAAGTATCTGTGGCGCCCCTGAGGCTCAGTCGCCACAGAGGTGCTGCACCTTCTCCTAAGGTGTAGTGGCCCACCATCCTGGTAAGTTGGGAGCTCCTTTCCGCACTCCAAGACCTGCATCCCACACACAGGATAGTTCAGCACTGATCACAGTGCGGCTCATGCTTAGAGGGTAGCAGAGCACCTCTGGTGATTCCTTGCTTCGTAACACGAGATGCGCTGGGAGGTGGGTCGGGTTGAGATTCATATAAAAGAGTGGGAAGGTTTAGAATTACACTTAGTTAGTTAGTTCCAGTCTGACAGAAGGTCGGCGGAGTAGGAAGCCACTCAGTGAGGAGTGGGGGATCCCTGGAAGAAGTGATGGAGGAAGGAGTGCTGCAGCTGCCTCAGTGACGTGAGCAAGCTGGCACAGGAAAGAGAAAAGAAGGAAAACGTAGAACTGCAACCTAAGCTTCCATAAGAGAGAGAAGGAACAGCGGGAACGAAGGAGTAAAGAGAACAGAGAGGAGGAGTGGGTTGGATAGGAACCCTGCCTATAGGTTCTCAGCACAAGGCCGGGGCCCCGTCCACTAGGTTGTATGGACACTTATGGTTCTGCAGCAGACACCTGTGGAGTAGTTGGCTGTAAATGCACTACTCCCATCAAAGACTTGGGACACAACAGCAAACGAATAGAGAGCTGGGATTCAGGAGAAGGGAGTCCCCGAAGCAGGCTACAGCTGTCTGTCATACAAGTAGAGTTGTTAGGAACATCTGACAGGAGGAACTTCAGGGAACCACGGTACTAGAGTTGTTCACACTAAAAGGCGCAATAGAGGAGTCGTTCAGGAAAGGCACATGTTGGCGGAGTGTTGGAGAGGAGAGCCCTGACATGCCCGGGAGGATGATTGAGTCTCTACCCCGGAGGACACGGCACGGAGGCAGGCACCAGTGTGCACCATGAACTGTGAGTGAAGCTTTGAAGCTGCGGGCTCTGGTGTCCTCCATTCGTTCGTCACTGGCACCTTCAGCGCCGGTGCATCTGGGTGCCGGCATCTGTGTCCTTCTGCGCCTCTTCTCATCCGTTGCACCTGCACTGCCCTGGGACTGCAGCTCCACCTGTGGGGAGCTGCACCGTCTTTGCTGCATCACACCATCAGTCCCAGTGGATCTGCAAGCAGCGTTGGCTCAACATCTTACTTGCCAAACACCGCAGGTGGCGTCACGAACTTTCCATATAAACTACATTACAAACATCACCAATATTGATATTGGGTGCCCAGGGCCACGGACCGGGTCACCACTGCTGTGACACCTCATCCCCCTGACACCGGCCCGGTACCGAGTACCCCACAGCCCTGGGATTGGGGCGACCCATATCCAGCTTAGGCTGCTTTCACACATCCCGTCTTTTTGAATCCGGCAAGATGCATCGAAAAGTGTGAAAACCGGATCCGTTTTTTGCAAGAAACGGCAAACTTGCGCCGTCCGGCGTCAGCAAAAAACGTCTGCAACGTTTTTTTGCAGCGCCGGTATGGCTTTTTAAACAGCGCATGCCCGGGCACTGTGAGTTTTAACCCCACAAGTGCCCGGCGCAGCACAGCGCATGCGCGTCTCTCCGTCTCTCTCTCTCGCATCCCCTTTAAATGATTTCCAAGACAGATCAGGCACCGCATCTGCATCCGGTGTCACCGCTGCAGGCCTGATCCGGCGGTCCGGCTCTCCGCCGCATGCCGCCGGAACAAACAAAACGGATGTGTGAAAGTAGCCTTAGAGACCCAAAACTTGAAGGGGGAAGAGCTGTCTGGGAGTACACTGAGAGGGCAAGACATGTAGTCTGTCACCATTTGATGGAAACGTTGCCTCCTGTTGACTGGAGCCGTCTGTGATTGTGTAGACATTTGTGGCGGGCACACAAAACTTTGCCAAATTTGGGCCATACTGATCTTGCCTTGTGCTGAGGTGCTGCCTCTGCTCCCTCTCTGTGCAGAGCTTCCTCCACTACCTCGACGCACAGAGCTGCTTTGTAAAGCACTAGCAGCACTGCTCTCGGGTGGAATGGAGAACCTGATGGAATGCACCAGTGTGTCTTGGTACTCCCGCATTTTACGCTCCCGGTTCAGCGGTGTTATGAGGCTTTGTAAGTTGGCCTGGTAGCGAGAATCTAGGAGGGTGTACACCTAATAATCAGCCGTGTTGAGAATGTGGGCGATGCGGCGGTCGTTTCTCAGGCACTACTTCATGAAATCAACCATGTGCTGCAGACTCCCAACTGGCCAAGAAACGTTGTCCCCTGCTTGAGACGTCATCTCTGCCTGCTCTGCATCACCCCACCCTCGCTCTACATACTGACTACTAGAGCATTGTGTTCCTCCCTCCTCTGGAGAGATGTCTTCCTCCTCCATTGACTCCTCCTCATCCTCCTCACAAAGTGTCCCCTGCCTAGGCCTTTGTGAGGAACCACGTCGGGCAGACTGTCCAGAAGCAGATGGCATTTGTGACCCCTCATCCTCCACCTCTTCCACAACCTCCTCCCTTAGTGCTTGCAGTGTTTTTTGAAGCAGGCAGATAAGGAGGACAGTCATGCTGACTTCTGCATCATCTGCACTCGCCATCTGCGTGGAATCATCGAAGGAACGCAAAACGTGGCAGATGTCCTTCATATAGGCCCACTCAGTGGTGGTGAAGTGTGAACGGCGCGCAGTGCGACTTGTTTGCGCCTGATGCAGCTGGTACTCCATTACTGCTGGCTGCTGCTCACACAACCGCTCCAACATATGTAATGTTGAATTCCTCCTGGTAGGTAGGTCACATATGATGCGATGCTCCAGAAGGCGGAATCGGCGCTGCAGAGCTGCAATGCGCGATCTTGCCATGCTGCAACGCCGCAAGTGAGCACACTCTATGTGGACCTTGTGCAGCAGTGCATCAAGATCCGGATAGTCCCTCAAAAAACTCTGCACGACCAAGTTGAGCACATGTGCCAGATATGGGATGTGAGAGAGGTTTACTTAGTCCCAGAGCTGCCACCAGATTTCGGCCATTGCCACACACTACAAAGCCTGGCTGGAAATTCGCTGGCACAAACCACACGTCACTCTCCTGCTTGATGGCATTCCAGAGCTCCTGCGCTGTGTGGCTTCGATTCCCCAAAGAAATTAATTTCAATACGGCCTGTTGATGTTTGGTCACGGCTGTGCTCATATCGGTCGTAACAGGTAAGCGTTCACGGGTCCATGTGGAGGTAGACCGTGACGGCTCCTGCTGCGCTGATTCTGAGGAACAGGAGTATGAGGAGGAGTCAATGTGTACAGACTGGATTCCTGCAATCATTGGAGTTGGCAGAACACGTACAGAGCCACTCTCAAGATCTGTACCCTGCTCCACAACATTTACCCAATGGGCAGTGAGGGAAAGGTATTGTCCCTGTCCATGGTTACTGCTCCACGCATCGGTGGTGAGGTGGACCTTGCTACTGATGGCGTTTAGTAGCGCATGTTTAATTTTTCCCTCCACATGCTTTTGCAGGGCAGGGACGGCTTGCCTGCTGATATAAAAGTGGCTGGGCACATTGTGTTGTGGGACTGCCAATGCCATAAGGTTACGGAAGGTGTCAGTCTCCACCAGCCTGATTGAGAGCATTTCAAGGGCCAGTAGTTTTTCTATGCCAGCATTCAGAGCCTGTGCTCGGGGATGGTTTGCCGAGTATGGCCGCCTTTTCTCCCATGTCTGTGCTACCGATGGCTGTAGAGTGGCCTGGGAGTGTGAGGATGACAGGGAACGTGGTGCTGTGGGTGTAATGACACTGGGTCTCTGTACAACAGTGCCAGAGGTTCTTCCATGGCGATCCGGTGCGGAAGCCGAACCAGCTGTGTGTGAGCTGGGGGAAGAGGCTACAACAAGAGCTGAAGAGGTGGTAGGTGGTGCTGTAGGTTGGCCTACGTCTTCAGTGTGTCTTTGCAACTCCACCACGTGCTTGGTCTGCACATGTTTCCACATATTTGTGGTATTGAGGTTGCTGACACTTTTCCCTCTTTTGACTTTCTGATAACACAGCTTGCATTTGACAAAGCAAATGTCATCTGCAACTGTGTCAAAAAAGGACTACGCACTGCAAGTTCTGGGAGCTTCCGTTTTGGGTTTTGGAAGAGGAATGCTCCTAATGGGTGCCAAAGTGGAGGCTACAGGCAACCAAGTCTGCCCCCTCCCTCTTCCTCCTGTCTTGGCCATTCGGGGAATCTCTTCCTCAGAGCTGCTCCCACCACCTTCCTGTTCCTCACGCCATGATGAGTCAAGGACCTCATCATCTACACTACCCTCTTCAAACACCTGCTGCTCCTGGGTAGTCTCGCCAGCACAGTACGCACCAGAAAGTGGCACCTGAGTCTCATCATCAGATGCGTACTGAGGTGTGCTGACCATAGGCACTGGCCCACCCGCCTCTTCAGATTCAGAGAGACAAAGCTGTTGCACATCACTGCATACTCCCTCTTCTTCACATTCTAGAATGCTGCTTGGCTGGCCCCCTCTTTCCAAGCCAAGAGATTCAGAGAACAGAAGTAGAGAAAGAGATGGCTCCTGTCCAGGGCTCTCTGACTGCCTGGGCAATTTGGCAGGTGGTGAAGAGACAGATGGTTGCTCTTCATTGCTCTGGACCTGATAGGATGTGGAAGTCATTGAAGTCGATGCATTAACTGCCATCCATCCGACAACGGCTTCAATTTGTTCCTCCCGCAGCAGTGGGGTACGGCGAGGTCCTACAAAGCTGCGCATAAAGGACTGTTCCCTGTTAAAACTGGGGGATTCTGAGTCACTGGTGCCTGCAACAGGCACAGAATCCCCACGTCCTCTCCCTGCTGAATCTCCACGCCCACAACCACGTGCCTTACTCCCTGCCTTCTTCATCTTGGTAGACTGATAAAGATAGGCAGAAAAGTACTAAGGGCTTAGTGTGCTTATTCCGGAACAGCTGCTAACAGGTATAAGAAACACTAATTTTATAAAGTGTGTAGACTACACTTTAATATGAGCTAATGTGGCCTACACAACTGTAAAGTGGAGTGTTTGATGAACTTTATTTACATGGTTTTTTTTCAAAAAAACAAAAAGGATGTGACCAAAGATGTAAAAACGATAGTATCACAAACTTTTTGGAGATTTTACAATGCAGGAAGGTAACCTACAATGCAATAGATGAGGCTCCAAAAAATAGGCTAATACTAATCTGGCTGGGGCTGCATGGCACAAGCCAGCAAAAAGGCTCCTCTATCTACTCCTATATAGTGTTTGCAACCAATCTAGCTGGATACGGATGGAAGCACACTAATAGGAGAAATTCTGGAAAAATTAGCAGCACTACAGCAAAAAAGGACAATGTTTGAGGCAGTGACGCACGCTGAGCGGACTACAACCAGAGATGGCTGCAGAACACACTACAGCGTGAGCTGCACTCACACACAGAGACCTACAGACAGCCGTGAACACTACAGTGCAGAGAACTGTGCACTAGTACTGAAAGGCTGCAGAAAGGCTCCCCTATCTACTCCTATATAGTGTTTGCAACCAATGTAGATGATACGGATGGATGCACACTAATCGGAGAAATCAGTAAAAATGAGCAGCTATAAAAAAATATGTATGAGGCAGTGATGCATTCTGAGCGGCCTACAACCAGAGGTGGCTGCAGAACACACTACACCATGAGCTGCACTCACACACACAGACCTTGCAGACAGCTGTGAACAGTGCTGCAAGGCAAAAGAAAGCTTCACACAGGGGTTGCTACAGTAGCCTGGGTAAAGCACTATATAGCATATCGCTATCTCTAACTGTCCCTCAGAGTCAGAAGAGCAGCGTCCTGTCCCTAACTGAATTCACAGCAGAGTGAACCCAAAATGGCGGCGGCGGCTTTTATAGTGCATCATGGCATCATTTCAGCAGCCTATCACAGTCATGCCATTAGTTAACATGCCTACATGCCTAACAGGATGTGCCCACACTTCTTAGGATTCCTCATTGGCTGAATCAAATCAAACTGGCTCTTAGCATTATGGGAACTTCCGATTCCGGTGTTCGATATGCTAAAGTATCGAAACTCAGTATCTGAATTCCGATACCGCGAATATCAGCCGATACCCAATATTTGCAGTATCGGAATGCTCCACACTACTCGTCACTCAAAAAACCGTCCCTCACAAGGCCAGATTGACAAAAAAATAAAAAGTTATGTCTCTGGCAAGAAGGGGAGCAAAAAACGGAAACGGAAATATGCCTGGTCTTTAAGGGGTTAGCAAAAATTAAGTCATTGAGTTTCAAATAATTTGATTATTAATATCACCGAAACAGAGAGAAGAAATAAAATAATAAAAAACTTTTATTTTATTCTGCTGCCACTATTACATCATGTGTCCTGTTCAACATGAAAGGCTGGTGAAAGGTCTAAACGTAAAAGAAAGTCTAAAATGTAAAAAAAGAAACTTTTATAAACTTCAAATTGTTGTAATCGTGCTGACCTGGATAATCATATTACCTGATCATTTTAAGAACATCATAAACATTGTAAAAATAAAACCTAAAAAAAACAACTTTTTTTTAACATTTCAACCCACTTGGAATAATTTTTTCATCATATAGTAAAATGAATAGAGTAATCTAAAACTACAACCTGCAAAAAACAAGATCTTATACGCTGAGGCAAAAATTAAAAAAAGTTAGGGCTCTTGTAACAAGGAGAGAAAAAAAAATGAAAGTGCAAATATACCGTATATACTCGAATATAAGCCGAGATTTTCAGCCCATTTTTTGGGGCTGAAAGTCCCCCTCTCGGCTTATATTCGAGTCATATACACCAGGGGGTCAGAGAGGAAGGGGGGGCGGGAGTGTCAGGTCATAATTACCCATCCTGGCGCTGTCTCTTCAGCCCCCAGCTTCTCTGCGATCTCCCTTCCTTCCTTCATGTGCATATTCATGAAGCTGGGGGCTGAAGAGACAGCGCCAGGACTGGTAAGTATAGTGATACTCACCTGTCCTGTGTCAATAGCTGCTTGCAGCTGTCTGACACAGGGCACGGTGACGTGGTTATTGCGTGCCCCCTGCAGTCTGAATGTCACTGAAAGATGACGTGCCAGACAGCAGCAAGCAGCCATGGATGCAGGACAGGTGAGTATCTCAGGTGCCAGCAGTGACACCGACACCTGGCCCCAAGCGACAGAGAGGTGAGTATGTCATTTTTTTATTTGTAAAGCAGCAGAGGCAGCACATGGGGCCATAATCTATGGAGCATCTTATGGGGGCAGCATATGGGGCCATAATCTATGGAGCATCTTATGGGGGCAGCATATAGGGGCATCATATATGGAGCATCTTATGGGGGCAGCATATAGGGGCATAATCTATGGAGCATCTTATAGGGGCAGCATATGGGGGAATAATCTATGGAGCTTCTTATGGGGGTAGCATATAGAGGCATAATTTATGGAGCATCTTATGGGGGCAGCACATGGGGGCATAATCTATGGAGCATCTTATGGGGCAGCATATGGGGGCATAATCTATGGAGCATCTTATGGGGGCAGCATATAGGGGCATAATCTATGGAGCATCTTATGGGGCAGCATATAGGGGCATAATCTATGGAGCATCTTATAGGGGCAGCATATGGGGGAATAATCTATGGAGCACCTTATGGGGCAGCATATGGGGGAATAATCTACGGAGCATCTTATTGGGGCAGCATATGGGGGAATAATCTATGGAACATTTTATGGGGGCAGCATATGAAGGAATAATCTATGGAGCATTTTATGGGGGCAGCATATAGGGGCATAATCTATGGAGCATCTTATGGGGCAGCATATAGGGGCATAATCTATGGAGCATGTTATAGGGGCAGCATATGGGGGAATAATCTATGGAGCATCTTAAAGGGGCAGCATATGGGGGAATAATCTATGGAGCATCTTATGGGGGCATAATCTATGGAACATCTTATGGGGCCATAACCTTTATGGAGCAGCATATGAGGCATATTATTCTATGGAGCATCTTATGGGGCCATTATTAACCTTTGTGCAGCATTATATGGGGTGTATTTCGTATGGAGCATCTTATGGGGCTATCATGAACTGTATGGAACATTATGTGGGGCTCCTGACTCAATATGGATATTCAAAAACATTTAACCAACTGATGTCTCAATTAATTTTACTTTTATTGGTATCTATTTTTATTTTTTTAATTTACCTGTAGCTGCTGCTTTTTTCACCCTAGGCTTATACTCGAGTCAATAAGTTTTCCCAGTTTCTTGTGGCAAAATTAGGGGGTCGGCTTATACTCGGGTCGGCTTATACTCGAGTATATACCGTACATCAATTAATAAATCAATCATAAATCATAATATCAATGTTTTTACAAAATGGGATTTTTCAAAAAAAATTATATTTCATTTTTCTACTTTGAGTAGAGTTATCCCTTAAAATCCATTTCTGAGTAACAGTCAGTCATGATGCGCAGATTTTTTTTTCTCTGTGTATAATTTAACTTTGAAAATAATAATTCAAGGTAACATCTCTGCTTCAAGCACACTTTGCTATGCCAATGTGACATGTCATAGAAGAAATGTTTTATTTCTTGTTAGAAAGGACTCCAAGTAAACACATGCTGTAAATATGTTTTCCTCCAGAGATTGGAGATTTATTGAAATATTTCTACAACTTGAAATTCCCCCAGCCTTTTCAGCCCATGCATTTGTTTGGTAAGAGATCCATTTCGCGGTGTACGGAATGTTCTGCTTTCCCATGTGTCTCTACAGAACAATTATCTTCGTGACATTTCAGTATAAATAGACACATTTTGACCAATCATTTTTTCCCCATCAATCTGTTTACACCATCAGCGCTTATAATATAAAACACTCTCTTCTGGGACCAATCTTTATATGGTACTTAGTTAAAGTGTAATACTATCATTTTAACATATGGTACACACAGTATGTCACAAGTGAAAATATTACTGACTCCCAATGGTGACATTTTTATTGCATCAATCTGAGAAAAGTAATACACGATGAACCACACGATGTGGAAGCTGAATTTGGCTCATTGCTTTATGTTTTCAGATCCCTTATAATGACTATTCACGCTGTCAGTCCTCTAAGTGGAATAGTTTTGTATACTTTACTTCTATATAAGACTAAAACTATGTGAAACATTCCCATTTTGACCTAAAGGAGTTTTAAAGGGAACCTTGATTCAAACTGCCCATATCAGGGCAAAATTTGAAGAGCTTTGCTCCTTCCGATGTGCACACTATGATGCAAGTCACTACTCATGGATGAGCCATGAGGCTGTGTAGTCAAGAGGTCAGGGGTCAGATAAAAAGAGGGCTCATCATAAATAAAGGGATAAGGCAAAGGAGTAGTCATGCATGAACTGGCACATGTGCAATCAACATTCCTTAGTGTGGGAATCTTACAGCGCTAAAATGCAGACTAGTAGGCCTCGCCAACCACCAGATATCCCATCCACCCCATCTGCTGTTTCTTCCTCCTCCATCATCATTTAAATTTTTCACACATGGGTTTCTGGCTGCAGAAACTGCAATTGAATACCTACCACAGTTGGGTTGATAACAGCCAGTCACCTAGCACAACACATCGTTCTCAATCCACCATAACATCTCTGCCTGCACCTCACTCACAGTCCAGCAGTTTGTCCTGTCATCTGTACTCCGCCCTCTCTCAGCACCACAGCCAGCTCTCGGTCCCACAGTTGTGGTCATGTAAAAGAATGTTTCCTCCTACATATGGCAAAGCTAAGAGCTTGAACTCTACCATCTCCAATCTATTGGCAATGGAAATGCTGCCTTTCCACCTGGTGGATATAGACGGTTTGTGAAAGTTTATGGCCATCACAGTCCCCCAGTAATAATTGCCAAGTCGACATTACTTTTCTAAGAAAGCTGTGCCTGCAAACAGGGGCAGAGGCACTACATCTTGTTGACAGGGCACTGGATGACTCTGGTGGCTGTTTGGGGAGACCGTCAAGGGGCTGCTCCACAAGTCTTTGAATCCCCAAGGCTTGTGGTACAAATCTCTGTAGTTAACAGTTCCTCCAATGCTTCTGCCTCCTCCACCTCCTCTAGGGCCTCCACCTGTGCCCTCAACCTGTCACACACAGTGTAGGAAAGACTAAGTGCAACAAGAAGGGAATAGTGAAAGGGAACCAAACCCTTGGAAAGGGGGGAGTGGCAACTCCTTGGCAGATCTAACACCATCCTGTCTGCCCTTATGTCCCTATATAGGTTTTGCACCTATCACCATTCAGAATACCTAAACCCTGCCTGACTCTAGCAGTAATCCCCTGCATAGGGAAGGACAGGATGAGAATTAATCAATCCCCACTACCACTACAGACAGATGGGATACACAAACAAGGGGAACACCTAGCTTGAGTAGAAATACAGATGTCCTCCAAACATCAATGAGGAATATAGCTGACTGCTATAACTCCAAGCCTCAACATGGAAATGGAAATATCACCGGCAACTCCCAGCAGCCAGCTTGAAGTTATAAACACCCCAATCCAGGTGTGTCAACTAGAGCCAGAAGATGTTGCCACTGGGTCTTAGAGTCAGAAGGACTAGAAAGAAGTCTGCAAAGCAAACTGCTGAGACCTTCTGCAGTCAGATGCAGAGCAGCCGTCTGCAGCCTCTGACACACCCGTGAGAGTACTCTTTCTATGAGTAGCCTACAGACACTCAGGACTAGGTTTCTCAGGATAAGAGTTGTGGAACGAATGAACCCACCTGGAGGTGATTACCTCTGATCCAGAAACCTACATCCTTTCCTCTAGACGATAACTCTTCCAGTGCACCAAGTATTGTAGTTACAACGTTGGAGGCGAGAATCTACAATTCTTAAAAGTTGAAACTCTAGGTTTCCATCAACCATTATTGGGGAAGGCGGTAGGGGTGAGGGCTCAAATGGTTCCACATATTTCTTGAGCAAAGACCTGTGAAAAACATTTTAAATCTTAAGAGCCTGAGGTAGCTTTAGACTAAATGTTGCTTGGCCAATGACGGAAGTTATCTTATAGGGACCAATGAATCTAGGCCCCAACTTTCAGGAAGGAACCTTCAATCTATAATTCCTGGTGGACAACCACTCAAAATCATTCACATGCAGGTCTGGACCTGGCACTCATTTACTGACAGTCATAAGTTTATACCTGTCATTCCTGACCCAGTTAGGAACTGTAGAACATTTGCAAACTTTTTAGGTAGATATTTGTTCAACCACATCCTGATGCAACCAAGGCCACCAAAAACAACGAGAAAGGAGGTCCGCTGTTGTCTTACGACCCCTTTCTGCAAAATTGGAGCAGGGTCCTCAAAGCCATACAGAAATGTCAGTAAGGTCCCTGTAGATACAGCAGAAGGGGAAAAGTTTAGGCATCTACCATAACAGCAATCTCCCCACTTTAAAATCTCTCTAGATTGCCAATCCACAATTGGATTATGATTCACCAGCCAGGGCAAACCCAGAATCATTGGAGTGTGGAGACCCTTCAAAAAAATAACAAGGGATTACTTCATAATGCAAAGACCCCACCTTCAGTATTATATTATGAACAATCTGTGGCAGTGTTCTCTGTTCAAGTGGTGCTGAATCGATGGCTCAAATAGGAATAGGTTTAGTCAAGTTACAGCAGACAAAACCATGAATCATAGAAAAATCAGTATCCATAATTCAGACTCCAGCTCCACTGACTACAAACACAGATTTTTTTCAGACCTGCTCTCTAGCACCACCTCTGCTGTCAGGACAAAATGAGAATTGCAGGTTGAAAACGAACACACCCCTTGATTATCAAGCTCCCAAGGTTCCCAAGAGTAAATTGAGTTTTTTTTGCTTTGGAATTACAGGACAGGCTCCAATATAATGTCCCTTCCCCCCCAAAAAAAACATACTCCCGTTTGCTTGCAAATGTTGGGGGAAGAATATGACATGACTGCACTCCCAAACTGCATGGGTTCCTCTAACTCTGCAAGTATTGGTTCACTCTCAGACCTTTCCTCCGACACCGAGGTATTGTCCCTGAAAGAGGGCTCAGAAGGAGGCGGTCTTACCCTACTGTCCTGCAGGCATCTATCCACCAGAATAGCCAAGGACATGACAGCCTCCAATGATACAGGAGTCTCATACACTGCTAATGCGTGTTTTAACCTTTCAGCAAGGCCCTGAAGGAATTGGCTTCTGAGAGCCGGATCATTCCAATTAGCATCAGTTGACCACCTACGGAATTCAGAACTGTATGTCTCCACTGAATGATTACCTTGCTGAATGTGATGCAGCCTGGATTCAGCCAAGGAAATACGGTAAGGATCATCATAGATAAGAGATATGGCCCTGAAAATCTTCAACAGACTGGAGACAAATAGAGTCCTGTGGCAGAGAAAAATGCCCAGCACTGAAGTACCCCCCACAACAGTGAAATAGTAATTCTTACTTGTTGCTCATCATCTCCAGAGGAGTCAAGATGAAGTTTAAAGTACAATTTGCATGCCTGATTAAGCACAAAAAACTTGTCCCTACCTCCAGTCCAGAAAACCTGTCAGAAAGAGCAATTTTGGGTTCAAGATGGACCTGCCTTCTCGCTGAGTCCCCCGCAATGGGAACCTGCAGCCGCTGCCATTACTGCTGAACCTCAGAACGAAGGTCAGTCACCTCTTGTCACAACCTCTGCAGCTGCTCTGCCAGCACATAAATAGGATTTATGAACCGAGCAAAGGAAAAAAAAACTCCACACAGTTGGGATATACAAACGAGGGAAACTCTTAGCTTGAGTAAAATAAGAGCGAAACACAGACGTCCTCCAAACGCCAAGGAGGAAGATATTCAACTGCTATAGCTCCAAGCCTCAACAGGGAAATGGAAATGGAAATATCACCGGCAATTCCCAGCAGCCAGCTGGAAGTTATAAACATCCTGATCCAGGTGTGTCAACTAGAGCCGGGGGAGGTTGCTGCTGGGTTCTAGAGTCAGAAAGACCAGAGAGAAGACTGAAAAGCAAACTGTTGAGACCTTCTGCAGTTAGATGCAGAGTGACTGTCTGCAGCCTCTGACACATCCGTGATACAACCTCTCCCTTAATCAGACATGCGTTCCAACAGTGCAGATAGAATCTTCCCCAACTCCATATTGAGCAGCAATGCTCACTGCAATCAGGCAGTTTTTAAATTAATATGACTTGGATATCACAATCGAACAGCTCCACTAAACCTGGAGCTAGAGAAGCTCATGTGCAATAATGATGCAAACCTGGTGGCAGCCCTATGCCATGGCAACTGTACACACTTGCCTTGCATGTCCCATATCTTCAACCCGGTGGTATAGCAATTCCTACACCAGTATCCCAGCCTGGTGATGCTGCTGCAGAAAGCATCATAGCTGTATGCTCACTTCCAACGATCGCACCCCACAGGTCATTGACTTAAATCGCTACTGAGGTCTTTTGGCCTACCGGTTAACCATATGATTAGCGATGTTTCGATACTGTAGAATTTCACTCTGCATATGTTGCTTCAGCTGTGACTGTAGTGACCAGCCCTGGTGCAGTATGTCCTTTTGAATAGCCAGGTACAATGCAGTCTGGATGTGGTGCAAATCATGATCGCAGAGTGGGCACAGATGAAGGGCACAGATGAAGGACCTCTGCACTCTTCTGCACAGCTTTGAAATGGATACTAAGATGGTTATCGTTGACGATGTTAACATCAGCATCACTATTCCGGTCATCAAACTGTTAGTGAAGATGCAGGAGCAGAGAAACAAATTGAGGAGGACAAGGTGATGGATGCACAACAATCAGGAGATGAAGAAGATAATGGTACGCTCTCTGTTGTCAGTGATTGGCGGGAGGGGACAGAGGAATCAACCTTGAGGGTTACCCCGCCACCAACACAGGATTGACTTGAATCTCATGGAAGTGCCTGACACATGAGCGCCTTCTTGCTGCACTATCTCCAACACAATGCCCGTATTCTTAGGGTTACAAATATGCTGACTACTGGGTTGCCACTCTGCCAGATCCATGGTACCAGATTAAATTTAGCCAGATGCCTCTTCCCCTGGAATGGGATGTATGCATGCTAGAGTGTCAAAGTATGCTTGTACATAGTCTTAATAGTGGATTTCCCCAAGACAGTAGTGAGGCACACAGTGTGCATCCCGGTTGTAGACATCCAACCCCGGGAACATAAAGGTGGTATCTCCAAAACATTAGCAGCAGCAGCAGTGTACGTGACATAAGAAATTTCTGTGAGTCGATTAACACATTTTTTAGACTAGACCGAGCACCAGCAGAAAAATCTACAAGTCTGTCATGTTGTGATCGACTATAGAGGATGGTGCAGGAGTATCTGGAGCTCAATATCAATGCTCTCAGGGGGTTTTGGATACTTTTTGATTTTGGACTTCAAAAATGGAAGAGTTGCCTGAGATCGCCTGTCACGTCTTGGAGGTATTGTCATGCCTGGCAGCCAATGTTCTCTCAGAACTTGTCTTCAGCACTGCTAGTGGTATCCTGACAGATAAGCGCATCCAGCTGTCCCCTCAAAGTGGAGACCGCTTAACTTTCATTAAAATGAACAAGTCATGGATCTTTGATGACTTTTGCACCCCAGTTGCAGATTGGGCAGACCAGGCGATGGTGTCGCTTTTAGTGTCAAGTATTGATCTTGCATTACCATAGTCTGTGCCATCTTTATGGTATCTTCTGTGCCTACTGTTGATACTGCTGCTGTTACAATTTTTTGAAATGTGGAGACAACAAGTTGGGTCTCCAGCTGTTGGGTTGCCTGTGGTGGAAGGTGTGTTAGAGGCCTTTTATACTGTTTCCTCTCTGTGGAAACTTATGGCACTTTAGGGATGTGTGACAATAATTTTTTGAAATGTGGAGACTCCAAGTTGAGTCTCCATCTGGTGGGTTGCCTATGGTGGAAGGTGTGTCAGAGGCCTACTATACTGTTTCCTCTCTTTGTAAATTGATGCCACTTTAGTGGTGTGTGACAATTATTTTTTTTAAATGTAGAGACTCAAGTTGGGTCTCCATCTGGTGGGTTGCCCGTGTAAGTAGGTCTCCCAGACAGGCAGGCCTGAACTTTCTTTCACTCAACTACTTGTGTTACTTTCCTAACATTTTTCTACAAATAAGAGTCTATAAAACTGATGTCTGTGCCATCTGACTGTGGCTGAAATAAAAAATATGGAATAAAAAATGGATTTGTTGCATGAAGTGTGAGGTCTCCCAGAAGAAGGCTTACATTCCCTTAACCAACAAGGCCTCATTAAAGCTTCAAATCCAAGCTGTAAATGCTGGACCAAGGCTTGACACCTAATGTATAGCCCTTGGCTGACTGCTTGTGTGCCATTACAACAAGTTTTACTGTGGATCAATTAACCAGTCAACTATCTGTGTTACTATTCTTACATTTTTTTTATCAATAGTCTATATATATAAAAACGAGTGTATGTGTGTATGTGTGTGTATGTGTGTAAAAAGCCCCACCCCTCATTATGATGTCATAATGGTTGCCATGGTGACCATGTATAGTGTGAATATAAAAATGGCTCTTTTCAGTCCATATTGAAATATACAGAATGCATTCTGACATGCATAGCTTTATTTCTAGTCAAACATTAACAGTTAGACAGACAATGCTCACAGTGACACAATCTTGAGAACTGTTGTTTCACAAACAGTTCTATGTTTCTATATGTTTGTTGTTTGTCATTGTAAAATATTAAGGTTTACTTAACCTGTGTTTGTGGTGGGTTTGTCTAAATCCTTATGGCTTTTATATTCTAAGGGTTTATGGCCCCGTCTGATGATTCCATGCTATCTCAGTTTCATCTGACCTTGAAAGCTGGCCACTGGAAGGGCAGGATGAAGTTTGAGTTGCTATATAGTGTAAATTGTTATATAAGATCAGAGAAACATGACTAAGACAAAAGCAACAACTTGGATACCTGTACATATGCACAGTGTTGTGATACCTGCATTGGTGGGAAAGCCTGTGCAGTGTTGTGAATTTCCCAGGGGTTCTCTGTCTTGGTGTTGCTTCTCTGATATTCCAGACGGATGATGTTTAAAAGCCTCTTGGTGATGATGTGAGTATACTGAATGTAGTTAATCTTTATATATACTTAATTATTATATGTATTCAATCTTTATATGTACTTAACCTTTATATGTTAAAATATACAAAAGTGTATGCAATCGTACTATTCAATCATGCTATTCCTTTAATTTTGTACTTTGAAATAAAATTGCGTCATATCGCAAGTAGTAGCCTTCTTTAAAGCCATATCCGAACCTTAGTGTTAATAACTTGGCAATACACAATGATGTCCTAATAGGTTGCCATGGTGAAGATGATGTCATAATGGGTATATGGGCACGGAACTATGGGATGAAGGATGTGTGGTGGGTATTTTGGCACGGGACTATGGGATGGAGGATATGTATGATGGGAATATGGGTACAGGACTGTGTGTTGGCAGATATGTATGATCGGTATATGGGCACGGGACTATGGGATGGAGGATGTGTATAATGGGTATATGAATACGGGACTATGGGATGGAAGATGTGTGATGGGTATATGGGCACTGGACTATAGGATGGAGAATAATCATAATTTGTTATAACTAACCACAGTTAGTTACTATGCTCGGGCAATGCCGGGCTCTTCAGCTAGTAGTCTATAAAACTAATGTTTGTGCCATCTGAATGTGGATGGATTAAAAAAAAAATTAGAGGTGTTACATGAGGTGTGAGGTCACCCAACTATGAATGCTTACACCACTCACTTAATCACCAGGTCCTCATTAAAACTTCAATTACAAGCTGTAAATGCTGTGCTATTTGCAATTTTCTACTGTGGGTCAATTGATGTCTCTTTTCCTGGTGTCTGTCCCCAATTTTAGCTGTTTGGGAAGCTTTTTGTCAAGCCTTAAGGTGTTGTCTATGTGTTTGCTTTTGCTTCCAAATGAATCTAATGGGGATCGGGCACGTTCGTCGAACCGTCCGGGGAACGGTTCGGCGAACGGAGGTCAAACCGAACTGAACCTTAAAAGGTTCACTCATCTCTAACTAGGAATGGAAAATCATCAAGCACGCTTTTTTCAGCTGTATATTTGACTATTGGCATAGTCTTGAATATCTCTTTGGAATTTGTACTTTTTAATAAATGCTAGCATACCTTCCAAGATGTCATTATCGCACATCATTTTTATGTCCTTGAATCATTCCATTGATTTTCAGGATAAATAAACTTCCTTTTGCATTTGTTTCATTTTTCACTTTCATATTTGATCACTACTTGAATGAGTTCGAAGGATGTTACTGGTTAGAAGGAATTCCACTCATCTAAAAAATCCTGTCTATAAGGAGAAGTGTGAATGTTTTTGATGAGAAGACCTCTCTGGAACAATTGCTTGTTCAAATATTGCTGAAGGGTGGTCATGTACCCCAATGCTTCCATTGCTCTAGTATCATCATATTTTAGCCAGTAGTTTCACACTATTAAATTTATATTTTTTCCTGCAATGTGGGAATTGTTGACTTACATCTATGTCAATAACTGTATTCAGATGATGCTTTTTCATGTTTTAGTCAACTGTTTGTAGACAGTAATTCCCAGTACACTGCTTTTGAAATGCAACAAATGTATTTATTGCACATGCAAAATTTGCAGACGTGTGTAGACATCAAAGGTACAGGTAAATAAGAGACATAAATATATAACATTTCAACCCTACCTGGGTCTTTTTCACAATGCTTCTGGGTCCAGTGATGTAAACGGGCGTTCCCACTCCTTCGTCATGTGCCTCTGGTCTGCAATTTATGCACATGAAATAAATTTGTTGCATTTTTCAAAGCTAGTTTTCGGTGAATTACTGCCTACATATTCAAGGGATTCTATATCCCATTCCACCACCACCTCGTAGACTTAACTGTGTGCACGTCAATCTCCTTCCTTATTCAAGTTTCAGACGCTTTTGATTTTTGTATTTACCCAATCCGTTGGGTGTGTCTTGATTTTGATGATTTCTCCACTGGCTTCATGTCTGTAACACTGTATGCATACCATGACTAAGGACAGTTCTATGCCTGAAATGCATCAATATTTACTTTCATGCAATAATTATAATGTTCCTGGAACCTTTTCAGCTGTGCTAAAAAATTGGTGGTTTTATATACAAAGAACTGGTTACCCTTGTCTGCTTTGTCTGCATCTCAAGCCAAGAAGGGCCTTTCAAGCCAAGCCAAGAAGGGCCTTTTACTTTCTGTGCTGAGGATCTTCACAGCCAAACTAAGGGACCTGGTTACCTTTGTACTTTTTGCTCATCTGAGTCATGCTGCCTGTGGCTTTCTCAGCATCAGCTGACCAACAGGTTCCTTTAAAAGTTTTGAAGAAGTATAAACTATAAGATATGCCCTATCCTTACTGATTCATGGGGATTGGACCACTAGGATCCCCACTTATTCTAAGATTGGGCTCTGCAATGTAACTTCTATATTGAGCAGATTGAGCAAGTGCTTCTTCTCTTCATTCAATCTTTATGGGTTCACTGAAGATAGCTGAGTACATTGCCTTTTTTGGGGGTAGTTCTTCTATTCCAATGGGGAATTTTATTGCCCCATTCTAGGGATGGATTAAGGACCTAGCAGGGACCAAAGTATGCTTTTTATCTAATGCCTCATTCAGACATCCAGTCTTCATGTTCAAGTGCTAGCCGTGGTTTTCACAAATAGCACTTTTACCTATGATATACTGTGGAGCCATTCACATGTCCAATTTTGATCTGGGGTTTGAATCAAGATAAGCAATGCAAGTCTATAGAGCTGTGAAAAACTCAGACCACACTCCTATGTCATCTGAGTCCAGTCTGATTTCCACAGACTGTCACATAGATGAAGGTGGAGAACTTATTTATTTTTTTCTCCACATAAGAGAAAAGCGGATGACACTCAAACAAAACTGGTCAAGCTCTGATCACATTCTGTTCAAAATAATCTGTTCTGTCATCTGAATGAGGCCTAAAAATCATAATAACTCATTAATGACTGGCAATGTTTTTTCCCTTTTTTCCCACTCTGACTTCTGTGGAATTATTTTATGCTGGAGTTATTGTATTATTCTGCAGTTCTGTCATATCATTATTTTATTTTGTTGTAAAGGGGAATTTGGCCGACATCTACTTCCGTGTCGCTAATCACCTTACATAAGGGTCCCTGGATCTCTGTGTGTTGGCGTGCAGGTGCAATACTGTTACGGTCTCTGCTGCTGACACCGTCACTTCAAGATCTTCCAGAATTTGTGGGACACTGGGAACCATTAGCTCCACAATGAAGAAAAGAAACAGATGTACAAAAATATAGTCTAGTTTACTAGGACTGGAACATATGTCTTAGGGGTAGCAGGAACAATGCTTAAGGCTTTCATCTGTACAGTATGACAGAAGTTCACACTCGGTGGTTACTGACATCGGCACATTACCTGTGAAGACCGTTGCATAAGAATAACAGGCTATACTGAGGGTCTCCATCTCGAGGTATCTTTCTTTATCTTTAGCTCAACCAAGACTAAAGGCCCCATCTCACATAGCGAGATCGCTAGCGAGATCGCTGCTGCGTCACTGATTTTGTGACGCAGCAGCGATCTCGCTACATGTGACACAGCGGCAACTGACCCCCCCTGCTGAATATCTTTGATCATGCTCGAAAGTCCTAGGCCATTTTTTGACCATCGGTGTCCCGCTGGTCAGCATGCATCGCTGTGTTTGATGCCGACGAGCGACCTCGTTGGTGACGCAGAACTCTGGGACGCAGGCTGGAATCGTTCAGAATAGCTGATGTGTGACAACGCACCAGTGATCCTTACGAGGTCATATCATTGTCGGGATCGCTGGTGCATTGTTGAAGAGATCTGCTTGTTTGGCAGCTTACTAGCGACCATGTAGCGACGCACCAGCGATCCCTACCAGGTCGTATCGTTGTCGTGATTGTTGGTGCATCGCTATGTGAACCGGGATCCTTACTATAAAAACAGGACCTATCCACTACTGCCCATTACTCATCCCAACAGCGGGATGGTCCTACAGTTAACACTGTCACCCCTTACTAACAGGAAACTGCAGCCTCCATAGGATAAAACACACAAAAATAAACAGGTCCCATTAAATATTATCAAAGGGGTCTTCAGAGAAAGTGTTTGGCCAACTTCTCCACCTTTACATTTTTTATATTCTAGTAGTTCTACATTGAATGAGGGAATTCAGTTATTTTAAAAGGAGTTTACCACATCAAAAGTGAAATAGTATATAGGCTTCCCTAATTAAAATCCAATATTGTTTTATTCAATAGCTGCGGCTTCTCCTGTGTATTTGTTGATAAAGCTGCTCTGCTTTAGAATACAAGTTGGTAAGAGCCCATTGAGCCCAGTGATTAGCTGCAGTGGTCATGCACAGCATGACATGGTGCTTTTTAGAGCTTCGGGCAGCCGCTTATTATTTTCAACTTCTTCCCTCTCCTTTGTTTCTTATGCTTTGTGGTCTGGAGAGACCTCAGCATATAACAAAGGTCATTTTGGAACAATTTAATACATGTCCAGAAGCAAAGTTGAATAGCAGAAGAGAGTGATGGCAAGTGAACAGAACACATAGACAATAAAGTTCTCTTCTCACCTTAGTATGTTGAGTACCAGGTGGGTACAACTCAGCTTTACACTGGAGAAAGCTTCAAACCACCATTGTCCGACTGAGCAGACCATTCCATCTATAAGTACCAGATTGAGCTTCAAAGAGTGGGCAGAGACTGTAGTGCTGATGTCCCTCCATTTCATTGAGCATCCCTGAAAATGAATTGTCCACCAAACCAATTATTACCATCTTTTGAGGTCACTTTTGTTTTGGGTTAAATGTATTTGGACTAATTTGAATCTGTGTGCCAAATCAGTTATGCATGACCAAAACAAATTTCGGGCGATTCACTCATCTTCATCTGTTTGCTGTAAGCAACTGTAAGTGGCTCCTGTGGGTAGATATACTTTTCTCATTTAACTGGATAGCAGTATGAAAGGAAGCTGTGAATTTACAGTTTTATATATAAAAATAAAGAGCAAAGCATTAAACTATATAAAACATAGGAAATCTATGTATGTTAAACCCTTAACCCAGTGTCCATACTAGAAACAGATGTGCAAGAAAAAATTAGGTCAACTTCCTGAATATATACAAAATCACTTCTTTATTTCACACCATATATAAAAAAGAACAACTGCGTCAGAATGTGATCTCTGTTTTTATTTTCACATGGTCACAGTTGTTTTTTTTATATGGTGTGAAATAAAGAAATGATTTTGTGTACTGTATATTCAACAAGTAGATCCAATTTTTTCTTGCACTGCTACCCGATGATCAGACGGACTATGGATCTTTGCTATGGCATTCAAGGCTACCCAACACTAATTACACGTTGAAGCAAGTTCCCCTTTTTTTCTCATTCTTGTAGAAACAGATGTGTCTTTCCTTACCTTTCTTGAAAAAAAACATGATTTTGGAACAGGCTGTTAGGGCTGGCGGAAGGCACCAAATAATATTAAGATGGTAATAAGTTGCGTTTGTAGCCCGGGGTCCACCATGCAGAGATGGTAAACTGCTGCTCGGTAATGACGGATACAAGATAGCGGTATAACTAACACACGCAGGTTAACCTCACCCGGTATGTAAAAGGCGAACCCTGTTACTTCACAGGGCCGTGTGGTGCCCTGCTTCTTTATTGCCACAAAAGGGTTAAATATGTACAGTTCTGTATGTGTTTTGTGAGCAATGAGAGTTATGCTTTCTCTGCTAGACACACACACACACACAATTAGCCTCATTCCCTCATTTGTCTGAAGCTGAGAGCTTTGCAGACATACCCTAACTGGGAGGGGCCAACTTGTTGTCTCATATTGAAGACGGAGGAAGTACACTTGGACTCAATGATGACATGTGGCTGATCCAGGAGTGAGAGCTAAGAAACAGGGAACCAGCCCCTAGATCATCCATGCTTTCAGAGCTGGGTGGTAAGCTGAGAGACTGCGTGGGATTACACAAAGAGCAGAAAAGTGTTTTCCCTCAGAAATTCTGCAATACCCTGGAATCAGTGAAGGACAGTGCAAGTGGGAACTTGAGCTGCGTCACAAAGGATTCAAACTGCAAGTTGCTGAAGGCGAAATACACAGTGAGTAGAGGCAATACTGGGAAGTTCTAAACTCCAGAAAGCCTTGGTCCCAGAAGGGATTAGAATAGCAGGAGGTTACACTGAGTCACAGCAAACAGAAAGATAACTCCCATTCTCCAGAGCAGACTGTAACCTGATGAGAGTTGTAATATCTCTTCTGAACTGCACCTGAACTACAGTAAATGATAAAGTGACTTTCCTTGTCTCCTGCCTTATTACTCTGTGCCTTCTACTTGCATCACAATCTCTGGGGGTCCTGCCCTGGTTGGAGGGGTTTTAACATCTGCACAGC
Source organism: Dendrobates tinctorius (assembly GCF_039654945.1). NCBI lineage: Eukaryota > Metazoa > Chordata > Amphibia > Anura > Dendrobatidae > Dendrobates > Dendrobates tinctorius. Next base: position 3,254,847 of record NW_027361763.1, on the reverse strand, counting down.
CATCACCATCTACTCCCCCAGGGATCATCTGCAGCGTCGGCTATACTACAGCCGAACACTCTCCAACTGGTGTCACGAATCACTACATAAACTTTATCCCCATTCAATTCTACCCCTTTAACATGACCGCCTCGGGCCACGGACCGGGTCACCGCTGCTGTGACATCTCCCATTAAAGTTAACAGGCCCGGTACCGAGTATCCCACGGCCCCTCGGGCACGTCAGTCACAATAAGGCAGGGTGAATGCTAGTGTCTTGGTCACAGTACCCTGCCCCAAGGACACGGGGTCCCTCTAGAGCCACTAGTGTTCGGCCCTGCAACTGTAGTACCAGTAAAAGTAACAAAAGGTTAACCACTCGAGGTGCATACAGCGCCGCTCTGGCGGATGACACTAACCAGCCTAAACTTAGTCTAGAAAGTGCACTAATTGCACACTGCACCACTCTGACGAATGCTGCTGTGAATGTGGTACAGTATTTCCTTGTGCTGGATGGCACACTGTGGCACTAACACGTGTGAAGAGCTGGGTGCACTGTGGTGCTTAGGCAATGCCACTACTAGGCGCTGACTCTAACTCTGATACCCTATTACATGCACAACCAAGGGAGGGAGTCTTAATGAGTCAGTCACCTGAAACATGCATCCATTATCACACACACCAGTGCATAAATCTATATTAGCGCATGGCCGGGCAGCCATGCGAACCTTTTATAGGAGCAGCCTTCCGGGACCTTCCTGATGGCCCGATCCAAGCTGCTTGAGGACCTGAGCATGTGACCTCCAACCACCAATGAGCGGTCATCTCACAGGCATGCTCAGATGGAGAAAAGCAGGACATAGTCCCAGGAGCGTCTGCTAGCTGCTGACTCATGCATGGTGTTATAGCTGAGTCTGGAGCAGCAACCAGACGCCTAGCATTAGCCTGGGCAAGATGCTGGGACCGACGTCTCTGCTGAGCAGGAACCTCTGCGGCCGCAGAAGAACGGAAGACCACAGAGGACATGGTTTGAGATTCCCCCTGTGCAGTGGGGAAAACTCAATGGTTAACACAGGCAACTTTGCAATTTACCTTTGTTTAAAAATCCTATCTCTTCTCAAAAATAAAAAAAAATTTCATTCTTTTGTGTACAGCTTATTACTGAGCTTACAGGCCACCTCAGAAGTCTGCTAGAGGTGGCCACCTTGCTTGGGAGTTTTTTATGATATGGCTTGCATGCACTGCTGTGAAGATGGTGATATCCAGCAAGCTTCATTGCCCTGGAGCTCCTCTGATGCAGCAGAGGCAAAGTTGCCTCTATTAGTAGTATTAGCAGTTGTGCAGTTCAGGCCTACAAACTTAATCATGCCACCAGCCCCAACTAATAAACTTCAGGAGCACTCCAAACCTTGGAAACCAGCAATATGAAAAACAGGGATGCTGTGCACTCCCAAAGACATAAGATGAAAGCAATCCTTTAACCAAATTTAAGAAAAGGCTCAATAGTACACCCAAGGCGTATAGAAAGTCGAAGTATTGACTGTTCAGATATAAGAAAAAATTTAAGTAAAAATTTGAAAAGTAGTAAACATTGAAAACCGGTGTTCAGAAACTGGAAATGGACTTACAGAGGAGGGAGATGGTTTTTGGCATCTCAGTTGTGTACACCGACAAATTTGGAATGACCGTCACATTGGTTGACCTCAGGTTACCCTTCAACAGATATTAATGACTTTTGATGGCATTTATTACAGTGTTGAATTTCAGCAAATTTATGTTGAAATCACTACTATGTTTGTAATAAGCTTTTAATTCTGTAATACACTGCATGTTGGAGTTTTTCAGGATATACAGGGACATCAAATAATATAATCTCCTTAAGAATTCTGTAAACAAGCTTAAAAGGCAGAATACTGGATCATTAAGAAGTTTAGCTATAAATGCTGCTCGGGATAAAATATCATTACTTTTGGCTTTTAGCTGAACGTTTTCATCTTAGTTATTCCAGATTTTATGCCGGTTTGGAGATAAATGATTCATCTTGTTACACATTAGAAATTGTTTACCTCGGTTTTGGCGGAATTTGTGCTTAACTTTTTTTTAGAGCCTTTCTTTCAGCAATTAAAGGGTTTTTTTTATTAAATAGTTTTTGTTTCTTTAGAAAGATTATTACTTGCAGAAAGTAGCCCCAATCATCTTAACTTGTTTGTAACACTGATAGCATGAATAACAGACACTATTTTTTGTTTTTAAAATATTGTTAATAGGTGTATAAGAACCTAATAGGTGTATAATAGGTGTATAATAATAATATACATATAATCTTATACACCTATTAACACCTAATAGGTGTTAATAGGTGTATAAGAACCTAAAGGAATTTTCCAATTTCAGAAAATCACGGCTACCCGAATGCAGTTTGTAAAAAAAAACCTAAAAAATATTGTGCTTTACTTACCATCTCCAGGACTGGAGATTTTTCTTTTTTTTTTAAACAAGCTGCATCCGGTGGTGAGGGGTTGTATGAAACTGGAAAACCCCTATAATTCTTTTCTTTGGTTACACACATGCAATTTATCAAGTTACTCTGTACACTAAATTTTTAGTAACCACAGATAAGATCTACCACTGAATGTTACTGAAGTTGACAAAGTGACTCCACCCTCTCTGACATCACTTCCTGATCTGTAAATATTGGAATACTCTGACTTCCTGCTCCACCTACCTGAAAAACAAATATTGCGCTCTCTCTACTTTATGGCCCAAATGCAGAAGCAATCGCTATATCTCACCTGGTGAGGTGGATCTTTGAAGCTCTTGGTCCCGAAGAGCAGTTGTAAAGACTCAATGACAGATTACACTGATGCAGCAAGATGCGCTAGTGGGCAACAGAGGCCAAATGGTAGTTAAAACAACAGACACTATAGAAGCTGGACGCATAGTGGAGAGACCAACCAAGCAAACTGAAATTTCATGATGGCTAGGCAATGTGGCATAGCAAGTTATACAAGGAGACTCATTGAAAAGATGTAGCTCATTTGATAAGGTCAGGAGACTCATGAACCTTTGAAACAGAATCCAGCAATGCAATAGACTTGGGTATCTAAGTTTGTACTCTGTTGCAATGTAGCAGAGCCCATTGATGTAGCTGAGTAAGATATGTCAGGAGACATAAAGTGTTAAAGTATTCTAATTTACAGAGATAATGACTTTTGGGTTTTCATTGGCTGTAAGCCATAATCTTCAATATTAACAAAACTAAACACGTGAAATACATTACTCTGTAATGACTCTATATAATTTATGAGTTTCACTTTTTGTATTGAAGAACTGAAATAAATTAACTTTCTGATCATATTCAAATTTTGTGAGAAGCATCTGTACTATGCAGGAAAAATCTAAGGAGCAAAAAAGCACAACAGGATTTTATCCAAAGGCAAAGAGCAATAATGTGAAGGAAAATTATAACCTCGTAAAGTTGTGTCTCACACAACAGGGATCAAGCTTCAATCTGTGGGCTGCTGCAATCACATGGGTTAGAAAACCTTTGAAAAGCAAAAAGAGAAACAATGGATGGGCCATTTGCACTGCTGCTGAAGATCAGAAAGAATGGTCCAGGCTACAAAGTAGATTTGATACGGTTTTATACCAATGTGATTTTATACCCTGATGAAGAAGTCTGAAGACCTTGAAAGGCATTGATAATAAACACCATCAGTCTACTTTGTATCCTGGACCATTCCTTTGGTTTTCCATCAGCAATGCATAAGACCCACCTGTTGTTTCTCTTCTGACAGGTGACATACCGTAATATTGAAACCGCCCAGCAATGTAACAGAGCTGGAAGTGTCAGGGGAGAGGTGGTGATATTTATTAGCTACAAGGATACCAACTAAGTGATTACTCAGATAGTGAGTTGTTATCTTAACAAGCCTATAGGGCCTAGAAACGTTCCTCAGAGGTCAGTGCCAGGCTACCATTGTAACTTGTTGAAGCTGAAAACTGGATGAGCTCACTATCGCAAAGGTATATGGAGGTCCTGCAAACCCCTCGGCCATGGCAAGTAAATCCAATATTAAGACAAAAAAAGCCTCTGCAATAAAATCTAGCCAGCTTTATTACACTTTAATTAAAATCTGGTCACAAACAGGACAGTGTTCTGGTGTTAAAAAATGAGGATGAATGAACTCATGGAGATCAACAGCCAACACTGCGGAGACACCATCACATGTTTCTCAACGCAGTGATTCTAGAGCAATGCCCCATCCCTTATGGGAAATATGTAAAAACATACAAAACACAAGCCACGGAGACACCATCGCATGTTTCTCAACGCAAGCAATGACTAGCCAGGTCTTTCCCCGGGAAGGAACAACCACGGGAAGGGCAGTCTCCAATGAAGAAAACCACCTATGCCAAAACATGGTATCCATCCACAGACAGCTGTTTCAGGGTATTGCTCTTCATCAGTGTGGAGTAGGAAACTGGCCAGTAGGAGCAATGCCTAGTAGAAGACTGTGAAAAATGAGGATGAATGAACTCATGGAGATCAACAGTGTTCTGGTGTTGACGCATTTCGACTAGAAGAGTCTTATTTGTAACATAATGGTTACGTGATGCATACAGGAACAAAGAAATTTGGTTCCTGGGGTCAGAAAGTGGAGAGTCCAACACTGGAGCCATGATTGGTGAGTTATAAAAAGAAGCTATTAAAAAGCTTAGAGAACCTAGTATTATTGGTATAATGTGCAACGTGCACTAAGGTGGCCATCAGAGCATGATGATTCTTTTGAATGAAATCAATGTAATTTTAAATTACGTTCTTAACATATCAATTAAATAATATTAATAAAGTCTTCTAAAGAAAACAAGGGTGGTATACCATTTGCTTTATAAGCTGCTGCAGCTATATTTGGGTTTTGGCTGAAGATATAGGGCAGCCATCTCGACTTTCATAATCTCTCCATACATGGGCCCTTATCAGCCAGAAATGTATGACTTAAATGTGCCATAAATATGTAAAATTGGAATACCCCTTTAATAAAAGTTAGAAAATAACCTCAATCCAAGAGCCAGAACACTGGAAATCTACAAGTTACATTACAATTTTACATTACAATAATCCCGCATGTTTGGGACCCCTGAGGTGTCAGAAATATCGAGATGAGACCTGTTGCAGCATTTTTATTTACTTTACCATTGTTGTTGTATTTGTTGCTTACAGTTCTATCAGATCTATTATTTTCCTAAACTCAGTGTCACATTTAATTTATTTTCTGGTGCGTGTCTTCTCTGTATCAGAAAGCTTATAAAAAAGGTAATGAATAATTCAATAAATAAAGTCAACCTAAACAAAATAATTACTCGCTGTCTGCACATTCTAGCTGGTGATTGTCAGGTAATAAAGTCAAATATTATCAATTGTCTGTTTCACACAGTTTATTCTTGTTATAAGGAACTTCCCAGAATGAGTGGATTACTGGAAATTGCACTGCTGGGACCCCCTCTCAAAATCTGTAATATTAGGGTTAAACTAACAGCAAGTGTTAAGTTTCCCTGCAACAAATTTACAGATGTAATAAATCATTACACAGTTCTTATTGAAATCAGTTGTCTCTCCATGTTATACAGTAAATGGATATGTGGGGTCCTACATTATAGGAGATGGTCCATGTAGCTTTTATATCCCCTGGTTAATAGAATCCTTTTGTAACCCTAAAAATTTTCCAAAAGGGAATTTAAATAAGGGGCTTTCAAACAAGACACACAGTTAAAATAATGTCACTTGTATGAAAGCAAATGTTAAGTTATTACCTAGATATAATCTGCATGAAAAGTTTCACTCCTTTCTTTGTCTAGTCGACCCAAGATATAGTATAAGTTGGAAGAGTCTGTTGAGAAATTGACACTTAAGTAGTTAGTAAGGTAGCCTGGCCAGAGGAGCTGTTTGGCAGAAAGGTAGTTGGGAAGCTACATCAAAGCCCGAAGGTTGCGAACTGGAGCAACATCATCAGGCAGAAGCAAAGTCAAACTACAGTTTGATTTCAAGGAACAGAAATCAAAAACACCAAGAAGAGGTACCCCAATCACAGTGTCAAATATTAAGCAAAACTAGAATTGTCAGCCAGGGACAGCCTGATGAAGGCTAAAATGGGGAGCAGCCCTACTTTCAACTCCTGCAGAAAACTAATTATATTTTGACTATTAAGCTCACTGATTGACGAAAATAAAACTAGCCAGAGGGACACAAGTCCTAGCAGCACTATGGTTAAACAGAAAAACACATTGATTGCCATTCGATTCTCTGAGACAAACAGTGCATGTTGGGATTTTTTCCTGGGATTATTGGATCAACCTGGTCCAACTAAAGAACCGGACAAGTGTACCACTCCATAAAAAGACATGAGAATGTGTGTTATCTGTCAAAAACAAAGATTGCACTTGTCAGAGTTATAAGGTCATCTGCACAAGCCCTTAGATGTTTGATCTCTTAGGATTTCTGGAAAAACTGGAGTGGAGTAGCGAGTGATCAAAATGATTTTGAATACATGAGGCTCACCTCCTTAGCCTTCCTTCAGTCGGAATCATCCCCCATCCACCTGGTAAGAGGAATTTTGCTTACTGTGCATATACTAGCATGTCTGCAATACCACTTGGTTTACACCTCCTGTTCACATACATGCGGATGTGCCTCATGTTTATTCACGCACACTTCAGTGCAATCATTGTATAAGTTTTACCCAGGTGATGGAGTGACCTCTGGCTGATGCTGCCTTTGCCTATCTTCTAGCTTTCCCTTGTGCAAATGAGAATAACGCTAATCCCTGTACATTGTGATATACTTGTAGAAAGCTATTAAGTCTCCTCTCAGTCTTCTCTTTTGTAAGCTAAACATTCCCAATTCCTCTAACCGTTCCTCATAGGACATTGTTTGCAGACCGGTCACCATTCTGGCTGTTCTTCTCTGAACTTGCTCCAGTTTGCTCATGTCTTGTTTAAAATGTGGCGCCCATCAGCTCATTACTAAAGGAGGAATGTCAGATAGGGCTAAAGGAACAGATATCTCTAGGCTGGTTATTGGGTCAAATATGCAGGGAAAAAAAGGTGCTCATCCAGCAGCTGGACTAACACACTTTTCTCCTGCACTACTGGACAACCCCAGCCTAATAACTTCAGTTCCCTATATAAAATAAAAATAGTATATACCTCCACAGAGATGACATTCTAGCACTTTTATCGCCACTATTCCAGAAGGGTGACACGACCTTGTTGTTTTGCAAGTCTGCTGCAGCCAATTATTGGCCTTTGGTCAGCTTTCGTTCCTCAATATTCAGGGCAGACATCAGCTCTGATGAGATAGTAAAGGATGCAATGAACCAGATCGGCTGCAACAGACACGTGACACAATAATGTCGCGTGACCCACCGGTGCTTAAATGGCTCTAAAGTCATTAAGTTGAGGTTGTCCAGTAGTGGACAACCACTTAAGGGTTTTGCTTTGAAAAAATCTATTATATTTGTGTTTCATTAAATATAAGACTTTAAAAATAATTCAGAAAGGAAAGGGTAGACACATCTGTACAAGAAAAGAAATTTGAGTTAGGAGCCATAGACCCTTTTAAATCCATTAGAATATAAGAATATATCCATTTGTAAATAGTCAAGATAATGTCCTCCTTCTTCCATGGATTCCGTACTAATGGCATTTTAATGCCATGTATATGAGGGAAAAATTGGAGCAAATGATGGGAAAAACAAAAGACACATTTTAAAGCACCGATGCTAAAACATTGACTAATAGGATGTTTCAGTTCTCTGTAGGTTTTTACCAAATAGAAACGTTAATTTCAGAAGACAAAAGAGAAAACACTAAGCGAGCAAGCTGTATTAATAATATATACCAGATCATTTGAGGATAAAAGCACAAAAACACGAAGAAATGAGGCAGACTGGGAGATGGTGAGTAATTATATTAAATCTATGGATGTGTTGAGAAACAAGTCAATTTGCTTAGAAGGAAGTCTTGTAATCACATTCTTTATGGGGTTTTATTCTAATGTGAATTAGCAGCAAAATATAAAGAAAAGAGAGAAAATGCCACTTCTGACTGTAGTAATTATGTACAAACAAATACTAAAGAACATAAAGGCAGGAATACTAATGACCAAGTGTGGAGAAAAAGTTAACTCCTGAAAGCGGCTGCCAGCTTCAGACAACGGATTTTTGTTAAAAGTGTCCGCTACAATAGGTTAATCATATTGTATCCCAGCAATCAGCTGTAATATATCTGTTCGATTTCCCTGCAGTGCCACCATAGGACAAAAAAAAAGTATTACATGGTGTCTATTGAACTTAGTATGCCATCTTGAGATATAAAACGTTCTTTGGTTAATGTCCAAATGAATAAACCAAAAAAAATGCCTTTTTTCTGAATTCTGCACCTTTTCTGTTTTCAAGGTTGGGGAACCTCCACTTTCTCTCGGGTTCTGTTACAAACTGAGCACTGTGTCTGTAATACTGAATAGTGGATTATATCAACGTGTCACCATTTCCATTTCATGATATCATCCTCTTTTATTTAAGCAGCTATTAAAAAAAACACCCATCCCCAAAACATTATAATAAGGTCAATTGGATCCTCTGGTTGAACATGAGGTCCATCATATTTATGTGATCTTCTCGACAGATGACGTGACTAAAGAAAAGATTTTTCTGAGGTCTTCTTGGGACAAAAGCACACAATATTGCAATACCGTAAGAAATACGAGAAGCGGAGCGCGTTGGTGATGCACATCTGGGTGAGTTGCGTGAGGACATTACACCTATAAGAGCCTAAGAATCCATAGCTGCAGCCCTGTGGTTGAAGGGAAAATTCTTCCTGACGACAATTCACTTTAGTGGAGAGATCACAGGACCTGGGCTTCGTCTGTGGGAATGAAGAATCCTTGATAGTATAAAATTAAGGTTTTTAGTACACAACACGCTTCAGTCCTTGACTGGCGCCTTTTCCATGGTAAAAACAAAATGTGAAAGAAAAGATTTTGCATTTAAACACTCAGTCCAAATGTTCTTCTTGGATATAAGCTGCCACCAGAGGTGATGAACAGCTGCTTGCTCTCATCTCATCATATGGAGCAAGCATAGTGAACACTGTGACTACAGCTTTCTAATGTGCATGGTCGCTTTTAAGTCAAGCACTTGTTTGGTCACCATTTAGTTAGTCTAAGTTCATGTGAAATTAATTCTTGCTAATACAGAAAGTATAATGAGGTGGATTTGATTTCAGGAATCCAAATTTCCCCGGCACCAGAATTCGTTGTTAAAGAAACTGTTAGAATTTAAAGTGTACCTGTAATTTTTCAGAAGTCATTACGAATAATATGTTCTGTGTGTGCAAAGAGCACATTAGAAATAACACTTTTGCTCACTATTATTTAGCTTGTGTAGTGCATTTGTTTAGGCTTCATGCTCTTTCCCTAAGCTTCAGTTATCTCTGAGCTAGTGAGTGGTGATTAATTGTCTCCTATACATCACACAGATTTGAGGAATTCCTGCTTCTCTGCCTCTATTAGCACCTGGTCAATGGCAGCAACAGAATAGAGAATATTATATAGCAATAATGAGCAGTGTGGCTGTGATTTCAACTCCTGCATCAGCTAAAAATGCTTACTGTTGTGAGTTCATTCTCTGGTTCACCAGTTGTGAGTTCCCCTTCCAGTCTCCCTCTGGTGGTGACAGGAGGTAGTGAGGCTGGTTTGATCGGTGGAGGTCTGCCACCTGAGAATGAGGATGACGATTGGACCTCAGGATTCTCAGATTGGATTTAAGACAGCCGACGCCCTATTCAGTTGCTGGTGATTCCTTCTGGCTTGTCAGCTCTTGGTTTTCAGCTCTGTTCCAGTCATCTAAAGCTAAGTTTTTCTGCTAATGTTCACACTTGATTTTGTTGGTCTGTTCAAGTTTTTTGTGTGGTCAACCAGCCACGGCTGGGGGCTGTGCTGAATTTCCACTCTTATTTATCAGTATTTTGCCAATTGGCTTTTTGTCCCTTACTAGTTCGGTCTCTTTTTGCTCTGTCTCAGAATATTTCAGAGTGCTGATATAGTGGGAGAAGTCTAGTGACTTCAGGGTTAATTTTGCTATCAGAAGTGTTGGACATGATTTTTGTAGGGTTTTTTGCAGGTTGCAGACAGTGGCTTTCCTTTCCTTTCCTGTCTAGTTAGTTTGGGCCCCATCATTTGCTCAGCCTATTTTCCTGTCTGTGTTTGTGCCTTCATCTTGTTTCACCATTAATACATGTTTGGGGGCTATCTATTCCTTTGGGGTCTGCTCTGGGGCAGTTAGTTTTCCCTTTTCTTGCTTTAGGCTTATTTAGTCCTCCGGCCGTGACGAGGCATCTAGGAACATCGTAGGCATGCTCCACGGCTACTGCTAGTTGTGTGGTAAGATCAGGGATCTGCAATCTGCATAGTTACTAACTTCTCTGGTTTTCTGTGAATTAGCTTGTTTTGCTTTTTTCTCCTCGGTGACCCATTCATAACAGAATCACCAGCCATAATGCAGATTCTAGGGTTCTCAAAAGCAGGAAAGAGTTGTTAAAAAAAAAAAAAGAAAAAAGTGTCAGAATTTTTTTTTTTTTATATTTTTTCCTCTTTTTTCTCTGGGGCCGTAGGAGGATTTTTTTTCTTTTTCCTAATGGAGATTAAGCAATTGTCTGATCGTGTGGAGCAGCTGGCTGCTGAAGTGCAGGGAATTTCCACCTACCTCATTCAGTCACATGCTGCTGAACCTAAGATCCCTTCTCCTGATATGTTTTCTGGGGATCGGGCTAAATTTCTGAATTTTAAGAATAATTGTAAATTATTTCTGGCCTTGAAACCTAACTCATCGGGGAGCGCTGAGCAGCAGGTTAAAATTGTCATCTCCTTGCTGCGCGGCGATCCCCAGGATTGGGCTTTTTCTCTGACACCTGAAAATCCTATTCTGACTAATGTGGATGCATTTTTTCAGGCCTTGGGGTTGTTGTATGATGAACCTAGTTCCGTTGATCAAGCTGAGAGAACCCTGTTGGCATTAAACCAGGGTCAGGATTCTGCAGAGTTATACTGTCAAAAACTCCGAAAGTTGGCGGTCCTTACTACATGGAATGATAGTGCATTGGCAGCTCTCATTCAGAAGGGTTTATCAGAGACCATAAAAGATGTTATGGTGGGATTTCCTGTTCCCTCTGGTCTGGATGATTCTATGTCAGTAGCCATTCAAATTGATCAGCGTTTACGTGAACGTAAAACTACACGTGAGGTGCTGCCACTAGAGTTGAGCGACTTTGGTCGGATCGGGTTTCATGAAACAAAATTTGTTTCAGATGAAACTCGTCCGACTAGGGCAAAAAAATTCAGAGTTTCGTCCGAAACCCGACCCCAATGCAAGTCAATGGGAAATAAAAGTTGGCATTGAGCGGACGAAACTCCGACTTTTTTTGCCCTAGTCGGACGAGTTTCATCTGAAATAAATTTTGTTTCATGAAACTCGATCTGACAAAAGTCACTCAACTCTAGCTGCCACCTTTAGAACAAACATCTGAACCTATGCAATATGATGGGGTTTTGTCTAGGGCGCAACGTCAGGAGTTTAGAAGTCGTAATAAGCTGTGTTTTTTCTGTGGAAACGTCTCTCATACTATTTCTGTCTGCCCAAAAAAGAGAAACATTTTGCACACACATTTGCTGTGGGCAGTATACAACCTAAGTTTCTTTTGGCAATTACTCTGATCTGCTCCTTATCCACGTTTTCCACGAAGGCTTTTGTGGATTCAGGAGCAGCGTTGAATCTGATGGATTTGGACTTTGCTAAATGTTGTGGTTTTTCCATGATGCCTCTGCGGATGCCTATTCCTTTGAGGGGTATTGATGCTACTCCTTTGGCGGAGAATAAACCTCAGTTTTGGACCCAGGTGACAATGCGAGTTGCCCCAGACCACCAAGAAAATTGTAAATTTTTGGTGCTGCATAATTTTCATGATACTATTGTTCTGGGTTTTCCTTGGTTGCAAATTCATAATCCAGTTTTGGATTGGAAATCTGGGTCTGTGGTGAGTTGGGGTTGTCAGTGTGTTCTTAGGGCCGCTTCTGTTTTCTCCACCTCTCCTCAGTCTCTTGATATTCCTGATTATCTAGCCGATTTTTCTGATGTATTTAGTGAGAGCAAGTCTGCATCTTTGCCTCCTCATAGGAGTTATGACTGTGCAATTGAGTTGATGCCTTGGTATAAATTTCCCAAGGGTAGGCTTTTCAACTTATCAGTACCCGAACATGATGCTATGCGATCCTATATTAAGGAGTCATCGGAGAAGGGTCATATTAGACCATCCTCGTCACCTTTAGGTGCTGGGGTTTTTTTGTGGCCAAGAAAGATGGTTCATTAAGACCGTGTATTGATTATCGTTCCCTTAACAAGATGACGGTTAAATATCAGTACCCGTTACCTCTGATGTCTGATTTATTTTCCAGAGTTAAGAGTGCCTGCTGGTTTACTAAGCTTGACCTCAGGGGGGCGTATAATCTTATTCGCATCAAGCACGGGGATGAATGGAAGACGGCGTTTAATACTCCAGAGGGACATTTTGAGTACCTGGTGATGCCTTTTGGGCTCACTAATGCCCCTTCTGTCTTCCAGTCCTTTATGAATGATATTTTCCATGACTTTGTGGATAAGTGTTTGATCATCTATCTGGATGATATTTTGATCTTTTCTAGTGATTGGGATCCTCATGTGGAACACGTCCGGACTGTGTTCCGGATTTTGAGGGAGAATTCCCTGTTTGTTAAGGGATCGAAATGCCTCTTTGGTATACAGAGGATTTCATTTTTGGGATTTATCTTATCTCCATCGACTATTGAAATGGACCCGGCCAAGGTACAGGCCATTTATGATTGGGTTCAGCCTACTTCTTTGAAGGCTCTCCAGAAGTTTTTGGGTTTTGCTAATTTCTATCGTAAATTTATAGGTAATTTTTCTGGTATTGTCAAACCACTGACTGATCTGACCAAGAAGGGCGCAGATGTGCTGAATTGGTCTCCTGAGGGTATCTCAGCATTTCAGGAGCTTAAGCAGAGATTTACTTCAGCTCCAGTTTTACGGCAACCTCATGTCTCACTTCCATTTCAGGTGGAGGTAGATGCTTCTGAGATTGGTGCAGGAGCTGTTTTGTCCCAAAAAGACCCTGTGACTTCTAGGATGAATCCCTGTGCCTTCTTTTCTCGAAAGTTCACCCCATCTGAATGCAACTATGACGTGGGGAATCGGGAATTGTTGGCCATGAAGTGGGAATTTGAGGAGTGGAGACATGGGTTGGAGGGAGCTAGACATCAAGTTGTGGTCCTCACCGATCACAAGAATTTGATTTATCTGGAGTCGGCCAAACTCTTGAATCCTAGACAGGCTAGATGGGCCTTGTTTTTCACGCGTTTTAATTTTGTTGTCTCTTTTCTTCCAGGCACTAAGAATGTTAAGGCAGATGCCTTTTCTAGGAATTTCTTTGCCAATTCTCTTAGTGTGACCGAGCCTACTACCATCCTAGGTGAGGGGGAAGTTCTTTCTGCCATTTCGCCTGATTTGAGACGCGCCCTGGAGGAATTTCAGGAGGATGAACCTGAGCGTTGCCCTATGGGAAAATTGTATGGTCCTGACCAGTGGAGAAAGAGAGTGATGTCTGAAATTCATTGCTCCGCATTGGCTGGTCATCCAGGTATTTTTGGTACCAGAGATTTGGTGAGTCGGTCCTTTTGGTGGCCTGCCTTATCTCGTGATGTCAGGAATTTTGTACAGTCCTGTGGGACTTGTTCTCGGTCTAAACCTTGTTCTTGTTCTAGTTGGTTGCTGATGCCCTTGCCGGTGCCCAAGAGGCCATGGACCCATATCTCAATGGATTTTATTTCTGATCTTCCTGTCTCTCAGAGAATGACTGTTATCTGGGTGATTTGTGATAGATTTTCGAAGATGGTCCATCTTGTACCACTCCCAAAGTTACCATCTTCCGCTGAGTTGGTGACCTTGTTTTTACAAAAGGTGGTTTGGTTACATGGGATTCCTGAGAACATTGTGTCTGACAGAGGAGTCCAGTTTGTTTCCAGATTCTGGAAAGCCTTTTGTTCCAATCTGGGAATTCAGTTATCCTTCTCTGCATTTCATCCCCAAACCAATGGACAGACTGAGAGAACAAACCAGACCTTGGAGTCTTATTTGAGATGTTTTATATCTGCTGATCAGGATGATTGGGTCTCATTTTTGCCCTTGGCCGAATTTGCACTGAACAATAGAGCTAGTTCTGCCACTTTGATGTCACCCTTTTTCTGTAATTTTGGGTTTCATCCTCGATTCTCTTCAGGGCAAGTGGAATCTTCGTCCTGCCCAGGTGTGGACACTGTGGTTAAGAGAATGCAGCAAATATGGGACCAAGTGGTGGATAAGTTGTCACTCTCTCAGGAAAAGGCCCAGCGATTTTCCAACCGGCATTGGACCATTGGTCCCCGGTTTAAAGTGGGTGATATGGTTTGGTTGTCATCTAAGAATATTCCTATGAAGGTTGCATCTCCTAAATTTAAGCCAAGATTTATTGGTCCTTATAAGATTTTGGAAATTCTTAATCCTGTTTCGTTTCGATTGGCTCTTCCAGTTACGTTCAAGATCCATAACGTATTTCACAAATCTCTGTTGAAAAGGTTTGTTGAGCCAGTGGTTCCTATGGCAGCACCTCCTGACCCTGTGTTGGTAGAAGGCAATGTGGAATATGAGGTAGAGAAAATATTTGATTCTCATTTGGTTAGACGGAGACTCCAGTATTTGGTCAAATGGAAGGGTTATTGGTTTGTGCTTTTCACCGGGCCCATCCTGATCGGCCTGGTGGCGTGGATGAGGGTTCGGTGACCCCTCCTCAAGGGGGGGTACTGTGGTGAGTTCATTCTCTGGTTTACCAGTTGTGAGTTCCCCTTCCAGACTCCCTCTGGTGGTGACAGGAGGTGGTGAGGCTGGTTTGATCGGTGGAGGTCTGCCACCTGAGAATGACGATGACGATTGGACCTCAGGATTCTCAGATTGGATTTAAGACAGCCGACACCCTATTCAGTTGCTGGTGTTTCCTTCTGGCTTGTCAGCTCTTGGTTTTCAGCTCTGTTCCAGTCATCTAAAGCTAAGTTTTTCTGCTAATGTCCACTTGACTTTGTTGGTCTGTTCAAGTTTTTTGTGTGATCAGCCAGCCCCGGCTGGTGGCTGTGCTGAATTACCACTCTTATTTATCAGTATTTTGCCAATTGGCTTTTTGTCCCTTACTAGTTCGGACTCTTTTTGCTCTGTCTCAGAATATTTCAGAGTGCTGATATAGTGGGAGAAGTCTAGTGACTTCAGGGTTAATTTTGCTATCAGAAGTGTTGGACATGATTTTTGTAGGGTTTTTTTGCAGGTTGCAGACAGTGGCTTTCCTTTCCTTTCCTGTCTAGTTAGTTTGGGCCCCATCATTTGCTCAGCCTATTTTCCTGCCTGTGTTTGTGCCTTCATCTTGTTTCACCATCAATACATGTGTGTGGGCTATCTATTCCTTTGGGGTCTGCTCTGGGGCAGTTAGTTTTCCCTTTTCTTGCTTTAGGCTTATTTAATCCTCCGGCCGTGTCAAGGCGTCTAGGAACATCGTAGGCACGCTCCACGGCTACTGCTAGTTGTGTGGTAAGATCAGGGATCTGCAATCTGCATAGTTACCAACTTCTCTGGTTTTCTGTGACTTAGCTTGTTTTGCTTTTTTCTCCTCGGTGACCCATTCATAACAGCTTACTGTATAGCAACATGATCTGTCTGTGCATCCCTCTGTTATTTCATTTTGCTTCTCCTTTTTCTTCCTCACTAATTCATCATCAATTTTAATAGGCAGCTGTAACCAGAATATCACAAAGCTGTCATTACTTTTTGCCATTAAGATGACACATTTTTACTGTTTTTCTGAATAAATGATGAGTTAAGAAAGCAAGAGGAGGAGATGTGGCAGATAAGAGGATAAAGCAAACTTTTTATAAGATGTATTAGAGCATTTTTTATGGTCATTTGCATTAATGATTAATGTTCATCTCCTTTATACAACAGCAATGATTTAAAGACCTTGGTCCCTAACAGGAGTCTTCCTCCCGTCCATGGTTTAGCTTCAGCAATTTATTGTCTTGTCAGAGATTCTCAGGTCTCCACGGGAAGGAGGCAAGCTGATTATATTCTTATTCCACTAATGGTTTTTGGGCTTTAAAACTTTTTCCTTACATCTTTTACTTTTCTGCTGCTTATATAAACTGAAAGCAAAACACAAAACAAATATACTGGAATAAAAAAGTAAAAAAACATATTGCAAAAATTGCATGAAGGTAGTAATAATAGTAATAATAAGGGTATTTAGTTAACATAATTTTGATCAAAATAATGTAGAAGCCATCCCGCCACGTCACGGCAACCCTTGTGGGACAGTCCTAACTCTTGTATTTAAAACCTTTCCACTTGTCAAGTGACGTAAATGTGAACAAGGACAGAGGGACTGAACCACCAGTAATAGTATAGGCCAGACAGGATGGATTTTCCAACTCAGAAACAGGGCGGTCACACCCTTATATGCACAGAATGCACAATGAAACAATTGAGAAACTGGGTCTGAGCAGAAAAAGTAAATTAATGTGCATGCAAAATGTAATTGCATATGAACACATGACCTTTACACAGAGAAAACCAAAAGCAAAACACAAAACAAATATCCTGGAATAAAAAAGTAAAAAACATATTGCAAAAATTGCATGAAGGTAGTAATAATAGTAATAATAAGGGTATTTAGTTAACATAATTTTGATCAAAATACTGTAGAAACCATCCCGCCACGTCACGGCAACCCTTGTGGGACAGTCCTAACTCTTGTATTTAAAACCTTTCCACTTGTCAAGTGACGTAAATGTGAACAAGGACAGAGGGACTGAACCAACAGTAATAGTATAGGCCAGACAGGATGGATTTTCCAACTCAGAAACAGGGCGGTCACACCCTTATATGCACAGAATGCACAATGAAACAATTGAGAAACTGGGTCTGAGCAGAAAAAGTAAATTAATGTGCATGCAAAATGTAATTGCATATGAACACATGACCTTTACACAGAGAAAACCAAAAGCAAAACACAAAACAAATATCCTGGAATAAAAAAGTAAAAAACATATTGCAAAAATTGCATGAAGGTAGTAATAATAGTAATAATAAGGGTATTTAGTTAACATAATTTTGATCAAAATACTGTAGAAACCATCCCGCCACGTCACGGCAACCCTTGTGGGACAGTCCTAACTCTTGTATTTAAAACCTTTCCACTTGTCAAGTGACGTAAATGTGAACAAGGACAGAGGGACTGAACCACCAGTAATAGTATAGGCCAGACAGGATGGATTTTCCAACTCAGAAACAGGGCGGTCACACCCTTATATGCACAGAATGCACAATGAAACAATTGAGAAACTGGGTCTGAGCAGAAAAAGTAAATTAATGTGCATGCAAAATGTAATTGCATATGAACACATGACCTTTACACAGAGAAAACCAAAAGCAAAACACAAAACAAATATCCTGGAATAAAAAAGTAAAAAACATATTGCAAAAATTGCATGAAGGTAGTAATAATAGTAATAATAAGGGTATTTAGTTAACATAATTTTGATCAAAATACTGTAGAAGCCATCCCGCCACGTCACGGCAACCCTTGTGGGACAGTCCTAACTCTTGTATTTAAAACCTTTCCACTTGTCAAGTGAAGTAAATGTGAACAAGGACAGAGGGACTGAACCACCAGTAATAGTATAGGCCAGACAGGATGGATTTTCCAACTTAGAAACAGGGCGGTCACACCCTTATATGCACAGAATGCACAATGAAACAATTGAGAAACTGGGTCTGAGCAGAAAAAGTAAATTAATGTGCATGCAAAATGTAATTTTGCTTATATAAACTGCCCAGTAATCATTTCACTCATTTTGATAAAGGCATTCATTTTTTTCATTAGAATTGTTACGAGCCTTTCATTGATATCTTTATCACTATACACTGCATTGCTAAAGGGATCCTGTCACGTGAAAAAATGCTATTAACCTGCAGATATGGGGTAAATCTTCAGATTAATAGCGATCTGAAGCTTGGCGGCTCCCACACTGAGAACCCTGCTACTGGGAAGAAAGAAATGTTATTCCTCCCAGCAATCTCTGGCTTGCCCATATAAAGGTGTGACCCGTAGAAGCGCTATTGAGCGCAAAACGGCTGTCATCATCACTCGCATACTCCTATCCTTACTCCCCGGCCATGATGTTTTAACAGTTGCCAATAAAAAGTGGAATTTTTACACAAGACCGATTAGTGCGATCTGCCTTTATCTACTTGCAGTCGTTGATGTTGTGCATTTCTCGATCAGCACCCTGAGTCGACAGGTGCAGCCTGCAGCATGTTGAAGCACTTGGGTCACCCTCCCAGGGCTGTGGAGTACTCGGTAGCGGGCCGGTCTCTCAGACGGGAATGTCACAGCAGCGGTGACCCGGTCCGTGGCCCTGGGGGCCCAAGTAAAAGGGAGATTGAATGGTGAAATGTAGTTGAAATGAATAGTTTGTGACTAGTGTTGAGCGATACCATCCAATATTGTGAAATATCGGATTGGATCGTACCGATACCTAAAAAGTATCGGGTATCGCCGATTCCGATACCGGAAACCAATGCAAGTCAATGGGACAGAAATATCGGAATTAAAAAAAACCCTTTCTTTCCTTGTAGGGTAATTCTACATGAAGAAAAACAACTAAGAATAATGTAGAATGTATTGGGGGAGGTGGAGGAGACATTAAAGGCTTAAAGGTTTATGGAATAGCAGGAATAATTTTTTTTTTAAAAGACGTTCGGAGTTACAAAGATATTGACTATGTTAACCTTTTTTATATTTTGTCAGATATGTATGTTTCACTACTTCCATGCTCTTCACCTTCTTTTTTACTTCTCCCACACTTTCTCCTTCATGATCCTCAGCAGCAGCAGCAGCATCTTTTTCATCAACTTCTTCTTCACCTTATTCATCTTCTTCTTCACCTTCTTCCTATTATTCTTTTTTTTACATTCTTCATATTCTTCTCATTCAACTATTATTCTTCTTCATACTCTACTTCTTCATCTTCTTCCTATTCTTCTTCATCATATTCTTATTTGTGACAGGCATTCCTGTAGTTGTTATCTATAATGGCACTACCGAGGACCAGCTGACGGTTCTGGAACCTGGTTACTAAGCAGGAGGTACCTGTGCTAGAAAACACTACCAAGCACCAGCTGGAACTCGGATACCGAGAAGGAGGCACCTAAGCCAAAGGCACTGCTGAGAACCAGCTGACGGTGCTGGAACCCGGATGGGTAGCAGAAGCTGCAAGAGCCAATGGAACTAGTGAGGACCAGCTGACAGTGCTGGAACCCGGAGGGGCAGCAGAAGGAACAAGAGCCAATGGCACTACCAAGGACCAGCTGACGGTGCTGGAACCCTGACGGGTAGCAGAAGGAACAAGAGCCAATGGCACTACCGAGGACCAGCTGACGTTACTGGAACCCAGTTACTAAGCAGGAGGTACCTGTGCTAGAAAGCACTACCAAGGACCAGCAGTCGTTGCTGAAACTCGGATACCGAGATGGTGGCACCTAAGCCAAAGGCACTGCTGAGAACCAGCTGACGATGCTGGAACCCGGAGGGGCAGCAGAAGGAACAAGAGGTAAAGGAACTACCGAGGACCAGCTGACGGTGCTGGAACCCGGATGGGTAGCAGAAGGAACAAGAGCCAATGGCACTACCGAGGACCAGCTGACGTTACTGGAACCCAGGTAACTGAACAGGAGGTACCTGTGCTAGAAAGCACTACCAAGAACCAGCAGACGTTGCTGGAACTCAGATACCGAGATGGAGGCACCTGAGCCAATGGCACTGCCGAGATCCAGCTGACGGTGCTGGAACCCGGAGGGGCAGCAGAAGGTACCCATGAAAAACAAAGTAGCAAGGCCGCAAGCCGGCCGTAGTTACCAAAACCCACAGTCCAAAAGGGGGTGCTTGTCCTATTGGCACTATGGAACCAGCCATTGTTGCCATATCCCGCAGCCCACATAGGAAGCCCATAAACTGCAGGCACGATAGACTCAGCTAACCCGACCGCAACACAACAGGACAACGTATTGGTGGCAAAGTGACATTGACACTACCCGGAAACAGCAGGCGTGCTGGAACCAGGCTGGGCAGGAGGGAGTACCTGTGCCAAAGACAATGCCGGGAAGCAGCTGGCGATGCTGGAACCCAGGGAAAATCCTACAAACAGAGTGGAGACAGAGGCCTAATTGGAGCAACTTTAAAATCTGTAGTTGTGTGGGCAGGAGAAATTGCCAGACACACAGCTGGGGATCAGATGACATTTCTGAACCCCAATAACACTGGAGCATATGTTGACTGTGCAACTACTACTTCCAGGTCTTTCCCCTGGAAGGCTCAACCACGGGAATGGCAGTCTCCAGTGAAGGAAACCACCTATGCCAAATCATGGTACATATTTCTCATAAGGGATGGGGGCATTGCTCTAGAATCACTGCGTTGAGAAACATGTGATGGTGTCTCCACAGTGTTGCATGTTGATCTCCATGAGTTCATTCATCCTCATTTTTCACAGGGTAAATACTAGAGACAGAGTGGAGCCAGAGGCCTAATTGGAGCAAGTTTGAAATCAGTAGTAGTGTGAATGTGGAGGCAGCAGTAGACATTGCCTGACACACAGCAGGGGAGCAGCTGACATTACTGAACCCCACTAACACTGGAGCATGTGTTTTTCTCTGAGCAAACGGCACTTCTGAGCAGCAACTGGCAGTGTTGGAGCCCAGGGTCAATCATGGAGTAGACTGAGGCCTACTTGGAGCAAGTGTAAAATCTGATGTAGTGTGAATGTGGAGGCAGCAGTAGACATTGCTGGACACACAGCAGGGGAGCAGCTGGCGTTACTGAACCCCACAAACACTGGCTAACACAGGAGCATGTGTTTTTCTGTGCAGACGGCACTTCTGAGCAACAACTGGCAGTGTTGGAGCTCAGGATTAATCATAGTGTAGGCTGAGGCCTACTTGGAGCAAGTTTTATATCTGATGTAGTTTGAATGTGGAGGCAGCAGGAGACATTGCCGGACACACAGCAGGGGAGCAGCTGGCGCTACTGAACCCCACTAACACAGGAGCTAGTGTTTTTCTCTGTGTAGACAGCACTTCTGAGCAACAACTGGCGGTGTTGGAGCCCAGGATCAATCATGGTGTAGGCTGAGGCCTACTTGGAGCAAGTTTAATATCTGATGTAGTTTGAACGTGGAGGGAGCAGGAGACATTGCCGGACACACAGCAGGGGAGCAGCTGGCGTTACTGAACCCCACTAACACTGGAGCATGTGTTTTTCTGTGCAGATGGCACTTCTGAGCAACATCTGGCGGTGTTGGAGCCCAGGGATTACAGTTCAGGTGGTAGAAACATGAACACAACAGGAGAACTGGATACTGTTGCCAACCAATTATTTATTCTGGAAGAGGACTGGCAAATTCCAGAGAGATCCAGGCCTTGTTCATTTTCAGAAAAGTTAGCCGGTCAACGTTATCGGAGGATAGTCGCGTGCGACGGTCTGTTAGTACATCATCTGCGGCACTAAAGACGCGTTCCGATAATACTCTAGCAGCAGGGCAAGCCAGCACCTCTAATGCATACTGGCTAAGCTCTGGCCATGTATCCAGCTTAAAGACCCAAAACTTGAAGGGGGAAGAGCCATCTGGGAGTACACTGACAGGGCAAGACATGTAGTCTGTCGCCGTCTGTGATTGTGTAGACATTTGTGCGGGCACACAAACCTTTGCCACATTTGGGCCATACTGGTCTTGCCTTGTGCTGAGGAGCTGCCTCTGTTCCCTCTTTGTGCAGAACTTCCTCCACTGCCTCGATGCACAGAGCTGCTTTGTAAAGCGCTAGCAGCACTGCTCTCGGGTGTAATGGAGAACATGATGGAATGCACCAGCGTTATGAGTTCATTTTCCCCTTCACCATTGAGGTCTGATGAACTCCCTCTTCTGGTGAAGGAAGGTAGTGAGGCTGATTACCAAACACCTGAGCTGGTAGAGGATGACTGGGTGACAGGAATTGCTGACTGGATATAAGGCAGCCGACGCCCTTCTGCCTCGCTGGTGATTTCTCTGAGGGATTCTAGGAGACCAGTCTGATTCCTGCTCCTCAAAAGCTAAGTTTTCTGCCTTGCTTTTTGCATTTGTGTTTTGGTTTTATTTTGCCTTGCTTTTCTGGATTCTGCCATTCCCTGCTGGGGTGAGCTGAATTCCTTTGTGTCTTTTTGCTCTGTCTTCAGAAAATACCTGAGTACTGACATAGTCTTTTTGAAGCCTAGCTTCTTCAGGGCCTTTTTCCCTGTCAGTCTGTTGGCTCTTGTTTTGATAGGGTTTTTGGCGGATTGCAGACAGCAGCTTTTCTGTCCTGTCCTATCTGGTTAGCTTTGGCCCCATCATTTGCTCAGCCTATCTTTCTATCTGTGTTAGTGTTTTTTCTTCTTGCTTCACCGTCATTATATGTTGGGGGCTGCATATTGCTTTGGGGTCTGATCTGGGGCAGTTTAGATTTCCCTTTCTGTCTTTAGGCAGTGTAGTTCTCCGGCTGTGATCGAGGGGTCTAGGGCACCGTAGGAACCCCCCACGGCTACTGCTAGTTGTTGTTGATAGGTTCAGGGGTCTGCAATCCGATAGCTGCCAACCTCTCTGGTTTTCTGGACTTAGCTAGCATTTCTGATTTTGCCTCCTGCGGTGACTCGTTCATAACACACCAGTGTGTGTTGGTACTCCTGCATTTTACGCTCCCGATTCAACGGTGTTATGGGGCTTTGTAAGTTGTCCCGGTAGCGGGGATCTAGGAGGGTGTACACCCAATAAGAAAATAGGGGGGGAAGCCAGCACTGCTTAAGGTTAGGACGCATAAATTGGAGTGCATATGCACATAATGTCTAGCTGTATTCAAAAATGAGATATTTAGCAAAAAAATTGATCAATTCAATTGAGCCAAGCCACCGCGCCAAGGCAATCTCATATGGGGGGTCCTACTCTATATATTTTTAATAAATGCTGTGCCATTATGGCCTCCTAAATACACTTAGAGCATGACCACATCAAGTGCAAACTGTACCTGAACATTACTGGATCGCTCCCATGAAGCCAGATGAAGCAAGTGCAGATGAAGGCCAACCAGGTCTGAACAAGACATATCAGGAATGGCCTCCACACATTGCCTGACCAGTAAACATAGATGAAGGGTGATGTTGGTCCAGACACAGGTGCACAATTAAATAAAGCTTGGGGCAGGGTGGGGCTGCCGTGTGTGTGCACAGCAGCCTAATCCATCACAATGAACACAGAAAAATTATGGCGGACATAACCAAGCGTGCACGGCAACAGTGGTGGTGAGCCACAAACCAACAACAAGAAAATAGGGGGGGAAGCCAGCACTGCTTAAGGTTAGGACGCATAAATTGGAGTGCATATGCACATAATGTCTAGCTGTATTCAAAAATGAGATATTTAGCAAAAAAATTGATCAATTCAATTGAGCCACCCCGCCGCGCCAAGGCAATCTCATATGGGGGGTCCTACTCTATATATTTTTAATAAATGCTGTGCCATTATGGCCTCCTAAATACACTTAGAGCATGACCACATCAAGTGCAAACTGTACCTGAACATTACTGGATCGCTCCCATGAAGCCAGATGAAGCAAGTGCAGATGAAGGCCAACCAGGTCTGAACAAGACATATCAGGAATGGCCTCCACACATTGCCTGACCAGCAAACAGATGAAGGGCGATGTTGGTCCAGACACAGGTGCACAATTAAATAAAGCTTGGGGCAGGGTGGGGCTGCCGTGTGTGTGCACAGCAGCCTAATCCATCACAATGAACACAGAAAAATTATGGCGGACATAACCAAGCGTGCACGGCAACAGTGGTGGTGAGCCACAAACCAACAACAAGAAAATAGGGGGGGAAGCCAGCACTGCTTAAGGTTAGGACGCATAAATTGGAGTGCATATGCACATAATGTCTAGCTGTATTCAAAAATGAGATATTTAGCAAAAAAAATTGATCAATTCAATTGAGCCACCCCGCCGCGCCAAGGCAATCTCATATGGGGGGGTCCTACTCTATATATTTTTAATAAATGCTGTGCCATTATGGCCTCCTAAATACACTTAGAGCATGACCACATCAAGTGCAAACTGTACCTGAACATTACTGGATCGCTCCCATGAAGCCAGATGAAGCAAGTGCAGATGAAGGCCAACCAGGTCTGAACAAGACATATCAGGAATGGCCTCCACACATTGCCTGACCAGCAAACATAGATGAAGGGCGATGTTGGTCCAGACACAGGTGCACAATTAAATAAAGCTTGGGGCAGGGTGTGGCTGCCGTGTGTGTGCACAGCAGCCTAATCCATCACAATGAACACAGAAAAATTATGGCGGACATAACCAAGCGTGCACGGCAACAGTGGTGGTGAGCCACAAACTAACAACAAGAAAATAGGGGGGGAAGCCAGCACTGCTTAAGGTTAGGACGCATAAATTGGAGTGCATATGCACATAATGTCTAGCTGTATTCAAAAATGAGATATTTAGCAAAAAAATTGATCAATTCAATTGAGCCACCCCGCCGCGCCAAGACAATCTCATATGGGGGGTCCTACTCTATATATTTTTAATAAATGCTGTGCCATTATGGCCTCCTAAATACACTTAGAGCATGACCACATCAAGTGCAAACTGTACCTGAACATTACTGGATTGCTCCCATGAAGCCAGATGAAGCAAGTGCAGATGAAGGCCAACCAGGTCTGAACAAGACATATCAGGAATGGCCTCCACACATTGCCTGACCAGCAAACATAGATGAAGGACGATGTTGGTCCAGACACAGGTGCACAATTAAATAAAGCTTGGGGCAGGGTGGGGCTGCCGTGTGTGTGCACAGCAGCCTAATCCATCACAATGAACACAATTGTGCACCTGTGTCTGGACCAACATCGCCCTTCATCTATGTTTGCTGGTCAGGCAATGTGTGGAGGCCATTCCTGATATGTCTGTGTTCAGACCTGGTTGGCCTTCATCTGCACTTGCTCCATCTGGAAAAAAGAGGCCGTAATGGCACAGCATTTATTAAAAATATATAGAGTAGGACCCCCCATATGAGATTGCCTTGGCGCGGCGGGGTGGCTCAATTGAATTGATCAATTTTTTTGCTAAATATCTCATTTTTGAATACAGCTAGACATTATGTGCATATGCACTCCAATTTATGCGTCCTAACTTTAAGCAGTGCTGGCTTCCCTCCCTATTTTCTTGTTGTTGGTTTGTGGCTCACCACCACTGTTGCCGTGCACGCTTGGTTATGTCCGCCATAATTTTTCTGTGTTCATTGTGATGGATTAGGCTGCTGTGCACACACACGGCAGCCCCACCCTGCCCCAAGCTTTATTTAATTGTGCACCTGTGTCTGGACCAACATCGCCCTTCATCTATGTTTGCTGGTCAGGCAATGTGTGGAGGCCATTCCTGATATGTCTGTGTTCAGACCTGGTTGGCCTTCATCTGCACTTGCTCCATCTGGCTTCATGGGAGCGATCCAGTAATGTTCAGGTACAGATTGCACTTGATGTGGTCATGCTCTAAATGTATTTAGGAGGCCGTAATGGCACAGCATTTATTAAAAATATATAGAGTAGGACCCCCCATATGAGATTGCCTTGGCGCGGCGGGGTGGCTCAATTGAATTGATCAATTTTTTTGCTAAATATCTCATTTTTGAATACAGCTAGACATTATGTGCATATGCACTCCAATTTATGCGTCCTAACCTTAAGCAGTGCTGGCTTCCCCCCCTATTTTCTTGTTGTTGGTTTGTGGCTCACCACCACTGTTGCCGTGCACGCTTGGTTATGTCCGCCATAATTTTTCTGTGTTCATTGTGATGGATTAGGCTGCTGTGCACACACACGGCAGCCCCACCCTGCCCCAAGCTTTATTTAATTGTGCACCTGTGTCTGGACCAACATCGCCCTTCATCTATGTTTGCTGGTCAGGCAATGTGTGGAGGCCATTCCTGATATGTCTGTGTTCAGACCTGGTTGGCCTTCATCTGCACTTGCTCCATCTGGCTTCATGGGAGCGATCCAGTAATGTTCAGGTACAGATTGCACTTGATGTGGTCATGCTCTAAATGTATTTAGGAGGCCGTAATGGCACAGCATTTATTAAAAATATATAGAGTAGGACCCCCCATATGAGATTGCCTTGGCGCGGCGGGGTGGCTCAATTGAATTGATCAATTTTTTTGCTAAATATCTCATTTTTGAATACAGCTAGATATTATGTGCATATGCACTCCAATTTATGCGTCCTAACCTTAAGCAGTGCTGGCTTCCCCCCCTATTTTCTTGTACACCCAATAATCAGCCAAGCTGAGAATGTGGGCAATGCGGCGGTCGTTTCTCAGGCACTGCAGCATGAAATCAACCATGTGCTGTAGACTCCCAGCTGCCCAAGAAACGCTGTCCCCTGCTTGCGGCGTCATCTCTGCCTGCTCTGCATCACCCCACCCTCGCTCTACATACTGACTACTAGAGCATTGTGTACCTCCCTTCTCTGGAGAGATGTCTTCCTCCTCCATTGACTCCTCCTCATCCTCCTCACAAAGTGTCCCCTGCCTATTCCTTTGTGAGGAACCACGTTGCGCAGACTGTCCAGAAGCAGATGGCATTTGTGCCTCCTCATCCTCCACCTCTTCCAAAACCTCATCCTTTAGTGCTTGCAGTGTTTTTTGAAGCAGGCAGATAAGGGGGACAGTCATGCTGACTAGTGCATCATCTGCACTCGCCATCAGCGTGGAATCATCGAAGGCACGCAAAACGAGGCAGATGTCCTTCATAGAGGCCCATTCAGTGGTGCTGAAGAGTGACCGGCGCACAGTGCGACTTGTTTGCGCGTGATGCAGCTGGTACTCCATTACTGCTGCCGGCTGCTCACACAACCGCTCCAACATTTGTAACAATGAATTCCACCTGGTGGGTAGGTCACATATGATGCGATGTTCCGGAAGGCGGAATCGGCGCTGCAGAGCTGCAATGCGCGATCTTGCCATGCTGGAATGCCGCAAGTGAGCGCACTCTATGCGGACCTTGTGCAGCAGTGCATCAAGATTCGGATAGTCCCTCAGAAAGCTCTGCATGACCAAGTTGAGCACATGTGCCAGACATGGGATGTGAGTGAGGTTGCCTAAGCACAGAGCTGCCACCAGATTTCGGCCATTGCCACACACTACCAAGCCTGGCTGGAGATTCGCTGGCACAATTCACACGTCGCTCTCCTGCTTGATGGCATTCTAGAGCTCCTGTGCTGTGTGGCTTCGATTCCCCAAAGAAATTCATTTCTGTACGGCCTGTTGACGTTTGGCCACGGCTGTGCTCATATCGGTCGTAACAGGCTCCTGCAGCGCTGATTCTGAGGAACTGGAGTATGAGGAGGAGTCAATGTGTACAGACTGGATTCCTGCAATCCTTGGAGTTGGCAGAACACGTACAGCGACACTCTCAAGATCTGTACCTGGCTCCACAACATTGACCCAATGGGCAGTGAGGGAAAGGTATCGTCCCTGTCCATGGTTACTGGTACACGCATCGGTGGTCACGTGGACCTTGCTACTGACGGCGTTTAGTAGCGCATGTTTAATTTTTCCCTCCACATGCTTTTTCAGGGCAGGGACGGCTTGCCTGCTGAAATAAAAGCGGTTGGGCACGTTGTATTGTGGGACTGCCAATGCCATGAAGTTACGGAAGTTGTCAGTCTCCACCAGCCTGAATGAGAGCATTTCAAGGACCAGTAGTTTTGCAATGCCAGCATTCAGAGCCTGTGCTCAGAGATGGTTTGCCGAGTATGGCCACCTTTTATCCCATGCCTGTGCTACCGATGGCTGTAGAGTGGCCTGGGAGTGTGAGGATGACAGGGAACGTGGTGCTGTGGGTGGAAAGTCACTCGGTCTCTGTACAACAGTGCCAGAGGTTCTTCCATGGCGATCCTGTGAGGAAGCCGAACCAACTGTGTGTGAGCTGAAGGAAGAGGCTACAACATGAGCTGAAGAGGTGGTAGGTGGTGCTGTAGGTTGGCCTACGTCTTCAGTGTGTCTTTGTAACTCCACCACGTGCTTGGTCTGCACATGTTTCCACATATTTGTGGTATTGAGGTTACTGACACTTTTCCCTCTTTTGACTTTATGATTACACAGCTTGCATTTGACAAAGCAAATGTCATCTGCAACTGTGTCAAAAAAGGACCACGCACAGCAAGTCCTGGGAGTGCCCGTTTTGGGTTTTGGAATGGGAATGCTCCTAATGGGTGTCGAAGTGGATGCTGCAGGCAACCAAGTCTGCCCCCTCCCTCTCCCTCCTGTTTTGGCCATTCGGAAATCTCTTCCTCAGAGCTGCTCCCACCACCTTCCTGTTCCTCACGCCATGATGGGTCAAGGACCTCATCATCTACACTCCCCTCTTCAAACACCTGCTTCTCCTGTGTAGTCTCGCCAGCACCGTATGCACCAGAAAGTGGCACCTGAGTCTCATCATCTGATGCGTACTGAGGTGTGCTGACCATAGGCACTGGCCCACCCGCCTCTTCAGATTCAGAGTGACAAAGCAGTTGCGCATCACTGCATACTCCCTCTTCTTCATATTCTAGAATGCTGCTTGGCTGGCCCCCTCTTTCCAAGCCAACAGATTCAGAGAACAGAAGTAGAGAATGAGATGGCTCCTGTCCAGGGCTCTCTGACTGCCTGGGCAATTTGTTACATTATGGTGGTATATAAAACTTGAAACAATCCTTCGAAAACTTTTTATGGATGCAATGATTCATCCATACACTGTAATGTGGTTCTTGTTACATTATGGCGGTATATAACACTCACAAAAGCATTGACTTTTTTGTCATTCAATTAGTCATATACAGAGTTTTACGTGTTCCCAAAAAGTGTTGAAAATTTTTCTGTATTCAATGAGTCATCCATGATTGCATATGCCCAATATTATTAGTGATTTCATAGGCCAACCAGTGGTGAACCAGCCAGACAAATACAGTCACAAAGGCATACATTCCTAAACACACAGAGAGCAGGGCAACAGACTGTGTGCAACTTTTCTGCAGCCTCTGTCATGCAAATCACCTCAATGCGTTTGCCCTCCATCATATAATTCCTCGGAGGCTCATGGAGCAGACAGTGTCCAGATGACATCTGTAATAGGTTGTGGCATGGTTGCAGGTCTGTGTGTGAAGTGTTACTAATAGTTTAAATTTCCCACCCAGAGATGATTAGTGGCTTGAAAATAGGAGGGGTAAATAACCAGGGGAGCTGAACTATGCGGACTTCGGTGAGGTTATCTGTAACACAGAAAAAATGTCTCACTGTGCAGTGGTGAGTTCACTTCAGTTCACCAGGAGAAATTTCTCCCGGTGAACTCTCTCTAAGCTCAGCTCTGCACCATGAGACTTTTTCTCTCTGTGCTAGCAGTGATCTCACCGAGGTCCCCGCAGTTCAGGGGCTCAGCTCGGATTGCAGCCTCAGTGACCGGCAGTAACCTCAATGACGTCACTGCTAGTCACTGAGGCTGATCTCATAGCAGCTCATTCCCCAGTGGTTCTCAGCCTGGACAGTCACATCTTGGCACCGTCCAGTTAGAAAACTGATTATCCCCAGATATGGATTATGACATGAGACAGAGAGATGGACAGGTTGTTTTTATTTTTGTCTTATTTCAGGAGACGAAGATTTCAATTGAATGGGTGTTAGGTGAGTATAACTGTGTTTGTTATTTTTAAATAAAAATTGAAAAGTGTGTTTTGTTTTTATTTTATATAAAGGACTTTATACTTGCTCTGTGTTTATTTACAATATAACTATAGGATTAGTAATGGATAGGTGTCCATTACTAAGCAGTGGGCTTGATGCCACTAGACAATACAAAGGTGACATCAACTCTACAAATGTGAACTGGGCAAAGTGCCATAATTGGTGCTTTTAATAGATATGCCTTTTTTGGGCAGCTGCAGGCTGCTATTTTTAGGCTGGGGGTGCAAAAATCCGTGGCCTCTTACAAGCCTGAGAAAACCAGATCCCAGCTGTCCACTTTAACTTGGCAGGTTGTCAAAAATGGGAGGGGCCCATGCCATTTTTTAAAATTATTTATTTAAACCTTCCTAAAGCTTACAGCTGAGGGTTTTAGCCCTCTGACACTGTGTGTGTCTCCGCAGTGCTCTGATCGATGGTAATGATGTAACCACCATCAAAGCCGCCGGTAAGATCACAGTCTCAGTGGAAACTCAATAAATTGCCGAATTTTGCAGAAAATGCTCAGGAATAAAAACACAAATCCAAATGTGCCTTTTCAGGGCGACTGCAGGCTGCTATTTTTAGGCTGGGAGTGCAAAAATCCATGGCCTCTTACCAGCCTGAGAAAATCAGACCCCAGCTGTCTGCTTTAACTTGGCAGGTTGTCAAAAATGGGATGGGGCCCACTCCATTTTTTAAAACTATTTATTTAAACCTTCCTAAAGCTGACAGTTGAGGGTTTTAGTCCACTGACAGTGTGTCTCTGCAGTGCTCTGACTGACGGTAATGATGTAACCGCCATCAAAGCCGCCGGTAAGATCACAGTCTCAGTGGAAACTCGATCATTTACCAAATTTTGCAGAAAATGCTCAGGAATACAAACACAAATCCAAATGTGCAATGCTTTTGCTGACTTTGAGATTTGCAAACGGTTTCCGAACATGTTCCCTCATCTCTGTTGATGACGCCATCATCAGCACAACTGTGCCTACTTATACAGTTGCTGCTGACAAATAAACATGAAGCTTTGCATGCAGACCTACCAGGTTAAGATGGAGGAAGACATGAGACAGAGATACTACCCAGACCAGCCTTATCTCATCTGCTCAGCACAGATTAGGTACCAATGATGAGCTAGAGGCTGAGGAAGAAGTGGAGCAGGAGCTGGTACACACACAAGTGTTGTGAGTTCATTTTCCCCTTCACCATTGAGGTCTGATGAACTCCCTCTTCTGGTGAAGGAAGGTAGTGAGGCTGATTACAAAGCACCTGTGTAGGTTGATGATGACTGGGTGACTGGAATTGCTGACTGGATATAAGGCAGCCGACGCCCTTCTGCCTTGCGGGTGATTTCTCTGAGGGATTCTAGGAGACCAGTCTGATTCCTGCTCCTCAAAAGCTAAGTTTTCTGCTCTGCTTTTTGCATTTGTGTTTTGGTTTTGTTTTGCCTTGTTTTTCTGGATTTCTGCCATTCGCTGCTGGGGTGAGCTGAATTCCTTTTTGCTCTGTCTTCAGAAAATACTTGAGTACTGATATAGTCTTTTTGAAGCCTAGCGTCTTCAGGGCTTTTTTCCCTATCAGTCTGTTGGCTCTTGTGTTGATAGGGTTTTGGGCGGATTGCAAATAGCAGCTTTTCTATCCTATCCTATTTAGTTAGCTTGGGCCCCATCATTTGCTCAGCCTATCTTTCTATCTGTGTGAGTGTTTTTTCATCTTGCTTCACCTTCATTATATGTTGGGGGCTGCCTATTGCTTTGGGGTCTGCTCTGGGGCAGTTTAGATTTCACTTTCTGTCATTTGGCTATTTAGTTCTCCGGCTGTGATCGAGGGGTCTAGGGCACCGTAGGAACCCCCCACGGCTACTGCTAGTTGTTGTTGATAGGTTCAGGGGTCTGCAATCCGATAGCTGTCAACTTCTCTGGTTTTCTGGACTTAGCTAGTATTTCTGTTTTTGCCTCCTACGGTGACTCATTCATAACAGAATCACCCGCCATACCGCAGATCCTAGGGTACTCAATAGCAGGAAAGAATTGTAAAAATAAAAAAAAAAAGTGTGTATATTTTTTCCTCTATATCTCTGAGGCCATAGGGGGAATTTTTTTTTCTCTCAATGGAGATAAAGCAATTGTCTGATCGTGTGGAGAAGCTCGCTGCAGAAGTGCAGGGAATTTCCGCCTACCTTGCTCATTCACATGCTGCTGAACCAAAGATCCCTACTCCTGATGTGCTTTTTGGGGATCGGTCTAAATTTTTGAATTTCAAAAATAATTGTAAATTATTTTTTGCCTTGAAGCCTAACTCGTCAGGGAGCGCCGCGCAGCAGGTTAAAATTGTCATCTCTTTGCTGCGTGGCGATCCCCAGGATTGGGCGTTTTCTTTGAAACCAGATGATCCTATTCTGACTAATGTGAACGCATTTTTTCAAGCCTTGGGGTTGTTGTTTGACAAACCTAATGCTATTGATCAGGCTGAAAAGACCCTGTTGGCATTGAGCCAGGGTCGAGATTGTGCAGAATTGTACTGTCAAAAATTCTGAAAGTGGGCGGTCCTTACTACCTGGAATAATAATGCCTTGGCAGCTCTCTTTCGGAAGGGTTTGTCAGAAGCCGTAAAAGATACTATGGTGGGATTTCCTGTTCCCTCTGGTCTTGACGATTCTATGTCATTAGCCATTCAGGTTGATCGGCGTTTACGTGAACGCAGGACTGCACGAGAGGTGTTGCCACCTGTTGAACAAGTGTCTGAACCTATGCAATGTGATAGAGTTTTGTCCAGGGAGCAACGTCAGGAGTTCAGAAGGCGTAATAAGCTGTGTTTTTTTGTGGAGATGCCTCGCATATTATTTCTGTCTGTCCTAAACGAGAGAAACGTTTTGCACACATGTTTTCTGTGGGTGGTGTTCAACCTAAGTTTCTTCTGGCAACTACTCTGATCTACTCCCTATCCACATTTTCCGCCAAGGCTTTTGTGGATTCGGGAGCAGCCCTGAACCTAATGAACTTGGATTTTGCTAAACGTTGAGGATTTCCAATGACGCCTCTGCGGACGCCTATCCCTTTGAGGGGGATTGATGCTACTCCTTTGGCGAAAAATAAGCCTCAGTTTTGGACCCAGGTGGTAATGCGGGTCGCCCCAGACCATCAAGAAAATTGCAGCTTTTTGGTGTTGCATAATTTGCATGATACCATTGTTCTGGGGTTTCCCTGGTTGCAAATTCATAATCCAGTTTTGGAAATCTGTGTCTGTGGTGAGTTGGGGTTGTCAGTGTGCCCTTAGTGAGGCTCCGGTTTTTTCCACCTCTCCTCAGTTGCATGATTTTCCTGACTATTTGGCGCACTTTTATGATGTATTTAGTGAGAATGAGTCTGCGTCTTTGCCTCCTCATAGGAGTTATGACTGTGCAATTGAAATGAGCCCGGGATGTAAATTTCCCAAGGGTCGGCTCTTCAATTTATCTGTACCCGAGCGTGAGGCTATGCGATCCTATATTAAGGAGGCATTGGAGAAGGGTCATATTAGACCATCCTCTTCACCCTTAGGTGCCGGGTTTTTTTCCATGGCCAAAAAGGATAGTTCATTAAGGCTTTGAATTGATTATCGTGCCCTCAACAAAATTACTATTAAATATCAGTATCCGTTACCCCTGATCTCGGATCTATTCTCCAGAGTTAAAGGTGCGTGCTGGTTTACCAAGCTTGACCTCAGGGGGCGTATAATCTTATCCGCATTAAGCATGGGGATGAATGGAAGATGGCTTTTAATACTCCGGAGGGACATTTTGAGTACCTGGTGATGCCTTTTGGGCTCACTAATGCTCCTTCTGTCTTCCAGTGCTTCATGAACGATATTTTCCGAGACTTTGTCGATAAATTTTTGATTATCTATCTGGATGATATTTTGATCTTCTCCAAGGATTGGGATTCTCATGTGGAACATGTTCGGACTGTGTTCCGGATCTTGAGGGAGAATTCCCTGTATGTCAAAGGATCGAAATGCCTTTTTGGGGTACAGAGGATTTCATTTTTGGGATTTATTTTGTCTCTGTCAACTATTGAAATGGACCTGGCCAAGGTACAGGCCATTTATGATTGGGTTCAGCCCACTTCTTTGAAGGCCCTCCAGAAGTTTTTGGGTTTTGCTAATTTTTATCGGAAATTTATAGCAAAATTTTCTAGTATTGCCAAGCCATTGACTGATCTGACTAAGAAGGGTGCTGATGTGTTGAATTGGTCTCCGGAGGCTGTTTCTTCCTTTCAGGAGCTGAAGCGAAGATTCACTTCAGCCCCGGTTTTGCGGCAAACTGATGTCTCACTCCCGTTCCAGGTAGAGGTGGACGCTTCTGAGACTGGTGCAGGAGCTGTTTTGTCCCAAAAGGATCCTGTAACATCTAAAATGAATCCCTGTGCTTTCTTTTCCCGAAAGTTCTCTCCATCTGAACGTAACTATGATGTGGGGAATCGGGAACTGTTGGCCATGAAATGGGCATTTGAGGAGTGGAGACATTGGTTGGAGGGAGCTAAACATCAAGTCGTGTTCCTCACTGACCACAAGAATTTGATTTACCTGGAGTCGGCCAAACGCTTGAACCCTAGACAGGCTAGGTGGGCCTTGTTTTTTAAACGTTTTGATTTTGTGGTCTCTTTTCTTCCTGGCACTAAGAATGTCAAAGTTGACGCTCTCTCTAGGAGCTTCTTTGCTGATTCTCCTGTGGTGACCAAGCCTGCTACCATCTTAGGCGAAGGGGTAGTTCTTTCTGCCATCTCGCCCGATTTGAGACGTGCTCTGGAAGAGTTCCAGGAGGACAAACCTGAGCGTTGTCCCAGTGGAAAGTTGTATGTTCCTGACCAGTGGAAGAAGAGAGTGATGTCTGAAGTTCATTGCTTTGCATTGGCTGGTCATCCAGGTATTTTTGGTAGTAGAGATCTGGTGAGTCAGTCTTTTTGGTGGCCCGCCTTGTCTCGTGATGTCAGGAATTTTGTGCAGTCCTGTGGGACTTGCTCCCGGTCTAAACCTTGTTCTCGCTCTAGTGGGTTGTTGATGCCTTTGCCGGTCCCCAGGAGGCCATGGACCCATATTTCAATGGATTTCATCTCTGATATGCCTGTCTCTCAGAGAATGACTGTTATTTGGGTGATTTGTGATAGGTTCTCTAAGATGGTTCATCTTGTACCACTCCCTAAGTTGCCATCTTCCTCTGAGTTGGTGCCCCTGTTTTTGCAACAGGTGGTTCGCTTGCATGGGATTCCTGAGAACATTGTATCTGACAGAGGAGTTCAGTTTGTGTCTAGATTTTGGAGGACTTTCTGTTCCAAGCTGGGAATTCAGTTGTCCTTCTCCTCTGCTTTTCACCCTCAGACCAATGGGCAGACGGAGAGAACAAACCAGACCTTGGAGTCGTATTTGAGATGTTTTATTTCCGCTTATCAGGATGATTGGGTTTCATTTTTGCCCTTGGCTGAATTTGCTTTAAATAATAAAGCTAGCTCTGCCACTTTGATGTCACCTTTTTTTTGTAACTTTGGGTTTCATCCTCGATTTTCTTCAGGGCAGGTGGAGCCTTCTGCCTGCCCAGGTGTTGACACTGTGGTGGAGAGAATGCACCAGATCTGGGACCAAGTGGTGGATAAGTTATCTCTCTCCCTGGAAAAGGCCCAGCAGTTTTCCAACCGACATAGGACCATTGGTCCCCAGTTTAAGGTTGGTGATATGGTTTGGTTATCATCAAAAAATATCGCTATGAAGATGGCTTCTCCTAAGTTTAAGCCTAGATTTATTGTACCTTACAAGATTTTGGAGATTATTAATCCGGTCCCTTTTCGTTTAGCTCTTCCTGTCACATTTAAAATCCATAATGTGTTTCATAAGTCCTTGTTGAAGAGGTTTGTTGAACCAGTTGTTCCTGGTGTGGCACCTCCGGACCCTGTATTGGTTGAACATAACATGGAATATGAGGTAGAGAAGATACTGGATTCCCGTCTGGCTAGACGGAGACTCCAGTATTTGGTTAAGTGGAAGGGTTATGGTCAGGAGGATAATTCCTGGGTCTCTGCCTCTGATATTCATGCCAAAAGATTGGTGCATGCCTTTCATCGGGCTCACCCTGATCGCCCTGGTGGCGTGGATGAGGGTTCGGTGACCCCTCCTCAAGGGGGAGGTAATGTTGTGAGTTAATTTTCCCCTTCACCATTGAGGTCTGATGAACTCCCTCTTCTGGTGAAGGAAAGTAGTGAGGCTGATTACCAAGCACCTGTGCAGGTTGATGATGACTGGGTGACTGGAATTGCTGACTGGATATAAGGCAGCCGACGCCCTTCTGCCTTGCGGGTGATTTCTCTGAGGGATTCTAGGAGACCAGTCTGATTCCTGCTCCTCAAAAGCTGTTTTCTCCTCTGCTTTTTGCATTTGTGTTTTGGTTTTGTTTTGCCTTGTTTTTCTGGATTTCTGCCATTCCCTGCTGGGGTGAGCTGAATTCCTTTTTGCTCTGTCTTCAGAAAATACCTGAGTACTGATATAGTCTTTTTGAAGCCTAGCGTCTTCAGGGCTTTTTTCTCTATCAGTCTGTTGGCTCTTGTGTTGATAGGGTTTTGGGGCGGATTGCAGACAGCAGCTTTTCTATCCTGTCCTATTAATTAGCTTGGGCCCCATCATTTGCTCAGCCTATCTTTCTATCTGTGTGAGTGTTTTTTCATCTTGCTTCACCGTCATTATATGTTGGGGGCTGCCTATTGCTTTGGGGTCTGCTCTGGGGCAGTTTAGATTTCCCTTTCTGTCTTTAGGCTATTTAGTTCTCTGGCTGTGATCGAGGGGTCTAGGGCACCGTAGGAACCCCCCACGGCTACTGCTAGTTGTTGTTGATAGGTTCAGGGGTCTGCAATCCGACAGCTGCCAACTTCTCTGGTTTTCTGGACTTAGCTAGTATTTCTGTTTTTGCATACTACGGTGACTCATTTATAACACACAAGCTTTGTCCATTTCTTGCCAATGCAGACTGGCTGAGGATGGGAATGAGTAGGAAGAGATGGAGGAGGATGAAATGGAGAGTAGTCATCATGGTGGAGACAAGTAAGTGTTGGCTGTAGGGAGCTTGGCACATGTGGCAGACTTTATGTACCACTGAATTTCCCCTGACCCTCTAGTTACATTAATCTTGGACAAAAAATAATTCTGTTTTTTTGTATCTCTCCATCCTGAAGCGAATAGGTCTACTTAAATGGTGCTATACCACAAGGACATTGTGGAAAATATGCTGAAAAAATTCCCATCAGGCAATGCTATTGGCAGGGAGCAAGCTTCCGTACCCAATCAAGGAGGTGAGGCAAGAGAGACACAAACCAGGTAGAGCAGAGGCAGGGGTACACTGTCCATGCCCTGATGACCTTGTATTTTTGACAATGAGGGAAAAGTTTTTAAAGCTTGACAAGCAATAACTATTTGACAAAACCAGCATACTCCATAATTGCTCTGGACATCTGGCATGAACTGTCCCTCTATGCCTTGAAAGTATCCTGCCCTGCTGGTAGTGGTTTGTCTGAGCGAGTTTTTAGTACTGCCGGGGAGGTAATAACAGACAGGCACTTTTGTCTGTCAGCAGAAAGTAATGACAGGCTCCCTCTGATAAAAATCAACAAAGCCTGGACTAGTCCTGGCTTTTCCACACCACCAGATGACAGCAGTACATAAAGTGTTTTTAATCATCAATATTTGAATTAGGCCCTCTAGTTGTTCCTTTCAAGGACTTACGGATGACAAGATGACCCTACTTATAACTTTTCCTGGCTTTACACTTTGTGTAAAGCCTTAATGAGTTGGAGTACATCAAGTACACTTTCAAAATATTTTAATGAGACCCTCGAGTTGTTGCCTTAAAGGGTCTAAGGATGAATGTATTACTTATTTATTATCTATTTTATTTATTATTTGTTATTTACACTCCTGTATTACACTCCTTATCAATTGTTCATGGCTTTGCACTGTGTGCAAAGATTTTATGAGTCTAGAAGTGCCACACTTTCTTAATTTTTTTACTAGGCACTACAATTTGTCAATTTGTGCCTTGAATGGTGTATGGATGCCAAGACTAGAAGTCTGGAGTCTAGAAGTGTCACAACTAAACTTTCTTAATTTTTTTAGGCACTACAATTTGTGCCTTGAAGGGTGTATGGATGACGCTGCTTGTAACTTTTGACAGACTTTGCACTGTGTGCACAGCTTTTATGACTGTAGAAGGACCACAACTACACTTTGTTCACAATATTTGAATTAGGCAGTATAGTTGGTACCTTGAAGGGTGTATAGATGACCCTGCTTGTAATTTTTGGCAGACTTTGCACTGTGTGCAGAACTTTTATGAGTGCAGAAGTACCACAACTACACTTTGTTCACAATATTTGAATGAGGTTCTATAGCTGGTGCCTTGAAGGGTGTATGAATAACCCTGCTTAAAATTTTTATGCAGGGTTTGCACTGTGTGCAGAGCTTTTATGAGTCAAAACGTGCCACCACTACACTTTGTTCACAATATTTAAATGAAGCAATACTTTTTGTAATTCGAATGGTGCATGGATGACTTGTTGCTGCTCTCACTTTTGACTAGAAGATAAAGATCCTGCTTTGAGAGCCAACATTTACAAATCAATTACTAATTGGATGATGAAATTACTAAACTGGGTAGACTACACTTACAATGGTTTAGACAATAGTTTAGCAGTGCATTTTAAATGATTACTGAAGAAACTATGCCAACTTTCCTGATTAAAATTCTATTGGTGTTTTATGTTTACAGCTTCAATTCAGATCTGTGTCTTTTTAAGTAGCAGACTTCAAACAAATCCCGTAGTCTGATAATGTAGTCATATTGCCATTTATCCATCCCCTACTTGTTAGTACTAGTAAATATGGCACAGATAGATGGAAATATGACTGTAAGATCGGACATTTAGGCTTTTTTATTTCCATGGTGATGCATAAGTTTTCATTGGAGCTGTATGCATAACTGGTAGAGATTATTTAATCAAGACAATTTATAAATAGTTGCTTCATTTTTAATGGTAGATGCATTGAATAGCAAAGCAAAAGCATTATAGTTCAGGATATTCCTTTTCAGCTTGTTTTACCCAAGTTGTTTTCCACAAAATATTACAAAAAGCCATTAAGTGATAATAAAAATGGCTATAACTTGGTTTATGAATTCATAGTAGGAATAATAGGAGTGAACATTAATTACAGTAAACAATATCCTTTGTCTAAGTGTATTAAGTGCCTGGATATAAAACTTTGGAGCCTTTTAAAATGTCAGCTAATTTACTAGGATTTTGTCGTGCTGCCAGTTTATGTTCCAGTCTGTTGGCTGAATTGAAGTATTTACTACTAATAACTTTTTATTGCCTTACCATGGGGATGATTTCACAGGTCCTGTTCTTGCACTTTGTGAAGGGATAGAATGCCATGGCTCATTAAGTTCCAATCAGCCTTCTATACATCCAAGTTATGATGAAGTGCTCATGTTGCTAATAGGCACAATGGTGCCATCCACCAGCGTGAGTCCCACCTGATGGGATTTGTTGGGTTTTACAATTTGGCATGACTCAAATGCAATAAGAACGCCAAAGTGTAGACTGGTTATTGCACAAGATACAAAAAGTATTGTTCAGATAATTACATCATATATTTAACTCATGTAGATTATCTATCTATTAGCTATCTATTTAATATCAATTATATATCTTATATCTATTATCTATCTATCTATCTATCTATCTATCATATTTCTATTTATTATCTATCTATCTATCTATCTTATATTTATCTATCTATCTATCTGTCTATCATATTTCTATTTATTATCTATCTATCTTATATTGATCTATTATCTATCTATCTATCTATTTATCTATCTATCAATCTATCGATCATATTTTTATCTATTATCTATCTATCGATCTTATATTTATCATTTTTCTATCTATCTATTGATCATCTATTGACTATCTAATATATATATATTATCTATCTATTATCTATGCAATATCTATTATCTTTCTATCTAGCTAGCTATCTATACTATTATCCATTTATTATCTATCTATCTATCTATCTATCCTATATCTATTATCTATCTATCTATCTATCTATTTATCTATCTATACCAAACTTGCCTGACCTTAAACCCATAGAGAATCTATGGGGTATTGTCAAGAGGAACATGACAGAAACCAGACCCAACAATGCAGATGAGCTGAATGAAGGCTGCTGTCAAAGGAACCTGTTCTTCCATAACACCTCAGCAGTGCCACAGGCTGATCTCCTCTTTGCCACGAAGCATTGATGTAGTAATTCAGGGATCCTTAACCTGTAGCTTGGGAGCCACATGTGGCTCGTGGTCCCATAAATTGTGGATCGCGACTGTCTGCCAGCTTGGTGCAGTAGCTCCAGGTCTAGCAAACAGGTATGAAGAGAACATCTCAAAATGGTGAAAAGCACACCTGTCTATATAAGACCTCACAGCTCACAGTGCATGTCAGACCAAATGAGAATCATGAGGTCAAAGGAACTGGCCAAAGAGCTCAGAGACAGAATTGTGGCAAGGCAAAGGTTACAAAAGAATTTATGCAGTATTCAAGGTTCCTAGAGGCACAATGGCCTCATTACCCTTAAATGGAAGAAGTTTGGGACCACCTGAAGTCTTCCCAGACCTGGCCGCCCAGCCAAACTGAGCAATCGTGGGAGAAGAGACTTGGTGAGAGAGGTAAAGAAGAACCCCAAGATCACTGTGGCTAAGCTCCACAGATGCAATAGGGAGATGGGAGAAAGTTCCATAAAGTAAACTATCAATGCAGCCCTTCACCAGTCGGGCCTTTGTGGTAGATTGGCCTGATAGAAGCCTCTCCCCAGTGCCAGACATATGAAAGCCTACATAGGGTTTGCTATAAAACATATGAAGGACTCCCAGACTATGAGAAATAAGATTCTCTGGTCTGATGAGATGAAGATATAACTTTTTGGTGATAATTCAAAGCGGTATCTATGGAGAAAGCCAGGCACTGCTCATCACATGTGCTGCTCCAACACATGTGCTGCATCATCAGGAATGAGGGATAGAGCTGAGAAACGATTGGCAGCATTGACTTTGGATGATGAACTGTCTGCTTTCACTGTCAAGTGATGTGAGGAAACTAGTCATTGGCAAAGCAGCTGGGCCTGATAGCCTCAGTCCACGTGTCCTAAAGGTGTGTGCAAACCAACTGTGTAATGTCTTTCAGCTCCTGTTTAACAGGAGCCTACAATCTCAGAGAATACCAGTGCTGTGGAAGACCACCTGCCTGGTGTCGGTTGCCAAGATCACCTTTCCAACTTCCCTACACGACTATCGTCCAGTGGTCTTAACATCGCATGCTATGAAGTCGCTGGAGAGAATAGTACTTACCTACTTGCGCCCGAGGGTGAGGGCCTACACTGACCCCCTGCAGTTTGTGTACCAGCAGAGATTGGGGGTGGATGATGCTGTAGTGTCTCTGCTACACACAATACATTCATTCTTGGACAATGATGGAACTGCAGTGCACGCCATGTTCTTTGACTTCTCTAGTGCTTTCAATACCCTACAGCCGCTCTTATTACGAAATAAGTTAA
The DNA here is from genome assembly GCF_039654945.1 of Dendrobates tinctorius. Lineage (NCBI taxonomy): Eukaryota > Metazoa > Chordata > Amphibia > Anura > Dendrobatidae > Dendrobates > Dendrobates tinctorius. The sequence continues at coordinate 3,213,232 of NW_027361763.1, read as the reverse complement.
CTGATATGGCAGTGGTTGAGGGAATGGTGAATTGGATAAGCGACTACCTGACGGACAGGCCGCAGTTTGTAATGATGAGAGCGGTGGTATCTGGCAGTGTACGGAGCAGTGTGGGAGCCCCTCAGGGTACCGTGCTGTCGCCCTTCCTCTTCACATTGTATACAGCTGACTTTCAGTATAAATCAGATCTCTGTCACCTGAAAAAATTCTCAGATGACTCAGTGATTGTAGTGGGCATTGTGGGGGACCGGGGGGAGGAGGAATATAGAAGGGTGGTTTCTGACTTTGTAGATTTGGTGCCAGACTAACTGTCTAGAACTAAATGTGAAGAAAACCAAGGAGATAGCGGTGAGTTATAGGAAGAAAAAGGACGATTACTTACCGATCACTATCGCTGGACAGGAGGTGGAGATGGTTGAGACCTACAAATATTTGGGGGTTCACCTTGACAGCAAGGTGTCATACAGAGAAGGTTCACAAGAAGAGAATGAGCAGACTGTACTTTCTGCGGAAGCTCAGGTCATACAATGTGTGCAGTAAAATGCTGGAAATGTTCTACCAGTCCATTGTGGCAAGCACCATCTTTTTTGCTATCATTTGCTGGGGCAGTAGTGTGCGAGTAGCTGATGCCAATAAGCTCAACAAACTTATCAAGAAGGCAAGCACCACTGTTGGCCTCCATCTTGACTCTTTTGAGTAGGTAGTGGAGGATAGAATTCAGAAGACATGCAGGGCTATAATGAACAATAATACACACCCACTATACGAGCTTTTCTTGAATCAGAAGCGCACATTCAGCAGCCATCTAATCCTACTAAGGTGCAAGAAGGAGATATTCAGGAAATCATTTGTGCCTACTGCTATGGGGATGTATAACAATTCAAGAGATAAAGATGGCTACGACCTAGGGCTGGCGCACTAATGTAAAGGATCAGAGACTTGTGTACCTTTGTTTGTTACGTATGGTGGTTAGTCATGTGCAAGACCTGTGTCTAGTAATTACTCTATGTAATGCTGTTTGTAATGTAGTAATGCTGTTCGTAATGTTTTGTTTGTTTGTTTTGTTTGTAATGCTGTTGTAACGCTGCTGTGATACCATAATTTTCCCTCTGGATCAATAAAGTGTATCGCATCGTATGACCTGCCCAATACAATCCCAACAGTGAAACATGGTGGTGGTGGCAGCATCATGCTATGGGGGTGTTTTTCAGCTGCAGGGACAGGATGACTGATTGCAATTGTAGGAAACATGAATGCGGCCAAGTACAGAGATATCCTGGATGAAAACCTCTTCCAGAGTGCTCGGGACCTCAGACTTGGAAGAAGGTTCTCCTTCCAACAAGACAATGACCCTAACCACACAGCCAAAATAACACAATAGTGTCTTCAGAACAACTCTGTTACCATTCTTGACTGGCCTAACCAGAACCCTGACCTAAACCCAAATTAGCATCTCTTGAGAGACCTGAAAATGGCTGTCCACCAACATTCACCATCCAACCTGACGGAACTGGACAGGATCTGCAAGGAAGAATGGCAGAGGATCCCCAAATCCAGGTGTGAAAAACTTGTTGCATCATTCACAAGAAGACTCATGGCTGTACTAGCTCAGAAGGATGCTTCTACTCAATATGGAGCAAAGGGTCTGAATACTTATGATCATGTGATATTTCAGTTCTTCTTAGTTAATAAATTTGCAAAAATTTCTACATTTGTTTTTTTTCAGTCAAGATGTGGTGCAGAATGTACATTAATGAGAAAAAAATATTTTTTTTTAATTTACCAAATGGCTGCAATGAAACAAAGAATGAAAAAGTTAAAGGGGTCTGAATACTTTCCGTACCCACTGTGTATATATTAACATTGTGATGGGACATCCAGGGAACTAGTCTGATTGCAATATGTGGAGTTGGGAAGAAATTTTTCCTCTACTTTGGAGCTATTAGCATCTGCCCCATGGGACTTTTGCCTTCCTCTGGATCAAAATGTTAGGCTATAGGTTGAACTTCATGAACTTAAGCCTACCTTATACCTTAAAACCTATGAAACTGTTAATCATTTTGCCAGTTCTCTGCAGTTTCATAAAATAGCGGTGGCAGCTGGCAGAACAAATTGCAAAAAGTCCATATTTTGAACAATGCAAATTTTTCAAACATTAAAATAATTCAGTAAATTCACTCATCTCTACTCTACGGGCAATAACGAATTACACAACTTTGAGCTTCTAAGTAAAGGGCTCAAATGAAAAATTTTATGTACTGTATAATAAATAGTGTATTTGTCTTTTATGCTATATTTGTTATTATAAAATAGCATCGGTTTGCGGTACTTTTTTATATGTTATAGCAGGAGTCTGACAGACACAGGATCATAGTTTTATATTTATTTCATTTTTGCGAAGAAAACCTAGAGGAAAAGTTTTCTCTTCTTAACTTGTGTTGACTTCAATGGATGTTAACGTGAAAAAAACTGGCATTTCTCTCTTACTCATCATGGAAGATAAGAGTCTAAATCTTTGGTTAGGAAGAAACCTGAACAATCTGTCTAACATTTTCACATAAGAATAGCGCAAAATAAGAACCACATAACAAATATTTATTAGCTGTGCTCCAGAGCTGAGATTCCAGCCAGATAATCATAGTTTGCTACGAGAGGACGTGGTAGCAATAATATATGAAGCAGCCTTCATGGAGAAATATGCATAAGGAATTGGAAAGATAATCTCCCCAACAGCAGCATCTAATAAAACATATTTTATTATCCGAGTTCCAAGAGAACAATTTCTGGAGGATGATAAAATAATATTTTAACTGTGGGGAAAAACAATAGGAAAAATATAGGAACTATCTATTGAGCTGAAGTGTAGATAAATAATTGATATGTTTTTCTATACTGTGTTCGAGTAATATAGAAGCCAAGTAAACCAGCTTCGGAGAAGTATTTATTCATGACCCTTAAAGGACGCAATAAGTAATACATTAAATAGTAATGTTGTGTTATAAGATGTACAGTAATATACTTGCTTGTTTTGCTAGAATCAGTTTATAACTAAGCCTCTCATTGTCATGTTACAATACTGACCCTTCTTCCGAAAGGGATGACTAAGGAATTGGCTATAATAACTTGAATGGGATAGTGAGCAAATGGCCCTAATAATATTTAAAAGGAAGTCTGTAAAATAGTTTATTCCCACTAAACAATGGCTCTGGAAAGAGTGCTTTGAGATATTTTCAACTACACCAGTGTGTAAGGGCCCCGTCACACATAGCGACTCACCAGAGATCCCGACAACGATATGAACTTGTCAGGATCGCTGGTGTGTCGCTACATGATCGCTGGTGATCTGCGAAACAGGCAGATCTCAGCAGCGATCAGGACAGCGATGACGCGGGTAACAAGCAACGCACGTCGCTTAGCTACCCGCAGTGTATGTTAGATACCAGCGCGCTAGTGCAGGTAAACATCGGGTTTCTAAGCGCCGCGCGGCACTTAGAAACCCGCTGTTTACCTTGGTTACCAGCTCCCTGCACCAGTTTGCTGATATCTAACCTACATAGCGGGTTTCTAAGCGCCGCACGACGCTTAGAAACCCGATGTTTACCTTGGCTACCAGCTCCAGCTCGCTGATCGCTGGTCTCCCGCCTGCCACATGCAGCGATGTGTGCTGGCCAGCGGGAGACCAACAATTAAAAAAATATCCAGGCCATTCGAGCACGATCAGCGATACCCGGCAGGGGGCCGGTCGCTGATAAGTGTCACACACAGAGATCTCGCTGGTGAGATCGCTGTTGCGTCCCAAAACTTGTGACTCACTAGCGATCTCGCTGTGTGTGACGGAGGCTTAAATGAGGTGGCATGTCCTCGGAGGTTGTTACAAGTAATAAGAAATGTTCCTGTTCTCCACACTATACTCCACGTATTATACTCTTCTTGTTGTGGAAAGTGGCCAGAATCCCATGCATATTACATGGAATTTAAAGAGTAGATGCAGAAGATGATATGAGGTCAGGGCCAGTGATGGACATAAAAGGACTGACAATAGTCATCTGAGGAAGTTTTTCACATCTGAAGAACATTAATGGGTATATGTGGACCAGTAATGAACATCGGGGGACCACTAATGGACATTTGATAACCACAGATGGACAGCCTATGACTAATGTGGGACATTTGAGGACCACTGATGAATATCTTTGGACCATTGATAATATTTTAAATATCTCTTGAGGCATCATTGTTATATTCATACAATATGATAGCATAATTAGAATAGTGATTCAGAAATTCATCATACACGGACAAGAAATTCAAACTATGAAAATAAGGATAAATTGTTTTGTGACATACACTACTTCAACAACCAAGTGTATTCATATTTGGACTGTGTCATTTCTCAGACACATACCCCGAGCTGTCATCCTATGGTTTTCTGACTCAACAGATTGGACCAATTACAAGAACTGTCCAATTTTTTCATAAGCGAGGTGTCATGTTCAGTCTCCAGTATTATGTGAGATAGAATATTCAGCACAGAAGGTTGGCTTTTCACACCCAAGCAGATCAGATTGTCCTTGTCAGGTGTGGAAAATTATATCATTGTCTAAAGTAATCAAGCAGGGATCAATGATAATTTTTAGTCACCTAAAAATTTTATGGATGAAGCATAGCATCTGCCTGCCCCTCCATTCTAAAAATAAAAATTAGTCCCTCGATAAGGAACCACATCCATATTTCTAGGTAAGAGCTCATAGTTATAACACAAGTACCTATTTATAAGACCCTTATAACAAAGCATTCTGCACTCTAAGGGAGACAGGAACATATAAAGATAGGAAACACATATCTGAACAATCTTTATTTCAACATTTAAATACAAGGTATTAAAAAGGAGGCCAGAAGATATGGGGTAATGAACCAATGGAGCAGGTGGCACCACAAATTAGAAGACTATAAATAGTATTATAATATACATAAATACAACCACTCACATAATGTGAGTGTATGAAGAGTATAAATGCAACCTAATATTGGCTGTACACTAAACTGAAGCCAGAAAAAAAGACACTTATATTGAATATCAATCAACGCAAAGCTGTGCTATAAAAATTAATCAAAATGTAATACCTGAACCAAACGATGGTGCCAATTCCCCAATGCGCGTTTTGACGGAGTGCCATCTTCTGGGGGAGTGGCATCATGGCAAAAAAATGTGACATGTCTAATCACATAATAGATACCAGAAGTTTGAAAGAATTAAAATGGTGCTGTTGATTGGCGCATGAAGAGAAGGAGTCCAGCCACATCCAGCATCATCGATAGTCCATGAGCCGGGCCAGATATCTGTACCACCCGGAGTGACTAATTCTCTTGGGTGTTTTTAGGTAGATGCATGTCTGTAGTTTATGTTTTGATATGATAGCCCTTGCACATCAGTAGCTTAACCCCTTCAGGCCTATTTGTACCCAAATGCCTAGGCCATTTTTTGTAAATCTGACCTGTCACTTCATGCGGTAATAACTTTGGGACGCTATCACCTACCCACGCCATTCTGAGATTGTTTCCTCATGACATATTGTACTTCATGGTAGTGCTAATTGTGAGTAAATAGATTTTACCTTAAATTAAATTACAAAATACACGAAAATTTGGGAAAAATTCGCTATTTTTGAACTTTGAAATTCTCTACTTTTTACAAAAATGCTGATACCCCCCATAACAGTTATTAGTTTACATTCTCCACATGTCTACTTCACATTGGCATAATTTTGGAAATGAAATTTTATATTTTTCGGATGTGATAAGGCTCATAGTTTTATACGCAATTTTTAAAGTTTACGACTAAATTTCCAAAACCCATTTTTCAAAGGACCAAGTCAGTTCGGACATCACTTTATGGATCTTGTATAACAGAACCCACCCATACATTACCCCATTTTGCAAACTACACCCCTCAAGGTGTCCAAAACGGATTTTCAAAACTTTGTTAACCCCTTAGGTGTTGCACAGGAATTCAAGCAAAATGACAGTGAAATATCAAAATTTCAATTTTTTGGCAGATATTCCATTGTAATCCAATTTTACCTGCAACCCAGCAAGGGTTAACAGCAAACCCAAACCCAAAATTGGTTACCCCAATTCCGCAGTTTATAGAAACACCCCACATGTACACGTAAACTAAATTATGGGCGCGCAAGAGGGCTCAGCACAGAAGGAGAGCTAGGCGGTTTTTGGGATAATAGATTACACTGGAAGAAATCCAGTGGGCCATGTCGTATTGGAGAGACCCTGAGGTACCCCCAGAGTGGAAACCCCCAAAAGGTTACCGCATTTTGGAAACTACACCCCCTAAGGAATGTTTTAGGGGGTATAGTAACCACTTTGACCCAACAAGCGCTCCATTGGAGTTTCATGCACTTGGTTGAGGAAATTGAAAAGTGCGTTTTTTACCAAAAAATGTCGCTTTAGGCCCACATTTTTCATTTTGAAAAGGGGGACCAGGAAAAAGTACACCCCACTTTTTATTCCCCATTGTCTCCCGAACACGGAAATACCACAAGTGTTGTCTAAAACCACAGTATTGGCGCACGGCAGGCTTCGTAAGCGAAGCTGCGGCAAAATTCACTGTAAGAAATCTATGGGGCCATGTCACATTTGGAGACACCCTGAGGTCCCGCACAGTGGAAACCCCAAAAAAGTTACCCCATTTTTGAAACTACACCCCCTAAGGAATGTTTTAGGAGGTACAGTAACCACTTTGCACCGGGAACCGGCTCCCGACCCGCGGCGATCGCCCGGCATATGATCCGGGTACGATTCGCCGTACCGCTACGGCGGCCGGCGCGAAGGGGTTAATGGTATTTTTCACCTTTTGAATAGATCCTACCTATATTTCCAAAAAATAATGATTAAAGGTCGATTTAGGGGAAATGCCAAAATGTCAATACAATGCATGTAGTATTTGTAACAAAATTTAATCCAAGTTATGTAAATACACACTGAACATGTCATGGGCTTGTCCATACTAATGTGTGTGTGTGTGTGTGTGTGTGTGCAGGTGTGTGTGTATATATATATATATATATATATATATATATATATTGTGTGTGTATGTATAATTATATAACGTTACTCCATAATATCTTCAACATCAGACTCTGAATCTGACTGTTGTTCTACTGGCTCGTCTTCAATACCCTTGTTCTGGCATGTCTGTAACCTGCACATGTCCGTGCACTTCAGGCCATTGCTGAGGCAAGTACACTGAGGAAGTTCGCATGACCGCACACACTTGCAGGACAGTAGCTGGATAATAGCTTCTGGTGCTGGTGCCCCTCGCATCCACTTGACAACAAGCTTTCCGTCATTATCTATCATCCAACCGCAGTCTGTTGGGTTTGCAACAAATGGCTGGCTCTGCAGACTTCTCCTCCAGATCGCAGCCTGGTAGTTTGCACGCAGTGCATGCATGAAAAGGCAGTCTTGGCAAGGAGGGAGTTGACTTGACTCTACCACTCCACGTCTGGCACAGAACAGCTGATACCGGAGCCTGTTTACCTCAGTTGTTTGGGTAGTTGGCAGGTACATGTGGCAGGTGATTTCCTGTATCTTCTCAAAGAGTTCGGGAGACACTTCCCATGAACGACCAACTTCCTGAAAGGCATCCTGGTAAGTCTTGTTCATCTTCAACTGCTTGAGTGTCGTCATCTTCCCACGGCCAGCGAATGCACTGACTGTGTCACAGCCTGTAAATGCATGCATACCAATCAATGAATCACACACGCTGCCTCCCAATGTTCTGCTCAGAGTGGTGATATCCAGGAATCTTGTCCGGTTCTGTGTACCGCATTTCTGGAACAGGTGGGATGGGATTTTATGGCACATGCCCAGACACAGGACCATGACATCAGTATCCTCTGAAGTGATGATGACAGACTTGTAACCAGATTCTGCTGCATGAAGAGCATGGAGAAGGAGGAGTGTGTCTGCTTCTTCTTGACTTGACTTAAGGTCAGCAGCCTCTTCCCACTGTTTTTTGGTGATCTTAAAGCAGAGCTGCTCACATGTGACATACATCTCCTTCTCCTCAAGCTTCTCCCTGTGGTGTTTCGCCTTCCATTCTTCTACCAGAAACTTTATGAGACTTGCCTTGTTGGAGGAATTACTTAGTAGCTTTCTCCACTGCTGGATGTTGTGCCCATGTTGAATGTTCTTGAAATGGATCCCTGTGCCTTCATATCTGTTGACTCTTTCTGTATCTTTGATGGATGTCTCCTTGTAGACGTCAAAGACAATATCAATGCGCTTGCTCTTAGCACCCTCATGGATAGCGCGACTCATTGCTGTGCCTGCTAGCTGGGCAAATGTTGCATCGTTTCCCTTCAGTTTCTGAACCAGGCTCATCCCATCAATGATGGTTGCAGAGGGCTCAGGGATCACCTCTGCAGGAGGAGCATTCCTCTCCAACTCCCTTGCTAGGGAAGCCTTGTTGGTCTTGCGGATAGACCATCACCGTTGGCAAGTGCCCATGGCAATGGCACAAGGGGATGAGTCAAGACATCACTCATTTGTAGCTTTCTGTTCTCAGCTACAAGCATCATCTGGCCAAATAGGTTACTGTCAGCCTTCAAAATTACCTCCTTGCCAAGGCCTTGTCTGTGTGTCTTCATTCTGATGTTAGAGAACGTTTTAAGATTGTTCTTCGTCATCTTGTCATGAAACAGTGTAGTTGGCGTATCGGTACCCAAACGCTCATCCTTGAATGTGTGATATGCATCCTCTCCTATACTGTATGCCCCTAGAAGGTCTTTGGCTACATCTGGTGGTGCTGCAGTCGCTGTTGATAAACTGATAAGTTCACCATTATGCTCTTTGTTGAAGGGGTTCAACCAACCAGTCTCCAGCAGTTCAACAAAAGATCGGACATCGGCTTCATCTCTTCTAATCCTGGACACCTGTAGGTCTGAATGACTGAAGTCAGTATATTGTTGGCCTACTAGGGCCCTCAGCTGCCTCAAGTACATGCTGCGGTACTCCGATGTCAGGTAGAATCTGGCGACAGCTCCAACTTTGAGGCTGAAGCCTTTTGTGCCCCCTGGTGTCTGGGTGTCTTTGTAGATTGTTTCTTCCATGGTCTGGTCCACAGGAATCCGTCCAAAAGGATTCTTGCTACCAATCTGGACCGAAAAGCCACCTTTCATGAAGTATTCATGGACCTCTGGGTGGTCAATGGGCAGCCGAGACATCGCAGCATAGTAATAGGTTAGGTATCGGGCATAGTTGACCTTGTCATAGGCAAAACACCACGGTATCATCTGTCGGATTGCTCCTAGGTGAAGCATCCAGTTGCCTTCTCTTGAAGCTCGAACCAGGGCCAGCATGGTCTCGACCATGTCCAAGTATGACATCCAGAATGCTGAGAGTTGTTCATTTCTGAAGGTCTCAAGATAAACTTGAAAGAGCTTCAGGGTAAGTGTGCAAGATTCATTATCCAAGAACTTTTCGAAGGATTCCTGCGACACACTGATGCGAAAGTTTGTGATGTTCTTCAGTGTTTCATCCAGATGGTGACGGTCCCTTGCATGGTTTTCTTCTAGCCATGGAAGGAAGTTTTTCCATGCAAGCCTCATAAGTGCTTCATAGACCAGCTTGTGTAGTCTCACTGCTCTGTTGTACCTCCGGCCGTCCATCACTCCAGACACTGATCCTTCAGCGATGACACCGGATTCAACACACAGATCTCTAAAGGCCTGCATCCTGAAATCTCTTACCTATGATGGAGAGGAGATTACAGATTGTGTGGAAGACACCCATTCTAATTATAATGTTCTTGAACTTCTCCTGTTTCCAGATAACCTCGGCAGCTTTGGCATAGAGTGCTTGATCAAACACGCACACAATTCTGTTAAGCTTCAGGGTCTGCATGATGGCATGTGTTTGCTCCAAGACTTCATTCACAGTGGACATGGCTGTTGCAGGAGCATTGATAGTGGGCAGGTAGCTTACAGTGTCCTGGGCCACTACAATGTCGCTGCGGATTTGGATGTTGAACCCAGTCCAACTGCTAATGGTCTGATCCTCATGGTCTGACATTCTAGCCAGAAGCCAGATATGGTTCTTGGTTTTTGAATCCTGGACCTCCTCGGTAGTGTTAACATTCACAGTCTCAATCCTGGGTGGCCCTCCCCGCCGCCCAACATTGTATATTGGTAGCATTAATTCTGTCGGAATTATGCTTCTTTTCTTCGACTTGGTTACTGGCAGGACTTTTCTCACAGAGCATGCAACATTGGACTGAACAGCGATGCCATTGACTCTATGAGATATACCTGCTCCACTTAGTGTCTCCTCAAGTCTGTCAATGTTATCCCAGGCCAAGGTTGTGAACACACCAGGGTAGATATTTGCTGGCATTGGGATGTCATCAGTTGAACATTCCAACTTCTGGATACAAAGGGCTGTATCGATCTCCTCAGCCGTTGAATATGACACACAGTGGCCAAGACTATTCAGAGTTCGAACCAGTTCTGTATTGCCGGTCAAAGACTTAATTGCAAAGGACAGCAGTACGTGTTTGGGTGGCTTTGTCTTTCCATTGGTAACAGCAAAAACCAAGTCACTGCCGAAGGATGTGGCAAGACGTTGAGATCTTTCAGAGGGAGTTTGGCACTCACAATCTCCTGTAAGCAGGGTTTGCAGGAATTGAGTGACTAATGCAGGAACGACATTCTGATCTATATCGGGAGGCCATGGCTGACTCACATCTTGCTTCTTGATCTCATTCCTCAGCTGCATTGCTGCTTTGGTTATGACATCTCCAGAGTTAGCGGCTCTTGCTTCTTGCAGATCTTTAGTCATGCTGTGTGCTTGCCGGGCAAGGTCGTCCATTGATAGGCTATATGGATAGACTAGAAGCTTACCTTTCTCATCGGAGAGAAAGCGGAGTGATTCACCAAACTCTGTTTCAAGTTTTCGGCGAACATGTTTCTTTGTCGATGGTTTCAGTTTGATGATACCACGGGACATCATGCATCTCTGAAGCCTAGATGTGAGGTTTATCATAGGCAGTACTTCTGGGTTTGGGAACAATTCAGTCCTTATATACAAGAAGAGTTCCTCAAGGGCTTCTCTCTCTGCCTCTCCGTAGCGTACTTCCTTGCTTTCTTCCTGATTTTCTGCTGCACCAGACCTAGAGGCCACTTGGGAATCATCTTTTGTGAATAGTTTGTAGCACGACTTGTGGTAGTGCCCCTCTGAAGCAACAAGGTCTCTGTTAAGTAAACCAAGGATTCTCTGTGTGCCTTTTCTTATCGCTGCTCTGCGGATCGTCTCATCTGCTCGTGGCTCAACACACTGGACGATTGGCTCCCTTGTTTTTTCTCCTTTGAGATACTTGCTTGACTTCTCGCAGAACATACATACTTTGGCATACACCCTGCTATCACTGGGGGTACCCCTCGGTAGCCTCCTCCTGGGGATTTCGCTAGCTGTTTCGACATTGACACCCTTGGCAAGGATAGAATCCAGTGACTTCTTCATTGTAAAGAGACTACGACATTTACGGTGTTATTGTATGTGTGGTATTTCTCGTTCTTCAAAGGCCCTTAGCTGCTTCCAGGACGGATTCATGCTGTCTGATCTCTGCAGCCCTAAGCAATGTTTTCCAGGAGTCCAAATCCTGTAGGGACGCCAGATCATCACTGTCATCATTAGAGCAGTGTATGATACAGTCGATCCGTGATTTCTTCCTCGCTGGTACTTCCATCATGCCATTAGATATGTCAGTAAACACCTGCAAACACAAAGAAAAACATTAAAACCCTTGGCACCGAGCGCCGTACGAGTACTGCTCTCTCGTCCTGGACCAAAGGACAAGAGCAGTAGTAGTACGGCACAACCCCTTTAGCGTCCCCGCCGCTAATCGCGCGGGGATCGGGGGTAGATGGCCGCACTTACCGGCAGCAGGGCTTGTCCCCTCGCCGTGTGTGGCCATCGCGCCGACCCCCTGCAGCTAGAATCACTGTGATTCGCTGGGCTATATAGCCCAGCGAATCGCAGCATGCCTTGTAAAACATGGCGTGATTCGCTGCAGGGGTTCGTGCCTGTGGAGCGATTGGTGCATTTACCAGTCACTCCACAGGCCAGGGGGAGGATGTCAGTGTCTGATCTCCTCCCCCTGTGCTGCGATTGGCTAGAACATCGTTCTAGCCATATCAGCGATGTAGCAGGGCCGACACAGTGTCGCCTCTGCCTGTATGAGATCCTGTCAGCACAGGGTCTCATACAGGGACGATCGCTGCACTGTGCAGGCTGGCCGGACCTGCCTGCACTCGCTGGAACTTGTGGTACCACAAGTCCCAGCAAGTCTGGGCAGGCAGGCAAAAGTGTAAAAGAAAGTTAAAAAAAACAAAAACACTACACTACACATCCCCCCCTCCCCCTCCCATATGCGCCAAAACTGTGGTTTTAGACAACACTTGTGGTATTGCCGTGTTCGGGAGACAATGGGGAATAAAAAGTGGGGTGTACTTTTTCCTGGTCCCCCTTTTCAAAATGAAAAATGTGGGACTAAAGCGACTTTTTCCGGTAAAAAAAACGTACTTTTCAATTTCCTCAACCAAGTGCATGAAACTCCAATGGAGCGCTTGTTGGGTCAAAGTGGTTACTATACCTCCTAAAACATCCCTTAGGCTGGTTTCACACTTGCGTTTTTTCCGCGGGATTTTAGCGCTAAAAAACGCATGCGTTTTTTTTTCCTATACTTTGCATGGGAAGCGCTTATGTGCGCATACACATGCGTTTGTATGCGTTTTTCCGCGCATGCATTTTTTTGCGGTATGCGCTCGGGCGCACAAAATGCATCCTGTTGCATTTTTTGGGCGTCTGACTTGCCTCAAAAAAACGCATGCGCACGCAATGCATTTTTTTACAGCAAGACACCCATTATAAGTCTATGGGTGCACATATGTGCGCATTGGCATGCTTATGTATGCGTTTTTTTGCGCATGCGTTTTTTTTTTTACCATTAGTTGGACAATGGAATTTAGGGGTTTGGGTTAGAGTTAGGGTTAGTTAAGGGGGTTTAGGGCTAGGGTTAGGGTTAGCTAGGGTTTAGGGTTAGGGTTAGGGTTAGGGTTAGTATGGTTTGGTTAAGGGTTAGGGTTAGTATGGTTTGGTTAAGGGTTAGGGTTAGGGTCAGGGTTAGGGTTAGGGTTAGGGTCAGGGTCAGGGTTAGGGTCAGGGTTAGGGTTAGGGTCAGGGTTAGGGTTAGGGTTAGGGTCAGGGTTAGGGTTAGGGTTAGTAAAGTCATGGTTTGGGTTAGTGTGAGGGGCCACCTAATGTTGGAAAAAACGCAAACGCGGTAAAAACGCACTAAAAACGCATACAAACGCATAAAAACGCTGCGTTTTTTTCATGCATGCTCATAAAAATGCTTGAAAAAAACGCTGCATTTGTATGCGTTTGTATGCGTTTTTTCAATGCGTTTTTTTGCGGGAAAAATGCGCTGCAAAAAAAAGCAAGTGTGAAATTAGCCTAAGGGGCTGTAGTTTCCAAAATGCGGTAACCTTTTGGGGGTTTCCACTCTGGGGGTACCTCAGGGTCTCTCCAATACGACATGGCCCACAGGATTTCTTCCAGTGTAATCTATTATCCCAAAAACCGCCTATCTCTCCTTCTGTGCTGAGCCCTCTTGCGCGCCCATAATTTAGTTTACGTGTACATGTGGGGTGTTTCTATAAACTGAGGAATTGGGGTAACCAATTTTGGGTTTGGGTTTGTTGTTAACCCTTGCTGGGTTGCAGGTAAAATTGGATTACAATGGAATATCTGCCAAAAAATTGAAATTTTGATATTTCACTGTCATTTTACTTGAATTCCTGTGCAACACCTAAGGGGTTAACAAAGTTTTGAAAATCCGTTTTGGACACCTTGAGGGGTGTAGTTTGCAAAATGGGGTAATGTATGGGTGGGTTCTGTTATACAAGACCCATAAAGTGACGTCCGAACTGACTTGGTCCTTGGAAAAATGGGTTTTGGAAATTTAGTCGTAAACTTTAAAAATTGCGTATAAAACTATGAGCCTTATCACATCCGAAAAATATAAAATTTTATTTCCAAAATTATGCCAATGTGAAGTAGACATGTGGAGAATGTAAACTAATAACTGTTATGGGGGGGTATCAGCATTTTTGTAAAAAGTAGAGAATTTCAAAGTTCAAAAATAGCGAATTTTTCCCAAATTTTCGTGTATTTTGTAATTTTTTATGCAGAAAGGTAAAATCTATTGACTCACAATTAGCACTACCATGAAGTACAATATGTCACGAGAAAACAATCTCAGAATGGCGTGGGTAGGTGATAGCGTCCCAAAGTTATTACCGCATGAAGTGACAGGTCAGATTTACAAAAAATGGCCTAGGCATTTGGGTACAAATAGGCCTGAAGGGGTTAAGCTACTGATGTGCAAGGGCTATCATATCAAAACATAAACTACAGACATGCATCTACCTAAAAACACCAAAGAGAATTAGTCACTCCGGGTGGTACAGATATCGTCAAAATTGGCTCTTGGCTCATGCACTAAGAGGGCCGTTTTACATATTGAGGTCATTTTAACATTATGTTAGCTGTGTTTGCATTAAAGGGCTTCAAAGGCATTGGACACGTCACTAGGAGATCGGGATGTTATATATGTCTTTTGAGGGCAATTTGGGACTTTGCATCATTTTTAATTTTTCTATGCGAATCCCATAACTATATCTATGGGACAAAGAAGAGATCCCAAATGACATAAAACAATGTTTATTGCAAAAATTCTTAAAATTACAAAAGCATAATGCCGTCTAGGAGATGCTAAGACATCACCATCAATAAATTCAAAAAGAGAGATACAAAACAACAGTCCAAGGCAAAAAATACAAAATATTCCAATCTCATAACAATTCGATATGTGATGAAGAAAATGCCAACAATCACTGATCAAAATTCATAACAGGTTGTTGTGTATAAATGAACACATCACAGTATATTCCATCACAATTATATAACCATCATGCTCAAACGTGGACCGTATATCTGAAAATGGTATAATGCAGACTACTATACCTCAAGCACTGTGTATAAGGGTTGCATATCCCATGGAAACGAAACTCAACCCATCAAGCCGTGTGAAATAACATAGGCACATTATTTTGTAAACCCTAGTAATGCCATGGGAAAGCGGCAAGTATAACCCCAAAAGACAATGAAAAAGGTATAATTACCTGAGTGTGATAGCAGTGTGTCTGGCGTCCCCTCACCCCTCAGACACACGCCAGACACACTGCGTGTGTTGATGGTGATGTCTTAGCGTCTCCTTGACGGCATTATGCTTTTGTAATTTTAAGAATTTTTGCAATAAACATTGTTTTTATGTCATTTGGGATCTCTTCTTTGTCCCATATATATAGTTATGGGATTTGTATAGAACACTTGAATGAAGTGCCCTGTGTATTAGTTTTGGACTTTGATTGAAATCATTTTTGCCTTACTTCAAAGATTTTAGAAAAGATTGGGTAAGCTAGCAAATTCGAACTTCAATAAATTTGCTCATCTCTAATAGTTAGCTTTCTTAATTAATGATGTTTGTCAGTGTTACAATAATAGTCAACCTATTTTGCAGATACCAATTTTGTATTGTTGGGCTAATGTACCTGTCAGAGGAAACCACCTTCTTTTGTAGAACACTGTGTTAGGGTTGGCGGATTGCACAGAATAAAAATAAACAATAAAGTGCAATCGCAACCTGGATCCACCGTGCAGAGATGAATTAACTGCTGCTAGTGAACAATGGCAGAACCAACCAGCCAGTGAACAACTTAAACACGCTGTGTTAAATGTCACACAATGTGAACAGGACTCAGAGTACCTAGCTCAGTTACTGCACAGAGTGGTACTGCGAGAAGTAGCTAGTGTTCAAAACCCTGTAAAACATCACAGGGGAAGGACATCAAAGGTAGAAGCCGCTCTGCATGTAACTTGTGCTAAGCATGGGAAGCAAAAAAGGAGAAGCGGAAAAGAACTCAAGTGGCGCTAGGTGCAATATCCTATCTCTCTCTTAGAGAAGTCTAGCCTGAGGGTTGGACTTGCCCAGTAACTCAACTGTGTTAACCGCACACATGAAGGAAACTGGTGCTAAGCCAAGGAGAAAGTACCCAGTCCTAAACCTACCTGCACACATAGTACTTCTCTGCGTATAGAGCGACATACTCAAACATGCAACTAGAGTGGTAGAGTATCCCCTTACATGCACAACACATTAGTGATACTAGCGCTCCCGTGTGTGCCGCTGGGAGCTTTTAATACATTAGGCTCCACCCCAAACATTGACACCCAGTCGGCCGAGGCGTCGCACGTGGACCAATCTGGAACTGCCACCTCGCCAGAGCAGTAGACGTCTGACTAACAATGAACAGACACCACATTGCTGACATGCTCAGTCGGGTGAACTCTGCACTTAGACTCCCAAGAGCCAGGCTGCACCTGCATATCGCTGGTTACCATAGAGTTGTATGGAGAGCCATCAGTAACCAAATGAACACCACAAGTCTGAGCAAGATGCTGGAAACGATGTCTGTGCTGAGCAGCACCCACAGTGGCCAAGCAAGAATGGGAGACCACAGCACCAGGCAATGTTTGGGATCCATCCCACGCCGCAGGAGAATCCCGATGCCTAACACATGGTCACTATCCACTGTGAAAGCAATGTGGGTAAGCTAGAAGAAATATGAGTATGTGAGTTTTCTCTGATCCCTATAAATCCACCTTTTTCCTCTTTTCTCCTCCACTTCTTCATTCTACAAATTCCATCATTGGATTTCAAATCCCCAAAAAATCCAGTTGAAACTTCTTACACTGACCTATAAGGCTGTTCTCACAACTCTGTTCTTGGGTGTCCTGCGACCAGGGGCTCCTTCCTCTCCCTAACGCTAGGGGTGCCCTAGCTCACCCTTTTCCCCATATTACTCCTGATGGTGAAGATGTCAAAACCACGTACCTTGCCTTAGCTCCTGAGTCTACCCTTAGCCTGTACCTTTCCCTCACCAAAGGAAGAGGGGCGGAGTAGTGTACCATAATACACCAACTAGACTAGCAAGGTAATACAAACAGGGGTAACGAAAAATAACAAACATACAAATATGTACACATACACAGAGGAATGCACCAGGGAGTGGAGGATGGGGTTACACCAAAGTAGGAGAAGAAAGGGAATTATCACACACTCAAAACCTATCAACAGTCACAGATATATCACAAATTGCCTTCTCCAATTACCACCAACAACCTTCAGACATGCAGCAAAGGCTACTCTGACAATGAGTTCTTACCAGAACCCAGATTATATAAGAGATGGGAGTTGCCTACAGCACACAGCTGAAAGCCTTAATGCTCCAGTGACTCTCAACTGAGCAGATTAACTGCACTGCTAAAATAAATTTACACCATTTAATAAGAAGTTGAAGTGCTTCTATTTAGTGCAAGAGTAGGAGAAATCAGACGCTGCTGTCTTCTGGCTCCTCTCTGTCACGGTAGACTCGTGACAGTTATCTATAATCTGTCACCTCCATATATCTCTAAATTAATCTCCTGATACCTTCCCACATGCAGTCTCCCATCCTCCCAAGGTTCCTCACCTAATTACCTCCAAAACTTCTCCTGAGAATCCCTAATCCTGTGGAACACCTTGTGCCAACACATTGGATTATAATAATCCACCACACTTGAAACCTTCAGATGGAAATTGAAAACTTATCTCATGTAGAAAGCTTACCGTCTGCAATGACCCCTCTGCCATCTCACCACCATTGAAGGTGCTGCAACCCCCCAACCTACTGTCTCCTCCCCCATTATTTTGTAGTCTAAAAGCCCGTTAAAGCAGGATCCTGTCTGCTCTGTACCAGTCTGTCATTGTTAGTTTGTTAATCATAATTTTATATCTGTATCTTGTATGTAAATCCTTTTAACATGTAGCTCACCATGCAATCAGCGGTGCTCTAAGAAATATATTTTTCAGAAACATTGCCATCAGGTGTCACGCATCTCAGGATATGTCAAGCCAAGAGGAAAGGTTGATAAACATTAGTTTGTAATTAAACTTTATAATAGTTTTCCTTATTAAGGATCAATATAACTTTTACAACTTAGAGTGATAATGGTTCAACAAGTCAACAAAAAATACTGTAAATCTATGAAATAAATATATATATATATATATATATATATATATATATAAATATAAATCTATGAACACTGTTATTCAACACTATCTCAGGTTTATTTTTTTAGAACAAGGAATCTTATATTATGGGGTTTTGCACTTGGAAAGACTTCTGCCCATTTATTTCAAGCGAATGCAAGTTCAAGTATATATTTATCAAGAAAAATTCTTGATGGGCAACACAATTTGTTGAAATAGTGCAGGCTAGTAGAATCAATCTACTAAACGATGCTGGCTTGATTCTGTAAGCATATACCAGGAACAATCTGACAAAACTTCAGACATGCTTTGACTTTTGAATGAGCTAAAGTTTATTTTAAGTGTAACTTTATTCTGAACACTATCACAATATAGCACTTTTTTTTTACTAAACAGAGAAAGTTATTTCTTTGTAAGAAAAATGTTTAAAGAGATCCTTTACTTATTTGAGCAGTATATATATATATATATATATATATATATATATATATATTTGATTTACTTACTTGCAACAGGGTATTTGCTCCCTTTGTTTTTAATACACACACATATATACATATGTGCATGCACGCATGCAAATACCCTGCTCTAAGTAAATAAATTAATAGTAATAGCAAATGTAAATGACATGCTATCTGGTACTTAGTTGACAATATTTTAATCAAAAGAGCATGAAAGTCATCCCACCGCGACAATGTGTACCCAATCAAGGTGAACCCTAACTCTTAAAGTCCACCATGCTACGCACCACAAGCTTCAAAATACAGATGAAGCTCACACAATTAGAATATCATCAAAAAGTTAATTTAGTTCAGTTCTTCAATACAAAAAGTGAAACTCATCTATTATATAGAGTCATTACAGAGTGATCTATTTCAAGTGTTTATTTCTGTTAATTTTTTTGAATATGGCTTATAGCCAATGAAAACCCAAAAATCATTATCTCAGAAAATTAGAATAATTTATAACACCAGCTTGAAAAAATTATTTTAAAATCAGAAATGTTGTCCTACTGAAATGTATGTTCAGTAAATGCACTCAGTACTTGGTCGGGGCTCTTGTGGCATCAATTACTGCATCAATGCAACATGTCATGGAGGCGATCAGCCTGTAGCACTGCTGAGATGGTATGGAAGCCCAGGTTGCTTTGATAGCAGCCTTCAGCTTGTCTGCATTGTTGGGTCTGGTGTCTCTCATCTTCCTCTTGATAATAACCCATAGATTCTCTATGGAGTTAAGGTCAGGCGAGTTTGCTGGCCAATCAAGCACAGTGATACTTTTATTTTTAAACCAGGTATTGGTACTTTTGGCGGTGAGGACAGGTGCCTAGACCTGCTGAAGAATTAAGTTTCCATATCCAAAAAGCTTGCTGGCAGAGGGAAGCATGAAGTGCTCTAAAATTTCGTGGTAGATGGCTGCGCTGACTTTGGTCTTGCTAAAACATAGGGGACCTACACAAGCAGATGACATGACTCCCGAAACCATCAATGATTGTGGTTACTTCAAAATCCTCCGCTTGTGTTGTGCCAAAAAAACTCTGTACTCTGCCAAAAATCTTCTGGGAGTACTGTGACAAATAGCCTCTGTTTGTACTGTACCAAACTACCTCTGTGTGTACTTGGCAACACTGACTCTGTGGGTACGTACTGTGCCAAAAATCATCTGTGTACACTGAAGCCGTGTCTGTACGATTAGTGTGTATTTATGGGCAAACCCCTGGATGTTTGGGTACGGCGGGTTCTGCCAAACATTTTTAAAAAATTCAGTTCGGGTATCAGAACAGTACCTGACCCAGAACCCGGTCCCCATTCATTCATTTATTGTTTGCCATGCTATCATCTGTGGTTAACATCTTTACCACCTGTCAGAGTGGTGCGGTTCCCATGCTGTCAGATGACAGTTTGAGCCAGCAGCTATGAGCGGCAATATAAAGTTTACCGCAGGTCACAAAGGAGATGGCTGATGGGAGCTGACGGTTTTGCAATGCTGGTTATTAAAAATAGAACAGATCCCAAGTCATTTTTTTATTGATTTATAACTCTGACATGGCTGACAAATACTTTCATCAGCAGCATCTGCTCTCACTGTTATCAGCGTCAGCAGGTGAATGCTGATGGGAGTACTACTCCCATCAGCCAATGCCTCTGTGACCCGCGGAAAACACTTTACTACCGGTCAGAGCTGCTGGCTCACGCTGTCATCTGATAACATATGAACCGCAGCTCTCTGACTGACGGTAATGATGTTACCGCCGATAGGAGCTGCTGGTGTTTCTCATGCTGTCATGCAAATGACTGTATGGAAAATGCCTGATGTTCAGGGTACCGTACCAGAACAGTAATATGGACTTCCTGTAGAAATTTATGCCTGAACAGTAGGTGTTCAGTACAGAACCCGAACTTTACTGTTCGGGCTCGCCTATTACTAGTGGAGTGCCTAAAAAACAATTCTACTCTGCCTCTGTGTCTGTACAAGTTGTGGTCCTAAAAGATACTAATATTCTGCACCAGTGTCTGTGGGAGTACTGTGCGTAAAACACATTTTTCTAATCTGCAATTGTGTCTATGGGAATACTGTGCCAAAAGACCTGTGGGTGTACATTACAATCATCTCTGTGGGAGTGCTCTGAGAGAACCTCTGTGGAATTATTCTGCAAAGCAGCCTCTGTGGGGTTACTCAGAAAAACAGCCTGTGTAGGTGTACTCTGCAAAACACCCTCTTTTATTTTAATTTGGGTAGGGTCCAAAACATTGTGAATGTAAAATAGAAAAAACAAACTGCGGTGGAGTGTAACAATGGCTTGGGGAGGGTTATTTACTCCTTTATTCTGCTAAAAGTCTCCATGACTGTCTAATTTTAATGAAATTAAGCTTGCCAACATTGGCTGTGGTCCTACTGCCGTGCTAAAAACATGTTCCAACAGTACACTTTCAGCAGGGCAGGCCAGCATCTCCAAGTCATAAAGGGCAAGCTCAGGCCATGTGTCCAATTTGGAGATCCAAAAGTTAAATGGGCCATGCTAATCACTCAGTATATAGAGACATGTCGACACATGATCTTCCAACATTATTATTTTTTAGCATCTAACCTATTAATCCCCAGTGATTTGCAACACTGGCATAACCTAAAATCTTCCTCCTGATAATAAGGACCGTATCAAATGGTGGTGCTAAAGTTTACAATGTGCTAATTAAGGTTTTCCATATTTATGCCATGCTAACCATCCCTTCTCAGGTGGTTCTAGTTCCCCAACTGTGTTGGCGACTTCATCCTACTCTGCCTTGTGTTTCCACAGAGGCCCTGTTGTCTAGCTTAGGATGCCATCAATAGTGTGATTACCATCATGTGCGTCTACCAGTGTTCCCGCTTTTTCCAATCTCATTCTAGTGATGGAAGTAAGGATAACGTGTTTTGCTTGTAGCGGGGATCCCACATGGTGGCCACACAGTAATCAGCACTTGTAGCAATCCGGGAAACTCGGCAGTCATTGCGCTGTAACTGCAACATGTACCGCCTCATGTGTGTAGGCCGACTAATTGTCAACACATAGTGATACTGTTTATATTCTTATTTATGAATCTATTTTCATATTAGATTTGTGTGTTTGCAGTATTTTAGGAGCCTTGCTGTTAGCATTCGCGGACACTGTATGGGGATTCTGTGACTTGCAGTCTATAATATGGATTTTGTAACTTGACTGGCTGTCTTCTGTGAGGAATAAAGCTGGAACTACTATACGTATAGTATGTTTACAGAGATTCAAAGTATTCTAATATAGACATTCGGAGAAATATATACTGCAGTTAATATCTACTCCATCTTTCTAGAGTTGCAAAAAGTTAGTGAAAAGTCATTGGATATCGATATGGCAAACTCCTTTTATAAACCCATACACACTCATGTACATGCAGGGGCGAACAGACCATTGAGCCAACTTATACAGCTGCACATGGGCCCAACAAGATATAGGGGGGCTCACTTGTATCTCTTAAGCAGGTGGCATTGTGCATTACGATGATCAATTGGACTGCAAAGGACCCATATATTGTTCTTGCACAGGTGCCCTCTTCGTGGGGATACAGAAAAGAAAAGCACTCAAATTTAACAGAGCAAGCAGAAAAGACAACATTTTCTGTAGACATTTATCCCATTTACTGATACGATTTATTACTTTTTTTCAACAAGCTTCTTATTTTGAGTTAAGGAGTCCTTTAAAGTGCTTCCATTTCTTTTTACCGGAGTCTGTTTGCTGACTGCTTTCTTTGTGTACAGTTTTTGCTTTTCCATTATTGTACACAGGGTGCCCACAATTGAGAGCTGTAAGAAATAAAGGCAGGATGCAAAACAAATTCTCATTCTAGTGCTGTTTTTTAAATTTATTGAAAAAAAAAAATTCTCCATTCTGCTTAGTGGTTGCTACAAAAATCATTAGGTTTCCATATGCCTTGGCATACTCATGGGTGTCATTCTTAATGCCTCCTGTGAAGATTAACATACACCAAAATACTTAAATCATTAACACAGACATTTCTCTATCCCCCAGTAAAGCTGTTGTTTTATTTTTTAGACCAATAAGGTTTTATTTGCTCTACATTTTTATTTCTTTCAGTGCCGATCAGAAGTGGATCCTCGATGCTTTCTGAATAATAAATGAGAGCTGTGATTGTTGTTGTTTTTTAATTGAAAAGTAATGGAGGATATGTTTATCGTAAAGCCCAATATTGTCTCTCCATGGGACTACTGCAATGTCAGAGTAAATCAGTAGAGGATTCAATATAGACAGGATGGCTAGTCTTCATTTTTTCGACTTTATGGAGAGATTTCCTATAAAGTGTAATATGTAGATTCATTTTATTAAGAGTAATCAGACATCTTCTGGACAGGAGACATGAGCATAGGATTACCAACAAGTAGAAAGAAAGCTTTTGTGACTGGTCAGTCGGGCCTCCCACCAGGTCCAAGACAGTTGAAATCCAAGGTACTAAAGGTTGACCTTTATAAAAACTTGATATTTATTCCATAATACTAAAAAGAAGTCATAACAATTAAAAGACAAGGCAAGGTTTCTGCTATATCTGGCGTTTTTCAAGCCTGATCACAGCTGTATTTTTAGGCTTCAAAAAGGCAAGATGTGATCGAAATGTTGCATTCTCTTCTCATCATGTCTTCCTTTAAATACCATGGAATAAAGATCTAGTTTTTATAAGGAATATTCTCTGATGTCTCAGATTTCATGAAGTCTTTAAGATTACCAATGTCCCACCATACACAGGATGTTCTTGGCATTGACTTATGAAATGTTCTTAAATACAAGTCTTTGGGATGTAGTTTTAGAATCATAGAATCATAGAATCATAGAATCGTAGAGTTGGAAGGGACCTCCTGGGCCATCTGGTCCAACCCCCTGCTCAAAGCAGGATTCGCTAAATCATCCCAGTCAGATGTCTGTCCAGCCTCTGTTTGAAGACTTCCATTGAAGGAGAACTCACCACTTCTCGTGGCAGCCTGTTCCACTCATTGATCACTCTAACTGTCAAAAAGTTTTTTCTAATATCTAATCTGTGTCTCCTCCCATTCAGTTTCATCCCATTGCTTCTAGTCTTTCCTTGTGCAAATGAGAATAAAGTTGATCCTTCTACAATGTGACAGCCCTTTAGATATTTGTAGACAGCTATTAAGTCTCCTCTCAGTCTTCTCTTTTGCAAACTAAACATTCGCAAATCCTGCAACCTTTCCTCATAAGACAGGGTTTGCAGACCGGTCACCATTCTGGTCGCTCTTTTCTGAACTTGCTCCAGTTTGTTGATGTCTTTTTTAAAATGTGGTGCCCAAAACTGGACACAATATTCCAGATGAGGTCTGACCAAAGAGGAGTAGAGGGAAATAATGACTTCACGTGATCTAGACTGTATGCTTCTGTTAATACATCCTAGAATTGCATTTGCATTTTTTGCTGCTGCATCACACTGTTGACTCATATTCAGTCTGTGATCTATTAGTATACCCAAGTCTTTTTCACATGTGCTGTCACTTAGCCCTATTCCTCCCATTCTATTTTAAGGGATAAGAGGAAATAGTCGCATCCAAACCCTAGTGACTTCAGTAGTACATTAGTCCCATGCTACATATAAAGTCTCCCATACTATTGGTAAGAGATGTCTTGTAGATTTTTAAGTAGGTTCATGTTAAAGGGAACCTTCACCTGATTCGTAGAGCTGAATCCATAGGTAGCATGAGTCACTGACCAGATGCTTTACTCTGAAACATTGGGCCATTTCTGAAAACATCTCTGAAAGTGCGGCATGAGGAGCAGTGACTAGACAAAGAGATATTTCTACCTACTTTTCCCCCACCAGCTGGGATAGACTGACAACCCTTGCCTAAGGATCTGGATGCTTCTGTGTCCTGAACCTGTGCACTTCTTGTGATGATAGTAATCATTTGAATGATCTTTGGAGGTTTACTTACTATTTACTTACTGTTTACTACCACCGATTGACCAAACCGCTGCATGACCAGCTCTACCCTCGCCTACTGTATTCTCACCCATCCCTTGTAGATTGTGAGCCTTCACGGGCAGGGTCCTCTCTCCTCCTGTACCAGTTATGACTTGTATTGTTTAACATTATTGTACTTGTTTTTATTATGTATACCCCTCCTTACATGTAAAGCACCATGGAATAAATGGCGCTATAACAATAAATAATAATAATAATAATATTTAAGGTACCGACCACGGAGGACTTCTCTCAGCTGAAGAATAGGCAAAGGCAGGATTATTTGGGACGCAACTTCCCCCTTGCATTCAACAATAGGAAAACCATTACACCACCGTTGCACATGATTGTTCTAAACACTAGTAGTATATGATCAGTTTATGATTCGGAGAATTGGAGCAGATATAGTGAGAACAAGGACTGGAATAGTGAAAGAGAAGGCTGTCAAGTATTATTATTAATTTTATTATACTTTTTTTCCCCATTGCTCAAACTGTTTAATATATTTTCAAGGAATAAATGCAAACCACTAGACATGAAGTCACTGACTTGGCTGTCCTTATTTATATCAATATTTTGCATAAAATCATGGATTTATCCAAAAGTTTACCCTGAAGACCTTGTCCCCTAATGATAAATCTTTGCCAGTTCTGCACATCTGTTAAATGTACTTTGTCAGCTAGGAAATGCTGTGCAATCAATAGCTAGCATGTGACAGAACAAGAAAAGGTAGATTGATTAATATACAAAACTGAGGGAAAAATTCAATTTAATTTGTGTTTTACTTATTGAAATTTGTATCTTCTTTACAGTCATGAGGCTTTACTGTGAAGTCTCATTTTCTAATAAGAAAATGCAATTTATGCAGAACCTTTTGGCCACAACATTATACATTGAGCTGTCCAGATTTAATTGCACTACGGTCTCCTGATGGTGTGAGTGTGAACACATTCATATTAAATTTATTGAGAAATTTGGCTTAGGGAAGGGGTGGAAATTTTTTTTTTCCCAGGGGCCATTTCGATATTTATGCCATCACTTGGGGGCCGTAAAAACTTATCAACTTAAAATTGATCCTATTATGCTTGGTCAAACATTTAATTACCTCACCCCTAATGTGACAGCTGGAATGGATTCTCTTTGGTGCAATTGTAATGTTAGGTGGTATTAATGATGCTAATACTCGCATTTGCATTCCAAGATTTGCATCGGTCTGGAGTGCAGTGTAAAGCTGAGAGATTAATTTTGAAAAGAACTTGCAGCTGTAAGTTCTGAACACAAATCCATATTATTCTGCATGTCTCCCTAGATGGGGAAATCACTGCTCACTTTACATTTATAGGCGGGGCGCCTGCAAACTTTGAGGCCCATCCAAGAAATCTTTTCTGCATGGTCTTGTTTTGCAATGCAATATTTTATTTAGTTAGTTGAATGGTCTCATGAGCAAGCTGGATTTATTTTGATTTTTTTTGTTTCCGTTACAGCATTTTAAAGTTGGGTCGCAAGGTTGAAATATGGAAATGGAGAAGTTGGCAAAGTTCACACATCGGCTGTTGCAATGGCTGCAATTCCACCTTCCACCAAGGTGCTTTTTCATCTGTGGGAATAGGTGATAGTCCGAGGGAGCCAAATCAGGGGAATAGGGTGGGTGCTGAAGCAGTTGGAAACCACAGGAGTGAATTGCAGCAGCCGATGTGTGAACTTTGCCAACGTCTCCATTTCCATATTTCAACCTTGCGACCCAACTTTAAAATGCTGTAACTGAAACAAAAAAAATCAAAATAAATCCAGATTGCTCATGAGACCATTCAACTAACTAAATAACATATTGCATTGCAAAACAAGACCATGCAAAAAGAATTCATGGGTGGGCCTCGAAGTTTTCAGGCGCCCCTCGTAGAACTCAAGCATTGGGGGCCAACAGTATGTACATCACCATCACATAGGAGACACCAAGACTACTCTATATACATCACATAGGAGACACTGGGTTTTCAGCATATACATCAGAAACGCTGAGGCTAGTGTATATGCATCACATAGGAGAAACACAGATTCCTGTATGCACATCACATAGGAGACATCGGGACTGCAGTGTATACATAACATAGGAGACACTGAGACTGGTATAAATTCATCATATAGGATACACTAGGGCATGTATATCACAGAAAACAATAAAACTGGGGCATATGCATCACAATAGACGCTGGGGCATATAATTTGCAGGAAACACTGGGGCATATACATCACAAGAGATGCCAGGGAATATGCATCACAGTAGACGATGGGGGAACATGCATCACAGGAGATGCCGAGGTATATACAGTGAGGAAAATAAGTAATTGATACAATGCCGATTTTGAAACTATGCCCACCTATAAAGAATGGAGAGGTCTGTAATTTTTATCATAGGTACACTTCAACTGTGAGAGACAGTAAATAATTAGCATTTTATTGCATGAAATAAGTATTCAATACAATAGAAAAACAGAACTTAATATTTGGTACAGAAATGTTTGTTGCCCATTACAGAGGTCAGACGTTTTCTGCAGTTCTTGACAAAGTTTGAATACACTGCAGCAGGGATTTTGTCCCACTCCTCCTTATAGAACTTCGCCAGATCTTTCAGGTGTCGAAGTTGTTGCTGGGCAACTTTGAGTTTTAACTTCCTCCAAAGATGTTCTATTGGTTCAGGTCTGGAGATTGGCTAGGTCACTATATGACCTTGAAATGCTTCTTTTGGAATCATTCATTAGTTGTCTTAGCTTTGTGTTTCTGGTCATTGCCAGGCTGGAAGACTCAGCCATGACCCATTTTCAATGCTCTTACTAAGGGAAGGAGGTTGTCAGCGAAAGTGTTGCGATATATGACCCCATCCATCTTTCCTTCAATATGGTGCAGTCTTCTTGTCCCTATGAGGAAAAATCACTCCCAAAGTATGATGTTTCCCCCACCATGCTTCATGATTGCATCGTTGTACTTGAGAATGTACTCATCCTTCTTTCTCCAAACATGACGAGTGGAGTTGATACCAAAAAGTTCTATTTTGATCTCTTCTGATCAATGAGATCAGGTCAGATCAGAGGCCAGATTCCTCTGATTTCAGATTATTTACCGCAGAATCTGAAAATCTGCCCCGGAGACAGTGAGGGCACCAGGCCTCTGATCTTACTTGGATATTGGGACTATAAAATCTTCTCACGACTAATCTAATCCAATTAAGGATTCATTCTCTGCATTCAATTTGTTTATTTCCATTTTGTCATGGTTTGAACAGGGTTCTTGCCCTGCACTCACAGGGTTAAGTGTTCGTGGCCTCTTTCTGGATCTGGGAGGTGTATTTATACTCACTCTTTACCAGGGTTCTCTGTCAGCTATACTGTTGTTCTGGTGTGTCTGACCCCTGGTGTGTGTGTATTCTGCATTGCTTGTTTGCTTCCCGTGTATGACCCGGCCTGTTCCCTCACTCTGTACTCCGTCTCTCGCTTTGTGCTATCGTCTTCTCCGGTTCTGACCTCCTGGCTTGGCTATCGTTACTCCATTACAGTTTGTCCATATTGTACCGTCCATTGCCCATTCTGGTTTTCTGACCTATTGCTATGTCCTGATTATTCATTCTGTCTAAACCTTTGGTACTGTATTGCTATCTTGTGCTTTGACCCTGGCTTCATCTGGTTTCTGTCTCTGTCTATGCCCCTTGGTAACATTGCCCCGTAGTTACCTTTCTAGAAGTTTCCCTGCAACTCCTAGATCTGTGGAGCTTAGGTCACGCCCCCAGCAGTCATGTGCTTCAGGTCCTGATACTCTGAAGCACGCATCATCACCGCTGCTGCCCTGCTCCACAGGTATCTTTGAGCACTGTCTCTGTACTCAGGACACCCGCACTGGCTCAGTGAGCAAGTGCAGTGCGGGGCTCCTGACACGTTTAGTATGCCATGCCTCTACTGTTGTTTTTTTGTGCATATAATTGTGTTTCTTCAGAAATTTTGTAATACCATGCCTGAGTAAGAGACCTTGAGAAGTCTAGAAAGCTTTATTTGTTAACATCATGATTTTATTCTTGTTAGCCATTGAAAGGTATCATAACTACAAGAATATCTTGTTTTTCCCACTGAGGGCAATATTTTTTCCATTTTCTAATAATTGCGCCAACAGTTGTTGCCTTCTCACTAAGCTGTTTGCCTATTGACCTGTAAACCATTCCAGCCATGTGCAAGTCTACAATTTTGTCCGTGGTTTCCTCAGACAGCTCTTTGGCCTTGGCCATGGTGGAGAGGTTGGAGTGTCATTTATTGCATATTTAGACAGGTGTCTTTTCTGCAGGTAACGAGTTCAAACAGGAGCAAGTAATACAGTTAATGAGTGAAGATCCATAATTCTTTCTGGTTGATAGGTGACCAAATCCTTCATGCAATATAATGCAATTTAATTATTTAAGAATCATACAATATGATTTTCTGTTTTTTTTTTTACTTTTTGATTCTGTCACTCACAGTTGTATTGTAGTAACACTACCAGGTAACATTTTGATCAGTGGAAAAATAGCACTAGATAGTGCAAAAGAGCCCCAAAACCTGGGAAAAATACCAACTCCATATTGATTGTGAAGAAAAGGAGGATAGAGGAGTATATAGGTATAAAATATAACATTTTATTAACAACACATGGTAAAACATTACACCAAAAGTACAAAAATACAATAGTAAAATGAACAAGGATGGAATGCGGAAAGAAACCCTAGTGTGAGTTGCCGGCTAGATAGGTAAATAGAGTCTGCCCGGGGTCGGAGGTTTGTCATCCCCGGTCTAAGGTCTACATTTGTCAGGGATCTGGTACTGGATCTATATTTTGGCATCATGTTTAGTGAAGAGTAATGATCCAAATGCCATAAAGGGGTGCATCCAATATTCAATAGGTGTTACAAAAGAAAAAAAAAACCTTTGTTTTCATTTTCCAAGGTTGTCAAATACCGTCTGCGTGGGGCTAGTTGGCGCAAATGTATTATCAGTTTAAACAACTTGAGCAAAACTTTTCACCTTAATATTAATATGATTTTTTATTTATTTTTTTAAGATGAAACATATTTTTTATTTTTTATTTTTTCCAGAACCTTAGATGATGTCAAATAAAAATTTTTGTGTCAACTTTTTTTTTTTTTTTTTGCTAAGGTGCTTTTCATCATTGACTTGACAGTCTGGAAGCTGCGCAATTTATGAAATATCGCTTGCAGGAAATAAAGTATTAACCAGCTCTGTCTGTCTGCTGACGCGCTGAAATTAATGAAAACAAAGAGACCAAGGTGTGAACGCCGTCTCCTCTACATAAAAGCAATTGCCAGTGAGGAACAGGACATGTTAAACAAAATCTGCCATTAGTTGAAGCACAACACATACGGTACATTTGTGCTCCATTCCCGTGCTTTTCTATTATTCAAAGAAAATCAAGAACAGCACCTTTTTATGCTCTTTAATGACATTTTGTTCTGTAAAACGATTTCATGCAGAAAGACAAGTCCCCTACTGCTTCTCTACCTCCGCCCTACAAAATTGCAATATAGAAAAAAATTGGGATGCATAGCTACAAAGAAATCCAGACACCAATGAGAATCTGATCTTCGCCGAGTAATTCCACCACGCACATGCACATTGGTATGTATTGAATGCCCGAAAGTTGCAGAATATTTAATCCTATGCTAAGAAACTTACAATTAGCAAATTTGCCAAAATTTAAATTTGAAAAAAATGTTAAAATTAAGTAGCAAATTTTGATTTTCACAATTTTTTTTATTTCTTCTTTTGTCTGGGGCAGTGTCTTCCTCTGTCATTTAAAGTATTCAGAGATGTGGGTTTCCTTCACTATTGGTGTGTCCACAAATAATATCTAGAAGGTAACAGTGTGGTTTTGAAGTTCTCAGACTTCTTCTTCTGGAGAACACAAAGATTGTATATGGTAGTAAGAAACAGACTTAAAGGGAATCTGTCACCAGGTTTTTGCTACCTCCTCTGAGAGCAGCAAAATGTAGGAAAAGAGATCCTGATTCAAGCGATGTATCCAAAGTTGGAATAAATAATGAATGAGTCCTAAAAACTAAAACAAGGCGAATTAAAAACAAGCAAAAAGCAAAAGACAAGACATAGTGAAAACATTTAAAGGAATGGGGCAAAACTATAAATAGACTATAAATAGACCACAAATCTGTACCCGACATCTATCCACACCCCCCATTGAAGAAGCCTACGCGAAACGCGCGTCAGGCAGCCTCTGCCACCAGCAGGTCAGGTATTTTGGATTTAGCTGCTATGTTTATTTAAACTTTTGGAATCTCTTTTGAATAACAAAGCTCATTGTGCACATGTAGCGCTTATGCTTATCTATCCATGAAACCCACTAATTAAACTAAGGGCATGTTGCTCATTTTTTGCCATGTGGTAACATATCCTTCATGGTCAATGGGAGATTTAACTATCCCTGCAAAAATACTTTGATGTTTTAAGCACTTTGCACTTTAAAGTTTTTTATGTACACATTTGGCAGCTATTTTACAGCCCTGGGAACTTTGTATTTGTGCAATTTGATAGAGACTACCAATATATATATATATATATATATATATATATATATATAATTTTTTGTAGCAGCTTTTTCTCTGATAGCCTTTTCTGGCATTAAGTTTGATTAAGGAATACTAACTATCTATTTACCTTGTTGTTGTGCACATTCACCTAAGATTATGTATAAGAGTTTTTGGTAACTCTATATTCAATGAGGATGTATTATTTATGCACTTAGCAGCCTGTACTCTTATCCCATAGTTTGGTCCTTCATGACCCAACTGATGGTAGATAATTTTTGCATGTCTGTATTTTGACTTATTAACCCCTTCACCCCCAAGGGTGGTTTGCACGTTCATGACCGGGCCAATTTTTACAATTCTGACCACTGTACATTTATGAGGTCATAACTCTGGAACGCTTCTATGGATCCCGGTGATTCTGACACTGTTTTCTCATGACATATTGTACTTCATGTCAGTGGTAAAATTTCATTCAAATAACTTGCGTTTATTTGTGAGAAAAATGGAAATTTGGCGAAAATTTTGAAAATTTCGCAATTTTCCAACTTTGAATTTTTATGCTCTTAAATCACAGAGATACGGCACACAAAAAACATGATAACTAACATTTCCCACATGTTTACTTTACAACAGCACAATTTTGGAACCAAAATTTTTTTTTGTTAGGAAGTTATAAGGGTTAAAAGTTGACCAGCGATTTCTCATTTTTACAACACCATTTTATTTTTAGGACCACATCACATTTGAGGTCACTTTGAGGGGTCTATATGATAGAAAATACCCAAAAGTGACACCATTCTAAAAACTGCACCCCTTAAGGTGCTCAAAACCACATTCAAGAAGTTTATTAACCCTTTAGGTGCGCCACAGGAATTTTTTTGAATATTTAAAAAAAAATGAACATCTAACTTTTTTTCACAAAAAAAATAATTCAGGTTCAATTTTTTTTATTTTACCAAGGGTAACAGGAAAAATTGGACTGCAAAAGTTATTGTGCAATTTGTCCTGAGTACGCTGATACCTGATATGTGGGGGGACCAACTGTTTCGGCGCATGGCAGAGCTCAGAATGGAAGGAGCGCCGTTTGACTTTTTCAATGCAAAATTGGCTGGAATTCAGATCGGACGCCATGTCACGTTTGGAGAGTCCCTGATGTACCTGAACAGTGGAAACCCCCTACAAGTGACCCCATTTTGGAAACTAGACCCCCCAAGGAACTTATCTAGATATGTGGTGAGAACTTTGAACCCACAAGGGCTTTACAGAAGTTTATAACGTACAGCGGTACAATTAAAAAATCATATTTTTTCCACAAAAATGATCTTTTCACCCCAATTTTTATTTTCTCAAGAGTAACAGGACCCTAAAAGTTATTGTGCAATTTGTCCTGAGTACGCTGATTCCCCACATGTGGGGGTAAACCACTATTTGGGCGCATGGCAGAGCTTGGAAGGGAAGCAGCGCCATTTGACGTTTTGGGCTGGAATTGAGATCGGACACCATATCGCGATTGGAAAATCCCTGATGTACATAAACAGTGGAAACCCCCCACAAATGACACCATTTTGTAAACTAGACCCCCCAAGGAACTTATCTAGATGTGTGGTGAGCACTTTGAACCCCCCAGTGCTTCACAGAAGTTTATAATGCCCGGGCATGAAAATAAAAAAATCGTATTTTTTCCACAAACATGATCAATTAGTCCCCAATTTTTTTATTTTCTCAAGGGTAACAGGAGAAATTGGACCCCAAAAGTTGTTGTCC
This sequence comes from Dendrobates tinctorius, assembly GCF_039654945.1. Lineage (NCBI taxonomy): Eukaryota > Metazoa > Chordata > Amphibia > Anura > Dendrobatidae > Dendrobates > Dendrobates tinctorius. The sequence goes on along the minus strand of NW_027361763.1, from coordinate 3,180,162 downwards.
AATTTGTCATGAGTACGCTGACACCCCATATGTGGGAGAAAACTACTGTATGGACACACGTCAGGGCTCGGAAGGGAAGCAGTGACATTTTGGAATGCAGACTTTGATGGAATGGTCTGCGGGTGTCATGTGCATTTGGAGAGCCCCTGATGTACCTAAACTATTGAAACTCCCCACAAGTGACCCCATTTTCGACACTAGGCCCCCCACGGAACTTATCTAGATGTGTGGTGAGCACTTTGAACCCCCAAGTGCTTCACAGAAGTTTATAACGCTCAGGCGTGAAAATAAAAAAATCATTTTTTCCACACAAATGATATTTTTGCCCCCAATTTTTTATTTTCCTAAGGGTAACAGGAGAAATTGGACCCCAAAAATTGTTTTGCAATTTGACCTGAGTAGGCTGATACCCTACATGTGGGGGTAAAACACTGTTTGGGCGCATGGCAGAGCTTGGAAGGGAAGGAGCACCATTTGACTTTTTCAACTCAGAATTGGCTGGAATTGAGATCAGATGCCATGTTGCATTTGGAGAGCCCCTGATGTGCCCAAACAGTGGAAATCCCCAATTCTAACTCCAACCCGAACTCCATCACACCCCTAACACTAATCTCAGCCCTAACCCTAACCCTAGCCCTAACCCTAACCCTAGCCCTAGCCTTAACCCTAACCCTAGCCCTAACCCTAACCCTAGCCCTAACCCTACCCTAACCCTAGCCCTAGCCCTAACCCTAACACTGGCACTAACCCTAACCCTAATGGAAAAATGGAAATAAATACATTTTTTTTATTTTATTATTTTTCCCTAACTAAGGGGGTGATAACAGGGGGTTTGATTTACTATTTATGGCGGTTTTTATGTTTGGCGGCTGTCACACGCTAAAAGACGCTTTTTATTGTAAAAATAGTTTTTGCATCACCATATATTGAGAGCTCTAATTTTTCCGTATTTTGGCCCACAGAGTCATGTGAGGACTTATTTTTTGCGGGACGAGTTGACGTTTTTATTGGTACCATTTTCGGGCACATGACATTTTTTGATCGCTTTTTATTCCAATTTTTGGGACGCAGAATGAACAAAAACCAGCGTTTCATGAATTTCTTTTGGGGGGGTGCGTTTACACCGTTCCGCGTCCGATAAAATTGATAAAGAGGTTTTATTCTTCGGGTCAGTATGCTTACAGAGATACCTTATTTAGGTCGTTTTTTTATGTTTTGTCGGTTTTATGCAATGAAAACTATTTTATATAAAAAATAATTATTTTTGCATCGCTTTATTCTGCGAGCTATAACTTTTTTATTTTTTTGCAGATGATGCTGTGTGGTGGCTCGTTTTTTGCGGGACAAGATGACGTTTTCAGCGGCACCATGGATATTTATATGTGTCTTTTTGATCGCGCGTTATTACACTTTATGTTTGGCGGTATGATAATAAATTATTATTTTTTGCTTCGTTTTTTATTTTTATTTTTTAAGGGGTTCGCTAAAGGGGTTATCTAATGGGACAATTTTATAGGGCGGGTTGTTACGGACGCGGCGATACCTAATATGTGTACTTTTATTGTTTTTTTTTTATTATTTCTAAAAAATGGATTTATTTGGCGATTTTTTTTAATTTATTTTAACACTTTTTTTTATTTTTTTTTTATTTTATTAAATAGTCCCAGGTGGGACATCACTGTCCTGTGACAGATCGCTGGTCTGTCACATCATAGATCACTGTGACAGATCAGCGATCTGTCACAGGCACTGCAGAAGGCTTCCTCATGCCTGGATTCGTGGGCCTGCAGGATAGGAGCCCCCGGCAGCAGCGCTGCACTTTGCGCTGCCGTGGGGGGCTCAGGGAAGAACGGAGGGAGCCCCCTCCCTGCTGATGCTTCCTTTTAACTCCCGGTACACCGCGATCATGTTTGATCGCGGTGTGCAAGGGGTTAACGTGTCGGGGGCGGGCCGTGACCGCCCCTGACACATTGTGTCGGGTGTCAGCTGTGATAATCAGCTGACACCCGGCCGCGATCAGCGGCGCTCCCCACGTGGGCGACGCTGATCGCGGTAGACGTACTATCCCATCCATGGGCATAGGGGCCCGGGTCCCATGGACGGGACAGTACGTCTCATGTCAGGAAGGGGTTAATGAGTACTATTTTAATGTTTTTCCAATAAAATGTTTATTTTAAACATAATTTAATGTCTTTTTCATTTAAATGGCATATGCTTCCTTTTTTTGGTTGAATTTAGCTGTTTTAGGAAGTATTGATAATTAGGCCTTATACAGTGGGGCAAAAAAGTATTTAGTCAGTCAGCAATAGTGCAAGTTCCACCACTTAAAAAGATGAGAGGCGTCTGTAATTTACATCATAGGTAGACCTCAACTATGGGAGACAAACTGAGAAAAAAAAATCCAGAAAATCACATTGTCTGTTTTTTTTTCATTTTATTTGCATATTATGGTGGAAAATAAGTATTTGGTCAGAAACAAGCAATCAAGATTTCTGGCTCTCACAGACCTGTAACTTCTTCTTTAAGAGTCTCCTCTTTCCTCCACTCATTACCTGTAGTAATGGCACCTGTTTAAACTTGTTATCAGTATAAAAAGACACCTGTGCACACCCTCAAACAGTCTGACTCCAAACTCCACTATGGTGAAGACCAAAGAGCTGTCAAAGGACACCAGAAACAAAATTGTTGCCCTGCACCAGGCTGGGAAGACTGAATCTGCAATAGCCAACCAGCTTGGAGTGAAGAAATCAACTGTGGGAGCAATAATTAGAAAATGGAAGACATACCAGTCCACTGATATTCTCCCTCGATCTGGTGCTCCACGCAAAATCCCACCCCATGGGGTCAGAATGATCACAAGAACGGTGAGCAAAAATCCCAGAACCACGCGGGGGGACCTAGTGAATGAACTGCAGAGAGCTGGGACCAATGTAACGAGGCCTACCATAAGTAACACACTACGCCACCATGGATTCAGATCCTGCAGTGCCAGACGTGTTCCACTGCTTAAGCCTGTACATGTCCGGGACCGTCTGAAGTTTGCTAGAGAGCATTTGGATGATCCAGAGGAGTTTTGGGAGAATGTCCTATGGTCTGATGAAACCAAACTGGAACTGTTTGGTAGAAACACAACTTGTCGTGTTTGGAGGAAAAAGAATACTGAGTTGCATCCATCAAACACCATACCTACTGTAAAGCATGGTGGTGGAAACATCATGCTTTGGGGCTGTTTCTCTGCAAAGGGGCCAGGACGACTAATCCGGGTACATGAAAGAATGAATGGGGCCATGTATCGTGAGATTTTAAGTGCAAACCTCCTTCCATCAGCAAGGGCATTGAAGATGAAACGTGGCTGGGTCTTTCAACATGACAATGATCCAAAGCACACCGCCAGGGCAACGAAGGAGTGGCTTCGTAAGAAGCATTTCAAGGTCCTGGAGTGGCCTAGCCAGTCTCCAGATCTCAACCCTATAGAAAACCTTTGGAGGGAGTTGAAAGTCCGTGTTGCCAAGCGAAAAGCCAAAAACATCACTGCTCTAGAGGAGATCTGCATGGAGGAATGGGCCAACATACCAACAACAGTGTGTGGCACCCTTGTGAAGACTTACAGAAAACGTTTGACCTCTGTCATTGCCAACAAAGGATATATCACAAAGTATTGAGATGAAATTTTGTTTCTGACCAAATACTTATTTTCCACCATAATATGCAAATAAAATGAAAAAAAAACAGACAATGTGATTTTCTGGATTTTTTTTTCTCAGTTTGTCTCCCATAGTTGAGGTCTACCTATGATGTAAATTACAGACGCCTCTCATCTTTTTAAGTGGTGGAACTTGCACTATTGCTGACTGACTAAATACTTTTTTGCCCCACTGTATATGGTGTAGTGTTGTGTCCCACCCAGCCACACTAGGTGAGCAGTACTGCTTTATTTATGTATTGTTACTTGGATAACACCCTATTGTGATTGTAACTTTGTCTTCTGACATCTTTGTGATGAATAGTTCCCCCACGTTGTCATGACTTGGAAACACTCATCATGATGTTGCACACACATCATGACATCACGTGAGAGCTCAACGCCAAAGATGGAAGAAGCCAAAAGAAGACATGGCAAAGGAAAGAAGAAGAGGCAACATGTATTTAAGAATACCACTGGGCCAGAGCATGCTGGGCAGCAGGATAAAAAAAGTGGTCTAGGAAAAAGCAGGTGCCACCAATTATAAAATTTTAAAATATTTCTTTATTCGGTACCCATTAAGAAGTTTCTGCACAAATACATCTTTGACATGTTTCTTGTCCTCACAAAATTCTTCAGTACAAAAAGTGAATCTGATATATTATACACTGCATGCAGAATTATTAGGCAAGTTGTATTTGAGAGGATTCTTTTTATTATTGAACAACAACTATGTTCTCAATCACCCGAAAAGACTCATAAATATCAAAGCTTAATATTCTTGGAAGTTGGAGTGGGTTTTTTTGTTTAGATTTGGCTATCTTAGGAGGATATCTGTTTGTGCAGGTAACTATTACTGTGCAGAATTATTAGGCAACTTAATAAAAACCAAATATATACCCATCTCACTTGTTTATTTTCACCAGGTAAACCAATATAACAACACAAAATTTAGAAATAAACATTTCTGACATTTAAAAACAAAAAAAATCAGTGACCAATACAGCCACCTTTCTTTACGATGACACTCAAAAGCCTTCCATCCATAGATTCTGTCAGTTGCTTGATCTGTTTGCGATCAACATTGCGTGCAGCAGCCACCACAGCCTCCCAGACACTGTTCCGAGAGGTGTACTGTTTTCCCTCCCTGTAGATCTCACATTTTATGAGGGACCACAGGTTCTCTATGGGGTTCAGCTCAGGTGAACAAGGCACCATGTCATTATTTTTTCTTCTTTTAGACCTTTACTGGCCAGCCACGCTGTGGAGTATTTGGATGCATGTGATGGAGCATTGTCCTGCATGAATATCATGTTTTTCTTGAACAATACCGACTTCTTCCTGTACCACTGCTTGAAGAAGGTGTCTTCAAGAAACTGGCAGTAGGTCTGGGAGTTGAGCTTCACTCCATCCTCAACCCGAAAAGGTTCCACAAGTTCATCTTTGATGATATCGGCCCATGCCAGTATCCCACCTCCACCTTGCTGGCGTCTGAGTCGGAGTGGAGCTCTCTGGCCTTTAATGATCCAGCCTCGGGCCCATCCATCTGGCCCATCAAGAGTCTCTCTCATTTCATCAGTCCTTAAAACCTTAGAAAAATCAGTCTTAAGATATTTCTTGGCCCAGTCTTGACATTTTATCTTATGTTTCTTGTTCAAAGGTGGTCGTTTTCCAGCCCTCCTTACCTTGGCCATGTCCCTGAGTATGGCACACCTTGTGCTTTTTGATACTCCAGTAACGTTGCAGCTCTGAAATATGGCAAAACTGGTGGCAAATGGCATCTTGGCATCTTGACGCTTGATTTTCCTCAATTCATGGGCAGTTATTTTGCGCCTTTTTTTATCAACACGCTTCTTGCGACCCTGTTGGCTATTTGCCATGAAACGCTTGATTGTTCGGTGATCACGTTTCAAAAGTTTGGCAATTTCAAGACTGCTGCATCCCTCTGCAAGACATCTCACAATTTTTGACTTTTCAGAGTCCGTCAAATCTTTCTCCTGACCCATTTTGCCAAAGGAAAGGAAGTTGCCTAATAATTAAGCACACCTTATATAGGGTGTTGATGTAATTAGACCACACCCCTCCTCATTACAGAGATGCAAATCACCTGATTTACATAATTGGCAGTTGGCTTTTAAGCCTATACAGCTTGCAGTAGGATAGCATGTGTAAAAAGGATGATGTGAGCAAAATACTAATTTGCCTAATAATTCTGCAAACAGTGTATAGAGTCAATTACACACAGAGTGATCTATTTCAAGTGTTTATTTCTGCTAATTTTGATGATTATGGCTTACAGTCAATGAACACCCAAAAGTCATTATCTCAGTAAAATAGAATAATTAACAAAAAACACCTGCAAAAGCTTCCTGTTTATAAAGGTCCGTTAGTCTGTTTCAGTAGCTCTACAATCATATGGGAGACTGTTGACTTGACAGATGTCCAGAAGGTAGTCATTGACACACTCCACAAGGAGAGTAAGACAGAAAAGGTTATTGCTAAAAAAGCTGGCTGTTCACAGAGTGCTGTATCCAAGCATATTAATGGAAAGTTGAGTGGAAGGAAAAAGTGTGGTAGAAAAAGGTGTACAAGCAACCGGGATAACAGGATTGTTAAGAAAAGGCCATTCAAATATTTAGGGGAGATTCACAAGGAGTGGACTGCTGCTGGACTCATTGCTTCAAGAGCCACCACACACAGACGTATCCAAGACCTGGGCTACAAGTGTCAAATTCCTTGTGTCAAGCCACTCATGACCAATAGACAATGCCAGAAGCGTCTTGCCTGGGCCAAGGAGAAAAGGAACTGGACTGTTGTCAGTGGTCCAAGGTGTTGTTTTCAGATGAAAGTAAATTTTGCATTTCATTTGGAAATCAAGGTCCCAGAGTCTGGAGGAAGAGTGGAGATGCCTCAATCCAAGATGCTTGAGGTCTAGTGTGAAGTTTCCACAATCATTGATGGTTTGTGGAGCCATGTCATCTGCTGGTGTAGGTCCACTGTGTTTTGTCAAGACCAAAGTCAGCGCACCCTTCTACCAGGAAATTTTAGAGCACTTCATGCTTCCCTCTGCCGACAAGCTTTTTGGAGATGGAAATTTCATTCTCCAGCAGGACTTGGCACCTGTTCACACTGCCAAAAGTACCAATACCTGGTTCACAAACAACAGTATCACTGTGCTTGATTGGCAGCAAACTCGTCTGACCTTAACCCCATAGAAAATCTATGGAGTATTGTCAAGAGGAAGATGAGAGACACCAGACCCAACAATGCAGATGAGCTGAAGGCTGCTATCAAAGCAACGTGGGCTTCCATAACACCTCAGCAGTGCCACAGGCTGATCGCCTCCATTACACGACGCATTGATGCAGTAATTGATGCCAAAGGAGCCCGACCAAGTACTGAGTGCATTTACTGATCATACATTTCAGTAGGCCAACAATTCAGATTTTAAAATCATTTTTAAAGCTGGTGTTATAAAGTATTCTAATTTACTGAGATAATGACTTTTGGGTTTTCATTGGCTGTAAGCCGTAATCATCAACATTACCAGAAATAAACACGTGAAATAGATCACTCTGTGTGTAATGACTCTCTAGACTATATGAGTTTCACTTTTTGTATTGAAGAAATGAAATAAATTAACTTTTTGATGATATTCTCTTTTTGTGAGAAGCACTTGTTCATTTTCACTGTGTAGCAGGATAGGTCAGGTGGGCATGGTGAGAATAGTATTTTAAATTTTCAATTCCTTCCTGGCTTTCTATGATTTCCATGAAGTGAATTACAAGAAAATTTTGATTCTGCTAAATGATATTTTCGTATTTCTTTATTTATGTTTTAATCTTGAGCAAATTTTTTTTTATTGGCTTGACCCTATGCACTCATCTCCATTATGAAATAAGACCGTAGGAAAATAGTCTGCGGCAGCAAACTGATAAAACATAGAATATTTTTTCCCTATGGATCCTGTGCTCATGATTCCGTTATTTGCATAAGTCCATACAGCAAATAAATAAATGCCCCACAAAAGAAAGGAGCTGCAAAAAAATGAAAGTCGGAAAAAATGGGTTAAACAAATAAGATGTATTTTCACACAAAAGTAACTTTCTCTATACGTGTAAATCACGAAATGTATTTCTCATTGTAAGTAGGACAAATGCTATCCAAGAAGAAAATTAGACATAAGTTCTTGCAAAGTAGCTAACCTTTTAAGATGAATACATTTTATTCTGCCGTTTTATAAAGAAAATAACAGTACAGAGTATTAAACTTTAGAAGAGCTCATTAACTGATACACCTAAGTGTCCGTGGAGACTAAACAAAAAGGAATCGTTTCTTCCGAAGGTTTTATGTGTGAGCACTGGAGGGTAAACCTTTGCATTTTTAAGACTCATTATGGCTACCAGAAATGTCAAATGTAGTATGCAGATTTTTTTCTTATTTTTCTTCCAATCCAGCACTTAAGGATAAAAATATTTTTTTCCTTTCGACAAAACTCAGCAATTATCATTATGAAAAGTGCTAGAATATTTTGCCTCCAAATACCAAGGTATAAAGCAATGGTGCAAGGCCATCATACACAGATAAAACTAATTACTGAGTTATGGAGTCACAAACACAAGGAACTGAATAATCCACAAAAAGATCACATTGACCCTCAAATTCCCCTTCCAGGTCCATGGCATTGGGTCCTATCAATACTTGAATCCAAAAGATCTCCCGATCTGACCCCCTTAGACTTTTCTCTTTGGGCTTATCTGAAGGCAATTGTCTATGCTGTGAAGATATGAGATGTGCAGCATCTGTAACAATGGATACTGGAAGCCTGTGCTAGCATTTCTTCTGCAGTGTTGCTATATGTGTGCCAAGAGTGGAAGAAGAGGGTTGCATTAACAATCCAACATAATGGGCAGCACTTTGAACACATTTTATAAGTGGTCATTAACTTGTAAATAATTCATGAAAGAATAAAGTTATGTTAAAACCAAGCACACCATTGTTTTTCTTGTGAAATTCTCAATAAGTTTGATGTGTCACATCTCTTCCCATTGGAAAAAATAAAGTTGGATCCAAAATGGCTGACTTCAAAATGGCCACCATGGTCACCACCCATCTTGAAAAGTTTCCCCCTCCCATATACTAATGTGACACAAACAGGAAGTTGATCTCACCAACCATTCCCATTTTATTTAGGTGTATCCATATAAATGGCCCACCCTGTAGAACAATGACGTGTCAGATTTTCGATGTATTGGGGCTTGAAAATCACATCAACCTAACAAGATGTAATTCTAAATATAATGTAATATTCAAAAGTTTTAGGCAGATGTGGAAAACATTCTGAATAGTAAGAAATACAAGTGTTAATAGCTTATTTTTAACAATGAAAAATAATGCAAAGGGAATGAAAAAAGAGAATTCTAGATCAAATCAATGTTTGGTATGACCACTAGAAAATATCGACGCAATGGAAATTTTAGTCAAATTTCATGAAATTTACAGTTGCAGGTGAAAGCAAACAATTTGCAATTCAAACTGTTTTTTTTTTTTAAAATACAAAAGAAAATTCCCCAAAATCCAAATATTAAATTGTAACTTTCTACCTGAAATACCATTTGTTTTTTTTGCTGGTGTAATTTTTGGGAACGGCGTAAAATTTTGTAATTGAATAAGATAGAACTAAAAATGTTTAACAAAAATCAGACGCTTAAAGGGAACCTGTTACCTCCAGAAAAGTTATTTGCCTGTAAAAAACCTGCTGATGTGAGCTATCAAATGGGTTGTTGGTTACTACTGGGTAACTAGCCATTTTTATGGTGAGGTTCCTCTGATATATCCAAGGCTGTGTTTGTGCTAGAGTGCTTGAAAAGGGTTGGATAAAGTTCTAAGATAATGCAGATGGCGAGAACACTTATTTTCGGGGCAACTGAGGATTTGCAGAAATGAAATTTGCATCAAATCAATTAAAAAAAAATCGTGAAACCTGGCAAACTTGAATTTCTAAAGATAGAATTATCTCTTGTAGCCAGCTTTCAAAACAGCATCAATGTTTCTAGGTACACTTGCACAAAAATATTGAAGGAAGTCAAAAAGGAAGTTGCTCCTAACATCATGAAGAACTAACCACAGATTTTCTGTGGATGTCACTTGTGCAAATCCTTCTATCTCTTCAAGTAATACCCGACAGACAAGACTTGATTGAAATTGCGACTCTGTGGAGACCAAATAATAATTGCCAGGACTACTTGTTCTTTGCTCTCAAAATAGTTCTTAATGACATTGGTTATGTGTTTGGGTTGATTGCCCAAAAGCAAAATAAATTTGAAGCTAATCAGATGCCTTTCTAAAAGGATTCCCTGTAATTCTCATCATTAACTACATCGGTATTCCTGGCCAGATACTCAACTTCATTTGCTGAAATCCAGTCGCAAACTTTCAAGAAACCTCCATTATGCATCACTATTGCCTGCACTCATCATTGTACTGCACTCTAGCCAGAGTTATCTGAAGAGTAGATCTATGTAGCCAATTATGAGCTGATTGCTCTGGCTGAGTGTGCTTTTTATCTGCTGCAGGTCAGGGTGTTTGCAGTCCTTAACGAGCTCCATTAGCATATTTTGAACCTACAGTCTGCTTTATGAGTCTTTGCCTCGAAAAAACCCTTGCTGATACATTATAACGACCTTGTGTCTTGTTGCACTAAAGTCTTGCCATGGTATTTGACCTGTGACATGAAACTGTCTTCCACAACCTCACCTTGCTAGTAGAGTTTGCCTTTTTCTCACCCAATTCTACACAGCTGTTTTTGTTTCCAACAATGGCTGTGTTTCAGCCTAATTATGAAAATAATGATCATTATCATCTGTTTGATATAATTGGCTTCTTACACACATGACTACAATCCTACATAATCCCTGACTTTGCGCAAGTGTACCAAGAATTATGGATGCTGTTTTGAAGGCAAAGGGTGGTCGCATCAAATATTGATTTGATTTAGATTTCTAGACTATTATTTATTAAAAATAAACGTTAAACATCTTTATCTGATGCATCTCTGTGCCATTTTTTTGTCACTAATACCGATGTCTTATATACTGTATATATTGGTGGTTTTCAAAAAGAAGCTGCCTGAAGAAAGGTCAGGTCTAGTGTTGAGCGATACCATCCGAAACCCTAAAATATCGGATCGTATCGGCCTGATACGAAAAAAGTATCGGGTATCGCCGATTCCGATAACGGAAGTCCCATTCAAGTCTATGGGACTTCCGGTATTGGAATAAGAAAAACCCTCTTCTGTCCTTGTACAGCCTCTCGGGGGTGTGTACGGGCCTTCCCGGGGTCTGTGCCGGCTTGCCGGGGGTCTGTGCCGACTGCCTGAGGGTCTGTGCCCGCCTGCCAGGAGTCTGTGCCGACTGCCCGGGGGTCTGTGCCGACTGCCCGGGGGTCTGTACCGGCCTGCCGGGGGTCTGTGCCGGCTGCCCGGGGGTCTGTGCGGACTGCTGGGGGTCTGTACCTGCCGGGGGGGCTGTGCCGGCCTGCCGGGGGGCTGTGCCGACTGTCCGGGGGTCTGTGCGGACTGCCAGGGGTCTGTACCGGCTGCGGGGGTCTGTGCCGGCCTGCCGGGGGCCTTTGCCGGCTGCCGGGGGTCTGTACCGGCCTGCCGGGGGCCTGTGCCAGCTGCCGGGGGTCTGTGCCAGCTGCCGGGGGTCTGTACCGGCCTGCCGGGGGGCTGTGCATGTAGTATATATGTAGTATGCATGTTGCATGCATGTGGTATATATGTAGTATGTATATAGTATGTATGTTGCTTGTAGTATATATGTATGCTGCATGCATGTAGTATATATGTGGTATATATGTAGTATGCATGTTGCATGCATGTAGTATATATGTTGTATTTATGTATGTTGCATGCATGTTGTATATATGTAGTATATATGTATGTTGCATGCATGTAGTATATATGTGGTAGGGACTTTTTTTACAGTGGCGGAGGAATACAGTGCGGAAGGATATGTACCTCCCGTCATTGGATTCCTGGAGCCCGTAGAGGACGGTAGCATCAGCTGATGCTGCTGTTCTCCACGCAAGATCGTCATGGGACACTCGTGGACTTCTGCAGATCAGGGATAAGTATATTGGTGGTTTGCTATTTTAATATTTATTCCACAGATGACAATGGCTTCGGGGAACAAAGTGACAAGTGATGTTGAGTATGTACTCTATGTTATATGTACTGTATGTGTATATGTATGTATTGTATGAATGTATTGTATGTAGTATATATGTATGTTGCATGCATGTAGTATATATGTAGTATATATGAAGTATGCATGTTGCATGCATGTGGTATATATGTAGTATGCATGTTGCATGCATGTGGTATATATGTAGTATGCATGTAGTATGTATGTTGCATGTAGTATATATGTATGTTGCATGCATGTAGTATATATGTGGTATATATGTAGTATGCATGTTGCATGCATGTAGAATATATGTTGTATATATGTATGTTGCATACATGTGGTATATATGTAGTATGCATGTAGTGTATATGTGGTATATTTGTAGTATGTATGTTGCATGCATGTAGTATATATGTAGTATATATGTAGTATGCATGTTGCATGCATGTAGTATATATGTTGTATATATGTATGTTGCATGCATGTGGTATATAAGTAGTATGCATGTAGTATGTATGTAGTATGTATGTATGTTGCATGCATGTAGCATATATGTAGTATGCATGTTGCATGTAGTATATATGTAGTATATATGTATGTTGCATGCATGTAGTATATATGTGGTATATATGTAGTATGCATGTTGCATGCATGTGTTATATATGTAGTATGCATGTATGTTGCATGCATGTAGTATGTATGTAGTATGCATGTTGCATGTAGTATATATGTAGTATATATGTATGTTGCATGCATGTAGTATATATGCGGTATATATGTAGTATGCATGTTGCATGCATGTTGTATATATGTAGTATGTATGTTGCATGTAGTATATATGTAGTATGCATGTTGCATGTAGTATATATGTATGTTGCATGCATGTAGTATATATGTGGTATATATGTAGTATGCATGTTGCATGCATGTGGTATATATGTAGTATGTATGTTGCATGCATGTAGTATATATGTAGTATATATGTAGTATGCATGTTGCATGCCTGCAGTATATATGTTGTATGTATGTATGTTGCATGCATGTAGTATATATGTAGCATGTATGTAGCATGTATGCAGTATGTATGTTGCATGTATGTAGTATGTATGTTGCATGCATGTAGTATACAGTATATGTAGTATGCATGTTGCATGCATGTAATATATATGTAGTATGCATGTTGCATGCATGTAGTATATATGTTGTATGTATGTTGCATGCATGTAGTATATATGTAGTATGCATGTTGCATGCCTGCAGTATATATGTAATATGTATGTAGCATGTATGTAGTATGTATGTTGCATGTATGTAGTATGTATGTTGCATGCATGTAGTATATATGTGGTATACAGTATATGTAGTATGCATGTTGCATGCATGTAGTATATATGTAGTATGTATGTTGCATGCATGTAGTATATATGTAGTATGTATGTAGCTTGTAGTATGTATGTAATATGTAATTTTTTTTTTTACATTCAACACATTAGCCGGATGATGGGACTACTACTGTCCCATCATTGGCTAATGTGTCAATCACTGTCATGGTAGCAGGCATCGCCCGATGGGACTTGTAGTCCCATCGGACGATGCCTGCACAGACCCCCGCAGCCTGCACAGATCCCCGGACAGTCGGCACAGACCACCGGCAGGCCGGTACAGACCCCCGGCAGTCCGCACAGACCCCCGGACAGTCAGCACAGACCCCCGGCAGGCCGTTACAGACCCCCGCCAGTCCGCACAGACCCCCGGACAGTTGGCACAGACCCCCGGCAGTCGGCACAGACCCCCAGGAAGGCCCGAACTGACGGCGCATCATGATGCGCACAGACCGCGCATCATGATGACGTCATTTCGGCAGCCAATCAGAGCCAAAACAGTGGCTCATTGCATTATGGGAACTTCCGATTCCGATATTCGATATTGAAAAAATATCGGTACTCGGTATCGGAATTCCGATACAGCGAATATCAGCCGATACCCGATATTTGCAGTATCGGAATGCTCAACACTAGAGTTGAGCGATACCGTCCGATACTTCAAAGTATCGTATCGGATGGTATCGGCCGATCTTTAAAAAAAGTATCGGTATCGCCGATTCCGATACCGGAAGTCCCATTCAAGTCTATGGGACTTCCGGTATCGGAATAAGAAAAACCCTTTCCTGCCCTTGTACAGCCTCTCTGGGGTCTGTACGGGCCTTTCGGGGGGCTGTGCCGGCCTGCCAGGGGGTCTGTGCAGGCTCCGGTGGTCTGTGCCGGCCTGCCGGTGGTCTGTGCAGGCTCCGGGGGGCTGTGCCGGCCTGCCGGGGGGCTGTGCCGGCCTGCCGGGGGGCTGTGCCGGCCTGCCGGTGGTCTGTGCAGGCTCCGGGGGTCTGTGCAGGCATCGTCCGATGGGACTACAAGTCCCATCGGGCGATGCCTGCTACCATGACAGTGATTGACACATTAGCCAATGATGGGACAGTAGTAGTCCCATCATCCGGCTAATGTGTTAAATGTAAAAAAAAAAAAAAAAAAAAAAATTACATGCTACATACATACAACATGCATACTACATACATGCTACATTCATACTACATACTACATACATGCTACATTCATACTACATAAATACTACATGCAACATACATACTACATATATACTACATGCATGCTACATACATACTGCATGCTACATACATACCACATATATACTACATACATACTACATGCATGCTACATGCATGCTACATGCTACATACATAACACATATATACTACATGCATGCTACATACATACTACATACTACATATATACTACATGCATGCTACATACTGCATGCTACATGCATGCTACATACATACTACATACATACTACATATATACTACATGCATGCTACATACATACTACATGCTACATACATACTACATATATACTACATGCATGCTACATACATACTACATGCTACATACATACCACATATATACTACATACATACAATACATTCATACAATACATACATAGACATACAGTACATATAACATAGAGTAACATACTTACCAATACTTGTCACATTGTTCCCCGAAGCTATTGTCTTTTCCGGGATAAATATTAACATAACAAACCACAAAAATACTCACCCACGATCCGAAGCAGTCCACGAGTGTGTCCCACGACGATCTTGGGTAGAGAACTGCAGCATCAGATGGGTGGGAAATTCCCACACAGCAATGGCATAAAGTGAGACTAGGGACTTTTTTTTTTTAAGTGGCGGAGGAATACAGTGCGGAAGGATACCTACCTTCCGTCATTGGATTCCTGCAGCCCGTAGAGAACGGCAGCATCATCTGCCTTATGTATGTAGCATGCATGTAGTATGTATGTAGTATGTATGTAGCATGTATGTAGTATGTATGTAGTATGTATGTAGTATGTATGTAGCATGTAGTATGTATGTAGCATGCATGTAGTATATATGTAGTATGTATGTAGCATGCATGTAGTATGTATGTAGTATGTATGTAGCATGCAGTATGTATGTAGCATGTATGTAGTATGTATGTAGTATATATGTAGTATGTATGTAGCATGCATGTAGTATGTATGTAGTATGTATGTAGCATGTAGCATGTATGTAGTATGTATGTAGTATATATGTAGTATGTATGTAGCATGCATGTAGTATGTATGTAGTATGTATGTAGCATGCAGTATGTATGTAGCATGTATGTAGTATGTATGTAGTATATATGTAGTATGTATGTAGCATGCATGTAGTATGTATGTAGTATGTATGTAGCATGTAGTATGTATGTAGTATGTATGTAGTATATATGTAGTATGTATGTAGCATGCATGTAGTATGTATGTAGCATGCATGTAGTATGTATGTAGCATGCATGTAGTATGTATGTAGTATTTTTTTTTTTTTTTTTTTTTTTTTTTACATTTAACACATTAGCCGGATGATGGGACTACTACTGTCCCATCATTGGCTAATGTGTCAATCACTGTCATGGTAGCAGGCATCGCCCGATGGGACTTGTAGTCCCATCGGACGATGCTTGCACAGACCCCCGGACATCAGCACAGCCCCCCGGCAGGCCGGCACAGCCCCCCGGCAGGCCGGTACAGACCCCCACAGGGTGCACAGACCACCGGCAGGCCGGCACAGCCCCCCGGCAGGCCGGTACAGACCCCGGGCAGTCCACACAGCCCCCCGGCAGGCCGGCACAGCCCCCCGGCAGGCCGGCAGAGACCCCCGGAAGGCCCGAAATGACGGCGCATCATGATGCGCACACACCGCGCATCATGATGACGTCAGGCCGTCAATCAACTGAACTTCCGATTCCGATGCCGAATTCCGATATTGAAAAAATATCGGAAGTCGGTATCGGAATTCCGATACAGCAAGTATCGGCCGATACCCGATACTTGCGGTATCGGAATGCTCAACACTACTCAACACTAGTCAGGTCATTCTTTTAGCTGCTTCATGTCTTTTGATACCTCAGCAGTTAAAAAAAGTTGCAAAAAAAAAGAAACTTGCACAGCAAGTCATTTGGGCATTGCAGTGCATATATCTATTATTTTAATGTTCATTGAGCTCTTTTTTCGGGCACGTCTCTTAGTTTGCATGGTTATACAGTATACTTGTTGCAATATCTAGAAATTTCATAGACAGATGCAAGATGACCAGTTCTGAAAAAAAAACACGATCCTGAGTCGGGACATGTTTATTCTACATGTTTCTGCATGCTGGCATTGATTTGCAGCAGGTCAAGGATTTTGCTACAGATAATATAATGAACTAGCTGAAGAGCCCGGCGCTGCCCGGGCATAGTAACTAACTGTGGTTAGTTATAACAAATTATAATGATCATCCTCCATCCCATAGTCCAGTGCCCATAAACCAAACATACATCCTCCATCCCACAGTCCCGTGCCCATATACCCATCCTACATATCCTCCATCCCATAGTCCCATGCCCATATACCCATCATACATATCCTCCATCCCATAGTCCCATGCCCATATACCCATCATACATATCCTCCTTCCCATAGTCCCATGCCCATATACCCATCATACATATACTCCATCCCATAGTCCAGTTCCCATATACCCATCATACATATCCTCCATCCCATAGTCCCATGCCCATATTCCCATCATATATATCCTCCATCCCATAGTCCCGTGCCCATATATCCATCATACATATCTTCCATCCCACAGTCTAGTGCCCATACACCCATCATACATATCCGCCATCCCATAGTCGCGTGCCCATATACCCATCATACATATCCTCCTTCCCATAGTCCCATGCCCATATACCCATCATACATATCCTCCATCCCATAGTCTCATGCCCATATACCCATCATACATATCCTCCATCCCACAGTCTAGTGCCCATATACCCATCATACATATCCTTCATCCCATAGTCCCATGCCCATATACCCATCATACATATCCGCCATCCCATTGTCCCGTGACCATATACCCATAATATTTATCCACCATCCCATAGCCCAGTACCCATATACCCATCACACATCCTCCATCCTATACACATATACAGTCATGGCCAAAAGTACTGACACCCCTGCAATTCTGTCAGATAATACTCAGTTTCTTCCTGAAAATGATTGCAAACACAAATTCTTTGGTATTATTATCTTCATTTAATTTGTCTTAAATGAAAAAACACAAAAAGAATTGTCCTAAAGCCAAACTGGATATAATTCCACACCAAACATAAAAAAGAGGGTGGACAAAAGTATTGGCACTGTTCGAAAAATCATGTGATGCTTCTCTAATTTGTGTAATTAACAGCACCTATAACTTACCTGTGGCACCTAACAGGTGTTGGCAATAACTAAATCACACTTGCAACCAGTTGACATGGATTAAAGTTGACTCAACCTCTGTCCTGTGTCCTTGTGTGTACCACATTGAGCATGGAGAAAAGAAAGAAGACCAAAGAACTGTCTGAGGACTTGAGAAACCAAATTGTGAGGAAGCATGAGCAATCTCAAGGCTACAAGTCCATCTCCAAAGACCTGAATGTTCCTGGGTCTACCGTGCGCAGTGTCATCAAGAAGTGTAAAGCCCATGGCACTGTGGCTAACCTCCCTAGATGTGGACGGAAAAGAAAAATTCACAAGAGATTTCAACGCAAGATTGTGCGGATGTTGGATAAAGAACCTCGACTAACATCCAAACAAGTTCAATCTGCCCTGCAGTCCGAGGGTACAACAGTGTCAACCCGTACTATCCGTCGGCGTCTGAATGAAAAGGGACTGTATGGTAGGAGACCCAGGAAGACCCCACTTCTTACCCCGAGACATAAAAAAGCCAGGCTGGAGTTTGCCAAAACTTACCTGAAAAAGCCTAAAACATTTTGGAAGAATGTTCTCTGGTCAGATGAGACAAAAGTAGAGCTTTTAGGGCAAAAGCATCAACATAGAGTTTACAGGATAAAAAAGAGGCATTCAAAGAAAAGTACACGGTCCCTACTGTCAAACATGGTGGAGGTTCCCTGATGTTTTGGGGTTGCTTTGCTGCCTCTGGCACTGGACTGCTTGACCGTGTGCATGGCATTATGAAGTCAGAAGACTACCAACAAATTTTGCAGCATAGTTTAGGGTCCAGTGTGAGAAAGCTGGGTCTACCTCAGAGGTCATGGGTCTTCCAGCAGGACAATAACACAAAACACACTTCAAAAAGCACTAGAAAATGGTTTGAGAGAAAGCACTGGAGACTTCTAAGGTGGCCAGCAATGAGTCCAGACCTGAATCCCATAGAACACCTGTGGAGAGATCTAAAAATGGCAGTTTGGAGAAGGCACCCTTCAAATATCAGGGACCTGGAGCAGTTTGCCAAAGAAGAATGGTCTAAAATTCCAGCAGAGCATTGTAAGAAACTCATTGATGGTTACCGGAAGCGGTTGGTCGCAGTTATTTTGGCTAAAGGTTGTGCAACCAAGTATTAGGCTGAGGGTGCCAATACTTTTGTCTGGCCCATTTTTGGAGTTTTGTGTGAAATGATCAATGTTTTGCTTTTTGCTTCATTCTCTTTTGTGTTTTTTCATTTAAGACAAATTAAATGAAGATAATAATACCAAAGAATTTGTGTTTGCAATCATTTTCAGGAAGAAACTGAGTATTATCTGACAGAATTGCAGGGGTGTCAATACTTTTGGCCATGACTGTACACACACATACACACACACACACACACACACACACACATATACACACACATATACACACACACATACACTCAGCTTTATAGATACATATATAGATTTGGATTGTGAAAAAATGAAAAGGTTAAGGTGAAAGCATTGTTAGAAAGTTAACACTGATGGTTGGAATGACCATAGTCTCTGTTTTCTCTGAAGTTATCAATGGCTCTGTGATGCCCAGGCAGCTGCATCAAACAAGAGACGCATGGCATGTTCCCCTAGTATCAGATAGTATCACAGGTCCTAAGCTCCAGTTGCCGGGACACTATCGATTGGCTTTTGGACAGAAGCCCTGCAAAGTGCATCCTTCTTGTCTGCTTCTGCGGTTCCGCTTTTGATTAAGTCATCATTGTTGCCCAAACATGACTTTGCGGTAGACAATCTAACCAATAGAGAAGCCATACATGCCCAAAGGCAGAAGACAGCTCGCAGGTCTTCTTCCCTGCTGTCATGAAATATTAACCAGGATGCTGAACCAGATCCTGTAAATGTGTTTGCTCATCTCTCTTCATCACATATCAGTGACGTGCCCTGGTGTTTGGCTGGAAGATTCAGATATCATTTTTGGATTTGACCTTGGGCATCCTAGCCATAATTGTGTTTGTGGCAAGTTGTGTCTCCACCTCTGAATGTTTCTTTATGGATTGAACTGTCTGGTTTACCTAGCAAATAAGTATATGATGTGTTACAAAGTCCCAAAAGCCAGCGGCTTATAGATTTTAGTGTTTCCTCCGGAGCTGTGCTCTATAAGAGATCTGATTGCTTAATTAAGCCATTTAGAATCAGCGCGCTAGCTGCAGCACCGCAGAGCTGTCTCTCTTGTTAACTCATTGGCAGGCTAACCTTTATCAAGAAAAATTCAAAGATCAGCATTAACATGAACATTCATAATTAGGCTTCCATTTTCACCTTTTGCTCGGAGGTGACGTTTTTTCCTCTTTTTGTTTACATCACACACAATATAGAATAATCTGTAAGAGTCATTCTCCATACGAAATGCCGCACACTGTAAAACCCATTAGATAAATGCTAATTTTATGCTTTCTTTTTTTCACTGGCAGAGTAAAATCAAGGCGCATAAAAGGCTGGAAAGGAAAAATAAAGATATGATAAAATGATATTGAATCTATCCTTTCAAAGCCATGCATACCTTGATTCAGTGGAGTAGTAGTCTCTGCAGTGTCATGTATTAAGGCACAGTAAAGGCTGACATGGATAGATAGGGGACCAGTTATAGTCAGGAAATATTGCAGCACTAGGTCTATTACTGAAAACCGAGAAACTGAGGCAGCTGCCGACAAAAGGGATAGAGAAGTGGAGAAAAGAGATATATACTGTATACATAGCACTGTGCAAACTTTTAAAACTTTCCACCCCTGCCTAATAGTTTTGCACAGTTCTGTATATTCAGTGCCTTGAAAAAGTAGTCCTACTCCATGAACTTTTCCACATATTTTCACGTTACGCCCACAAACTTAAATTGATTTTATTGAAATTTTATGTGACATTATTTCTGAAGTCTAAAGGAAATGATATATTGTTTTCTAATTTTTTTAAAATATATATCTGAAAATTGTGACATGCATTTGTATTCAGCTCTCTGTAGTCTGATTCCACTAAATAAAATTGTTAGTGACCAATGGCCAACCTGACGTCACATTAATAAATTGAGTCCACCTGTGTATAATTTATTCTCAGTATAACTACCGCTGTTCTGTGAAGGCCTCAGAGGTTTGTGTGAGAACGTTACAGATCAAACAGCATCATGAAAACCAAGGAACTCACCAGACATATCAGGAATAAAGTTGTAGAGAAGAGTAAAGCAGTGTTAGGTGTACAAAAAAGATTCCAAGCGCTGATCATCTCATAGATAACGGTTCAATCCATACTCCAAAAATGGAAGGTGTATGACACAATTGAAAACCTACCAAGTTATAACGTCCACCTAAACTGACATCCCAAGCAAGGAAAGTGCTAATTAGAGAAGCAGCCAAGGGGCCCATGGTCTATTAAGAGTTGCTGCATAACTCCAAAGGTCAGGTGATAGAAACTCTCCACAGGACAACTATTAGTTACATACTCCACAAATCTAGTCTTTATGGAAGAGTGACAAAAAGAAAGTTATTTTTGAAAGCAAACCATGAGAAGTCCTGTTTGCAGTTCACAAAAAGCCATGTAGAGGACACAGCTAGCTTGTGGAAGAAGGTGCTATTATCAGATAACACCAAAGTCGAATTTTTTAGTCTAAATGCATAATATTATCCGTGGGGGGAGAATAATTCTGCAAATCACTCTGAAAACACCATCCCCAACCACAAACATGGTGGTGAAAGCATCCTGCTGTGCGGATGCTTTTCTTCAGTAGGGCAAGGAAGCTGGTCAGAGTTGATGGGGAAATGGATGAAGCTAAATACAGGGCAATCCTGGGGGAAAACTTGCTAAGGACTGTTAAGGACTGCAAAAGATTTGAGACTGGGACACCTTCCAGAAGAGAGTGACACGCCCACACAGGGCCATGGGGTACTCGGAAACAGGTCGGACAGTTCTTTGGGGAAGTCACGGGGCCGTGATCTGACTCCGTGGCCCTGGCTGTGCCGTAAAATGGGGAGCCTAGAAGCAATTTTGGATACACCTGTCTAAATAGGTACGGAGGCCTTCCTTCTGCGCTGTCCTCCATTTTTCCATACTGCCTAACAGCTCACCCTCCTGCTGCTAACTGTCTATCCCTGCTTTTAAAAACAAACTGTTGCCCACATGGCAGGCAGCTCGAGCCTATTACATGTGTCGCTCCTTTGTGTTGGCTCCAGGCTCTGGTATGCTGCTGTGCCACCGGGTAATAGATCGGGCCAGGAGACCTACAGTCCCATGCCATCTGGATTTAGCTGCAGGGACTTCAGTACCCACACAATCACGGAGTCCGGTGTCCGTTTCCTAGCGCTCAGCTCTGGGGTGAGTTTAATCACAAATCCACTCCACAGGTTCTGCTCGACTTCTCTCCTACTGACACCTGGTAAGGTGACCCCTCCTTGCTTCCAGGCATGACATTACTCCCTGTAAGGGAGGCAATGCCACTGTGGCAACCAGGCTCCTGTGGTGCAACATTCCCCCTAGTGAAATTCAGTACTCCCAGACTGAGGAAATATTAACATATTAACAAGTGAACAATCAAAACTATTTACAAGATTTAAAATTTACAAAAACC
This sequence comes from Dendrobates tinctorius, assembly GCF_039654945.1. Taxonomy (NCBI): domain Eukaryota; kingdom Metazoa; phylum Chordata; class Amphibia; order Anura; family Dendrobatidae; genus Dendrobates; species Dendrobates tinctorius. Next base: position 3,157,845 of record NW_027361763.1, on the reverse strand, counting down.
AAAGCTCAAAAATTGTCCTGGTGACGATTAGTCCATGCATCATTGTCCATTGTTCATTCCTGAGCCAGGTTGGTAAGTATGTACAAGTATTGTCCTGGTCACAAAAAAATCCAGTGACCCAACTGCCCATTAAATCAAGTAAAATAGGATTTCTCAAAAGTTCTTACAGAGTCTCTGTAGGCTCATATGCTTGACGGTTATGTACTTACATTACATATTTACATATCTTATTTACACAATCTACTTACATGCGGAACCTTATGGGGATTTGACCTAGGGTACTATGTGGAGATCTTCGTAGCACTCGTACTGGTGTAGTGTGCTCTCTATTGGCTGCGCTACAGGTGACTCTACATAGCACGGGTATACCTGTTGTTCTACGACCACTAATGCTCACCGTGGGTAAAACAGATTCGCCACTGGCATGGGGTGGATTCTTTTGCTCCGCTGCTGGTGTGGCATCTGCTGCTTGAGCCCGCTGGTCTTTAGGCAGGTCTTGAGTCACATCTCTTTCTGGCACTACTAGATGGGGGAAGGTCAAAACGGGCACGATTTTGGCCTGGTTCACCCTTGTTCAATTTGGAGGGAACTCGCTGAGTACTGTGCTGATCTTTTCCTCCACCTCTTCCACTGGCTGAGGAATGTCTTGGTCTTGTGAGGCAGTGACCCTTGTTACAGCTAGGAGGCACTGTATGTTCTCCTCAGGATGCACATGTAGGCATATTGAGGCTATGGGAATGCATTGCGGTCACAGTCATAGCTGGGATTGTAATGGTGAAGCAGTGAACGATGTCACAGGTAAGGGTCACTGTGTAGTCTCCCAAGGATATGCACGAAGGTGTATGAAGGCCATAGGTGTGCATGGCAGTCACGGGCGCAGCTGTGACTGCAATACAGACTGATAATAAAAGTGTTAGTCTTGGACATGTTGTTGTCCAAGGCAGAGGATGTAGGAAAAAACCTGCTCTCGATGTTGTGTGTGTGAAGCAGACTGCAGGATAGTAGTTTGTTGCAGTCTGTTCCAATCTGGATCCAGTTTTTCCATGTGGCTGAAAGCCACATGTTTCTGTGATAAAAGCCCTGCAGCAAAGGGTTTGTGCGGACTGAGTGAGTGCTTAGTGAGTCTCAGGTATGTCAGGGTAGGAGTGAGGCCTGGCAACCTGGAGTGGACTCAGAGAGGCAAGTCATTCACGCTGACTGGTCTCGGATGTGGACAGTCCTGTGCCCGGAGGTGAACCGGAGGTGGATGTCCTGTGCTCGAAAGAAGACTGTTGTGTGTAACGATTGCAAAACAGGTGGATATGGATCCCGGATGTGATCAGGAGGATATCCTGGACTGTGTACGGTTGTGTGAGTAAAGAGACTGTGATGCAGCAGTGCAAGAAACCCACGGGAACTAGTCAGAGGAGGACAAGCATGTACAGTTGTGGCCAAAAGTATTGACACCCCTGCAATTCTGTCAGATAATACTCAGTTTCTTCCTGAAAATGATTGGAATCACAAATTCTTTGGTATTATTATCTTCCTTTAATTTGTCTTAAATGAAAAAACACAAAAAGAATTGTCCTAAAGCCAAATTGGATATAATTCCACACCAAACATGAAAAAGAGGGTGGACAAAAGTATTGGCACTGTTCGAAAAATCATGTGATGCTTCTCTAATTTGTGTAATTAACAGCATCTGTAACTTAACTGTGGCACCTAACAGGTGTTGGCAATAACTAAATCACACTTGCAGCCAGTTGACAAGGATTAAAGTTGACTCAACCTCTGTCCTGTGTCCTTGTGTGTACCACATTGAGCATGGAGAAAAGAAAGAAGACCAAAGAACTGTCTGAGGACTTGAGAAACCAAATTGTGAGGAAGCAAGTGCAATCTCAAGGCTACAAGTCCATCTCCAAAGACCTGAATGTTCCTGTTTCTACCGTGCGCAATGTCATCAAGAAGTTTAAAGCCCATGGCACTGCGGCTAACCTCCCTAGATGTGGACATAAAAGAACAAGAGATTTCAACGCAAGATTGTGCGGATGTTGGATAAAGAACCTCGACTAACATCCAAACAAGTTCAAGCTGCCCTGCAGTCTGAGGGTACAACAGTGTCAACCCGTACTATCCGTCGGCGTCTGAATGAAAAGGGACTGTATGGTAGGAGACCCAGGAAGACCCCACTTCTTTCCCCGAGACATAAAAAAGCCAGGCTGGAGTTTGCCAAAACTTACCTGAAAAAGCCTAAAACGTTTTGGAAGAATGTTCTCTGGTCAGATGAGACAAAAGTAGAGCTTTTTGGGCAATGGCATCAACATAGAGTTTGCAGGAGAAAAAAAGAGGCATTCAAAGAAAAGAACACTGTCCCTACAGTCAAACATGGAGGAGGTTCCCTGATGTTTTGGGGTTGCTTTGCTGCCTCTGGCACTGGACTGTTTGACCGTGTGCATGGCATATGAAGTCTGAAGACTACCAACAAATTTTGCAGCATAATGTAGGGCCCAGTGTGAGAAAGCTGGGTATCCCTCAGAGGTCATGGGTCTTCCAGAAGGACCATGACCCAAAACACACTTCAAAAAGCACTAGAAAATGGTTTGAGAGAAAGCACTGGAGACTTCTAAGGTGGCCAGCAATGAGTCCTGACCTGAATCCCATAGAACACCTGTGGAGAGATCTAAAAATGGCAGTTTGGAGAAGGCACCCTTCTAATATCAGGGACCTGGAGCAGTTTGCCAAAGAAGAATGGTCTAAAATTCCAGGAGAGCATTGTTAGAAACTCATTGATGGTTACCGGAAGCGGTTGGTCGCAGTTATTTTGGCTAAAGGTTATGCAACCAAGTATTAGGCTGAGGGTGCCAATACTTTTGTCTGGCCCATTTTTGGAGTTTTGTGTGAAATGATCAATGTTTTGCTTTTTGCTTCATTCTTTTTTGTGTTTTTTCATTTAAGACAAATTAAATGAAGATAATAATACCAAAGAATTTGTGATTCCAATCATTTTCAGGAAGAAACTGAGTATTATCTGACAGAATTGCAGGGGTGTCAATACTTTTGGCCACAACTGTATAGTGCCTGCAACATGTAATGCTGTGTGAATAGAGTCTTGGATACGGTGCATAGACACCCACGGGAACTAGTCAGAGGAAGACTGGCGTGTTTAGTGTCTGTAAAATGAAGGTGCCGTATAATATATATTCTGCAAATGGTGAAGTGGATACTAATTATATGCACTGACGTTATATGCACTTGTGTGGATTGGACTTTTATGTTTGAATTTTGTGGGTCACTGCCTCTTCACTGTGTGCGGCGCTACCGCTGCCTTACAGTCTTCAATCCTTTCCTTTAGTTGGTCAGGGCATGGTTTTAGATGATCCCTCGACACTGCCGCTTAGGTTTCTCCCACATCTTTACTGATGAGGCACACCATGGTGTTATCAAAGTCTGAAAGTAAAATGGTGTGTATGGCTCAGCCTCCCACTGGTCATCTAGTTTGTGAACTTGTCTCTTCCTTTTGAGTATCTGTACTCCAGGTGACAAGGGATCTACAGGGGCATGCTGATTATAATTTCTTTAATGCCTCTGTTTTGCCTGGGACAAACTTTTCTCTACACATTCTTGCACCTTGTGATATTGTTGCTGCCACTCCGTATCCCAGTCTGCATCTGGATATGTCATCTCAGGTGTTAAAACTTCCATGTACAAGTCAATGGGTAACTTGCCAGGTCTTGCCCTCATCAGGTAGGCAGGTGTACAGTCAGTGGAGTTCACCGGGATGTGGTTATTTAAGTCTGCCAAATCCAGTAACTTCTCTGGCCACAGGCTACGCTCCTCCAGGGGCAGAGTCTTCAACAGGTCTATTAGTACCTGGTTCATTGTCTCCCATAACCCGTTAGTCTGGGGATGATACGGCGTGGTTCTTGTTTTCTTGCTGCCGTGCTGGTTACAGAACTCATGGAACACTTCTATTTCAAAGGCTGGGCCTTGGTCGGTAAGCACTCGTTCATGGTAACCGTGTGGGTGACAAAAGTGTTGTTGAAATGCTTTGGCTGCTGTCTTCACTATCTGATCCTTCACTGGCACTACTACCAGGAACCGGGAGTAGTGGTTTACTATGGTGAGGGCGTAGACATAGCCTGACCGACTTGGGCCAGGTTCACGTGGTCCAAGGCTACCAGCTCAAGCGGATAAGACACAGAAAAAGCACACAGCATTACAAACGTGCATGAATACTCTGTTGTAAAATATATGTAATAGTAAGCAGCAAAGTGCTAGTAAAAGATGATAACAAACACAGGGTATTTAGTTGATACGTATTTTGCAAAAAATGTATACTAAGCCACTCCACCACGTCACGGTAACCCTTCACGGAGCAGTCCTATCTAATGTATTTAAAACCTGATCATGTGAACAATGCCTACATGAGCAGGGTTAAGAAAGGCGCTGCATGGTATGGGCACGCTAGGCAAAATGGCTTTTTATGCATGTCCCATGAAGGGATACTGTGACATGGTGGAGTGGCTTAGTATACATTTTTTGCAAAAAATGTATCAAATAAATACCCTGTGTTTGTTATCTTTTACTAGCACTTTGCTGCTTACTATTACATATATCTTACAACAGAGTATTCATGCACGTTTGTCATACTGTGCGCTTTTTCTGTGTCTTCGTCTTTGGGTGGTGTGAACAGTTTCTTACTGACCTGTTCAATTTTGTGCACGTCTCATGTGTTTTTAATCCAGCTCAAGTGGTTGTTTGGTGACTATGGGCTGTAGGGGAGCCCTCTGGCTATGATGGTCTTTCCGTCTCAGTTTGCATGGACCACATTCTTGACACCATTTCTCGATTGCTTTCCTCATGCCAACCCAGTAGAATCACTCACATAGCAGGACTTCCAACTTCTTCCACCTGAAGTGTCCTGCTCAATCGTGGTACACTTCTAAGACCATTGGCGCAACCGTCTTCGGGACTAAAAAAAGACACGTCCACCAGGGCCATGAGGTATTCAGAACAGGGTCAGACAGTTTTTTGGGGAAGTCACGGGGCCGTGACATGTCTCAGTGGCCCTGGCTGTGCCATAAAATGGGGAATATGTGTATGCGATTTAACATGATGCCACCTGTGGGGTTCGGCAACACATGGCCGACACTGCTAAAGGAGACCACTAGGGCTGATGGTGATGCAGCTGGGATGGTTCTGCTCCCCACAGGTGGAATGAAGCCCCAGGGCTACCAGTTCCATTTACGTCAGGCTTCGTGTACCTTGTGGTGCAGGACTCAGGGTGCAAGAGATCACTGGAGGACACAAGGGCTGTAGTTTTCTTTTTCTTTACTTGATGGTTGAAAGTACTGACCGGGGCATTGGTAGCAGATTGTAATGGTGAGCCGGGCAGCCTGAAAGCAATTTTGGATACGCCTGTCCAATTAGGTACAGAGGCCTTCCTTCTGCACTGTCCTCCCTTTTTCCTTGCAGCCTAGCAGCTCACTCTCCTGCTGCTAACTGTCTCTCTCTGTTTTTAAAAACAAACCGTGGCCCGCATGGTAGGCAGCTCAAGCCTATCACAGGTGTCACTCCTTTGTGTTGGCTCCAGGCCCTGGTATGCTGCTGTGGCGGTGGGTATTAGATCAGGCCAGAAGACCTGCAGTCCCCTGCCCTCCGGATTTAGCTGCTGGGACTGCAGTACCTACCCAACCACGACTCCGGTATCCGGTTCCTGGCGCTCAACTCTGGGGTGAGATTAATCACAGCTCCACTCCCCAGGTTCTGCTCAACTTCTCTCCTACTGACACCTGGTAAGGGGACCCCTCTTTACTTCTGGGCATGACATTACTCCCTGTGAGGGAGGCAACTGGACTCCTGGGGTGCCACAAGAGCAACCACCTTAATAATACTGCCAGCGCTATAATAGAATTGTTTAGATCAGTGGTTCCAAATCTCCAGTCCTTGCAGACCCCAACAGGTCATGTTTTCAGGATTTCCATAGTGTTACACATGTGAGAGAATTCCTGATGCCTTGATGATACTTCCTTCACCTGTGAAATACTAAGGAAATCCTGAAAACATGACATGTTGGGGGCCGTGAGTACTGGAGTTTGGGAAACGCTGGTTTAGATAAAAGCATATTCATGTATGTGAATGGCCCAGTCACAGTCCAGACCTAAATCCCCATGAAAATCTGAGGCAAAATTTGAAAATTGCTGATCACAGACGTCTCCATTAGAGTTGAGCGACTTTTGGTTTTTTAGGGTCGAGTTTCGTTTCGTGAAACCCGACTTTTCCAAAAGTCGGGTCGATCAAGATCGTCCGATTATAGGGAAAAGTCGTGGTCGTCCCGAAACACGAAACCCAATGTAAGTCAATGGGGAATAAAAGTCGGCAGTGAGAGGAGGACAGGAAACACACCTACATTGCCCAATTGAATGCCAAAAGCATCAATTCTTCTTACTTAAGCTTGTCAACCTTAATTAACTTCATAATACAAGTTACGCACTGAAAAATGGGGGTTATTTGGCTAAAGTTGTGGGGAGGGAGGGCTGGCTCCAGGTTTTCATGTGCCCTGAGCGAAAGAGCGCCCCTTTAACACATACCACAACTCATCATGCTCCGATACGGCAGAGAAATAGCGGTATAGTACAATGAAAAATACCTCACTTTTTACATCTCATGACGAGGCCCATCTATTTCTCCATACAGAATCATTGGTCCCATATAATGTTTGAAACAGTATATGATGAGCTCCACATAATGCTACAGTATATGTTGGTCCCCATGGATGAAGCTCCACTGTCTTATGGGCCCAAATAATGCTCCAAACATAATGGGCCCCATTTCTAATGCTCTAGTGTATAATGGGCCCTGTAAATGCTGCTCTAGTGTCTGATGTCCACCTTTGGAATGTTCCAGTGTATGGTGGGCCTCATCTATCATTCTCCAGAGTATAGTGCTCCCCAAAAATTGCTGTCCCAACATTGAAAACAATCAAATAAGTCTCCTCGCTAGGGAATCCCTGTACTAGTCTAGACTCCTCGTCGTCCCCATCTTCCATCTCACTGCACAGTATTTCAACTTTGCAAGTGCTGTGATCCTGGGCAAGCAGGGGGGGCCCACTCGTTGGCGACGGCACTGGCACAGGGCCCCTGATAGTATGGTGGTGTGTCTGATGGCGGGTGGGCCGAACCTGCACTTTCATCTGCAGCTTCCTCTTTGCCACCGTGTAAGATGGAACTGTATATGGGAAGGGTAACCTGAGTTTCATCAGGGTCAGATTCAGGCCGGGTAGTGTGCGAGGGGAATGTAGTGGTCTCGGTCAATGTACCAGCAGATTCATCGAGCAGTGGCTGGGCATCAGTGCACTTGTGTCGCCCCCAGGAGTACGGTCGCCACAGTGGCATTACCTTCTTCCTAGGGAGTGTGATGTCATGCTTGGGAGCAACGAAGGATCTCTCTAGCAGGTTAACTGATTGGGCGGCGTTATTCCCACGAGTCATGACCCTCCAAACAGCGTTCATGAAGGCAAAGTGTTTGTTTTACGTGGGCAGTATGGTTGCAAAGCTAAACCTTAAAGGAATGTCCAGAAGGGCACCACCAGGAGTGGAGCCTACGGTTAAATTCGACTCCACCTGGGAAACCTCAACCATGCCAGCTACAGAACAGATGCACACATTGCAAGCTTAATTCCGTTAACGAACGAGACTCCGTCATGCCCCACGGTCCGAGTCCGGCTTACTAGAGGGACACGTGAGGCGGTGGCACATGAGATTGGCCAAAAACTGGTGTGTCATGCCTTACATGTCCGTGGCTGCATGTGCGCTACACTGAAAAGGCCAGCGTTTGTCGCTTACAGGTGCAGATAACCCGCTGAACAACGTTAGTGATGGGGACCACTGATTACAATTATTACCCGCGAACAATGATTTCCCAGTAAGTGCAGGTCAACCGCAGTTCCGGAATTAGGCCTAACCGTCATTCCTGAAAAAATGAAAAACTTACGTGTGCAAACCACAGGTGCTGTAGCTTGCTTAACAGCTCGCCAGCCGTTCTCACGCCCAGAATGGATTACACGTGATTGCACAAAAGTGAGAAAGGGTACCGTATCCCCAGATAACATGTATGGATAGCGTACACATTCAAAATATATGTCTATACATCAGGAGGCAGGCTCAGACGGTGTCAGGCCCAGTATGGATTGCACGTGATTGCACAAAGGTTAGAAAGGGTACCGTATCCCCGGATAACATGTATGGATAGCGTACACATTCAAAATATATGTCTATACATCAGGAGGCAGGCTCAGACGGTGTTAGGCCCAGTATGGATTGCACGTGATTGCACAAAGGTTAGAAAGGGTACCGTATCCCTGGATAACATGTATGGATAGCGTACACATTCAAAATATATGTCTCAGGAGGCAGGCTCAGACGGTGTTAGGCCCAGTATGGATTGCACGTGATTGCACAAAGGTTAGAAAGGGTACCGTTTCCCCGGATAACATGTATGGATAGCGTACACATTCAAAATATATGTCTATACATCAGGAGGCAGGCTCAGACGGTGTCAGGCCCAGTATGGATTGCATGTGATTGCACAAAGGTTAGAAAGGGTACCGTATCCCCGGATAACATGTATGGATAGCGTACACATTCAAAATATATGTCTCAGGAGGCAGGCTCAGACGGTGTCAGGCACAGTATGGATTGCACGTGATTGCAAAAAGGTTAGAAAGGGTACCGTATCCCTGGATAACATGTATGGATAGCGTACACATTCAAAATATATGTCTCAGGAGGCAGGCTCAGACGGTGTTAGGCCCAGTATGGATTGCACGTGATTGCACAAAGGTTAGAAAGGGTACCGTTTCCCCAGATAACATGTATGGATAGCGTACACATTCAAAATATATGTCTCAGGAGGCAGGCTCAGACGGTGTTAGGCCCAGTATGGATTGCACGTGATTGCACAAAGGTTAGAAAGGGTACCGTATCCCCGGATAACATGTATGATAGCGTACACATTCAAAATATATGTCTATACATCAGGAGGCAGGCTCAGACGGTGTCAGGCACAGTATGGATTGCACGTGATTGCACAAAGGTTAGAAAGGGTACCGTATCCCTGGATAACATGTATGGATAGCGTACACATTCAAAATATATGTCTCAGGAGGCAGGCTCAGACGGTGTCAGGCCCAGTATGGATTGCACGTGATTGCACAAAGGTTAGAAAGGGTACCGTATCCCCGGATAACATGTATGGATAGCGTACACATTCAAAATATATGTCTATACATCAGGAGGCAAGCTCAGACGGTGTCAGGCCCAGTATGGATTGCACGTGATTGCACAAAGGTTAGAAAGGGTACTGTATCCCCAGATAACATGTATGGATAGCGTACACATTCAAAATATATGTCTATACATCAGGAGGCAGGCTCAGACGGTGTCAGGCCCAGTATGGATTGCACGTGATTGCACAAAGGTTAGAAAGGGTACCGTATCCCCGGATAACATGTATGGATAGCGTACACATTCAAAATATATGTCTCAGGAGGCAGGCTCAGACGGTGATAGGCCCAGTATGGATTGCACGTGATTGCACAAAGGTTAGAAAGGGTACCGTTTCCCCGGATAACATGTATGGATAGCGTACACATTCAAAATATATGTCTATACATCAGGAGGCAGGCTCAGACGGTGTCAGGCACAGTATGGATTTGACGGCCCAGATTACACAGCGGAGGAGCAGGGAGAGGTAAAGATTGCAAATGCTGGGGCCCTGCCCAAGCAAGGGGGGCCCACTCGTGGGCGTCGGTACTGGCACTGGGCCCCTCATAGTACAGCGGTGTGTCTGACGGCGGGTGTGCACCACCACCGTCAGAGACACTTGATTGCACTATGAGGGACCCTGTGCCAGTGCCCGCGCCCAAGAGTCGGCCTACCCACCTGTCCAGGGCAACGGCACTCGCACGGTGTCGTGCGCTAGGTGGTGACCCCGGCCATGGGGGGGGAGGCAGCACAGTTAGGGAGTTTTAGAAAGTGGCATATGTTGATGTTGGACATTCAGCTGATGCAAAAGGCGAAATAGGTGAAGTCCCAGGAAGAGGTGGACAAAAGCAAGCCATTTTTCTGTCACCCTATGTGTCATCAGGGGAAGGTGGGACAAAATCCATGGAAACCCATGCATGGTTCATTTTAATGAAGGTTAGATCATCCACATTTTGGGTTGACAGACGGGTCCTTTTTTCTGTCAGGATTGATCCAGCTGCACTGAAGACTCTTTCCGATAGCACACTTGCAGCTGGGCAAGCGAGCTCCTGTAAGGCATATTGGGCCAATTCAGGCCAGGTGTCCAGTTTAGCGGCCCAATAGTCAAAGGGGAATGACCTGTGTGGGAGAACATCGATATGGGAGGAAAAGTAGTTTGTAACCATAGTTGACAACTGCTGTCTCCTGTCACTTTCCATCGATGCAGTATTACCAGTTGTGTGAGCGGTATTTGAAAAATCAGTCCACAACATTGTCATGAAACCACTGTCTCCAACGCCACTTCTGCTGTGTGCACCATGAACACCTCTGCCAAGCTGCCCCCGGCCCGTACGGCTCGTGTGAGAACCATCACCGCTGCTGTGTGCTGGGAATGCCTCTAGCAACCGATTTACCAGAGTTGCTTGTTTATTAGCCAATATTAGGTCAAGGTTCTCCTGTGGCATGAAGTTTTGTAATTTGCCTTTATAGCGTGGATCCAGGATGCTGGCCAACCAGTAGTCGTCATCGTTCATCATTTTGGCAATGCGGGGGTCCCTTTTTAGGATCCGCAAGGCATAATCTGACATGTGGGCCAATGTTCCCGGTGTCAATGATGCACTGAGAGTGCTGGGTGGAGGAGCACTTTCTGGCAAATCCACATCCCTCCAGTCACGCACAAACCCTGTACCAGACATTGCCACGCCAACATTTTCACTTGCCCCACGAGATGCATCCTCCTCCCCTAAGTAATCATCCCCATCATCATCCTCCTCCTCCTCTTCTTCTTCCACCTCGTCCAGGAGAGGTCCCTGAGCAGACAATGGCTGAATGTCATCAAGGATTCCCTCCTCCTCTTCCTCCTCATCAACATTGGCTGCAGACGCCTGCTCCTTAAGGTGCGTCAAAGTTTGCATGAGCAGACGCATAAGTGGGATGCTCATGCTTAGGATGGCGTCGTCTGCGATTACCAGCCGTGTGCATTCCTCAAAACACTGAAGGACTTTACAGAGGTCTTTCAGCTTCGACCACTGCACACCTGTCAACTCCATGTCTGCTCTCAAAGTGCCTGGCCGTGTATCCTCCCACAAATGCATTATGGCCTGCCTCTGCTCGCACAGCCGCTCCACCATGTGCAGGGTGGAGTTCCACCTTGTTGCAATGTCGATAATGAGGCGGTGGTTGGGAAGGTGGAGCAATCGCTGCAGCTTCTGCATACGAACGGAGTGTACAGGCGACCGGCGGATGTGTGCGCACAGTCTTCGCACCTTCTGGATCAGGGCTGTTAACTCCGGATAATTTTTGAGGAAGCACTGCACCACCAGGTTCAAGGTGTGAGCCAAGCAAGGTATGTGGCTGAGTTTTGAAAGGGCTATGGCTGCCACAAAATTACGGCCGTTATCACTAACTACCTTGCCTGCCTCAAGATGTACACTGCCCAGCCATGACTCAGTTTGTCGCTTCAAGTACTCGGCCAGCACCTCGGCGGTGTGTCTGTTGCCCAAACACATCATCTGCAACACAGCCTGCTGACGCTTTCCACTAGCTGCTCGATAGGGGGACACATCGTGTGCAACAGTGGCAGCTGAAGATGGAGTGCTCGTACGACTGCGCTCTGTGGACGAGCTTTCGCTTCTGGAGGAGGAGGAGGCCTACAGCCAACTGTTTCCTATACCATGGGCTAGGCAGCACTGTCCCACCACCGCTGTCCCCTGTGGACCCTGCATCCACCACATTAACCCAGTGCGCAGTGATGGAACGTAACGGCCCTGGCCATGCCGACTGGACCATGCATCAGTTGTGAGGTGCACCTTTCTGCTCACTGTCTGCTTGAGTGCATGGACTATGTGGTCTTTCACATGATGGTGGAGGGCTGGGATGGCTTTGCGAGAGAAGAAGTGGCGACTGGGTAGGTCATAGCGTGGTACTGCATAGGCCATGAGTTCGCGGAAAGCTGTGCTTTCCACCAACCGAAAGGGCATCATCTCAAACGAGATTAGTTTGGCAATGTGGGCGTTCAAACACAGTGTACGCGGATGAGAGACTGAGTACTTTCTTGACCTACTCATAGTGTCTGGGAGGGTGAGCTGGACTTGAGAGCTGCATATGGTGGAAGTAGCGGTGGACAGGGCGGACTGAGAGAGGGTTGATGATGGTGATGGAGTTGGTGTTCTTTCTGATGGCCTAGAATCAGTCTTTCGTTGATATAACAGTGGGATTCCCTGACTGCTGTGGCCTTGCAACGACACCTCAACATTTGCTGCTGTGCTAACCGGTGGGCTTACAGTGGGGGAAACAATGTAGCGTTGCTGACTACCTTCGTTGTGATCAGTTGCACATGTGGCACTTGAGGTTTGGTGTTGTGTCCACGCTTGCAAGTGCATGCTGGTTAAATGTCTAAGCATGCAACTGGTATTCAAATTTTTCAGATTTTTCCCTCGACTAAAGGTCTTTGCGCACTTCTTACAGATAACCTTGGCCTGATCATGAGGATTTTGTTCAAAAAAGTGCCACACTGCACTCTTCCTACTTTGGCAGACATTTTGCGGCCTAGCACGCTGTGGTCTTTTGACCCTCTGGACAAGCTGTCCAGCAACTCTTTTGATGTTTGGAACCTGTCTTTGGAGTGCTACGGGCCTGCCAGATAACAGCTGTTGCGATGTCGATGTCTGCTGTGGATGCTCCTCATCTGAGCTATTGGAAGCAGCACCCTCTTCCCCCAATGGATGCCAATCTGGGTCAACAACTGGGTCATCCATCACCTCCTCTTCTATGTCATGTGCACCTTCCTCTGTGTCACCGTGTATGGTGGTATAGTGTGCGGGAAGGGGCACCTGAGTCTCATCAGGGTCAGAATCTGGCTCTGTACACTGCGAGGACAATGTAGTGCTCTGAGTGAATGTACCAGCAGAATCATCCATCAGCGGCTGTGCATCAGTGCACTCCATGTCAGATTCATCTTGGCCTGGGTAATTCTCCATTTGACTTGATAATCCAGGCATGGTATGTGAAAACAGCTCCATGGAGTAATCAGTAGTATGGCCTGCGTCATCCTTCAATCTTGGTTGGGGTGAAGGACACAAGGAAAGGTGTGGTTCATGAACATGAGCCTCCAATGACGACACAGTGCTTTTACTTTTTACAACTGAAGAAGAGGAGGCGATAGAGCTGGAGGCTGAGTCAGCAATGTAAGACAAAACTTTTTCCTGATGCTCTGGCTTTAAAAGCGGTTTGCCAACTCCTAGAAAACTAAGCGTTCGAGGCCTTATGTAGCCAGACGATGACACAGGCTCAACACCTCCTGCATTCGGTCCTATTTTGCTCTTGCCACTACCATCAGATCCACCACCAACACCATCATTACCAGCTGCCAACCCCCGCCCAATTCCACGGCCTCTTCCACCAGCCTTCCTCATTTTTGGTAGAAATGTAGACAAAATCCAACAAACTATATAGTAATGTAAAACAAGGTACAAGGTGTCTATAGGACAGGGGAGATTTTGAATTTCTGCAGACACTTGTGGACACTGGACACTTTTGGATTGTGTGAGGCCCAATGAATATCTGAGCGCTATGTGACAGGCTCGATGGCACAGCTGTGACCAAAGTGACTAGAGGATAAGGGAGATTTTGAATCTCTGCACACACTTTTGGACACTGGACACTTTTGGATTGTGTGAGGCCCACTGATATCTGAGCGCTATGTCACAGGCTCGATGGCACAGCTGTGACCAAAGTGACTAGAGGATAAGGGAGATTTTGAATCTCTGCACACACTTTTGGACACTGGACACTTTTGGATTGTGTGAGGCCCAATGAATATCTGAGCGTTATGTGACAGGCTCGATGGCACAGCTGTGACCAAAGTGACTAGAGGATAAGGGAGATTTTGAATCTCTGCACACACTTTTGGACACTGGACACTTTTGGATTGTGTGAGGCCCACTGATATCTGAGCGCTATGTGACAGGCTCGATGGCACAGCTGTGACCAAAGTGACTAGAGGATAAGGGAGATTTTGAATCTCTGCACACACTTTTGGACACTGGACACTTTTGGATTGTGTGAGGCCCAATGAATATCTGAGCGCTATGTGACAGGCTCGATGGCACAGCTGTGACCAAAGTGACTAGAGGATAAGGGAGATTTTGAATCTCTGCACACGCTTTTGGACACTGGACACTTTTGGATTGTTTGAGGCCCAATGAATATCTGAGCGCTATGTGACAGGCTCGATAGCACAGCTGTGACCAAAGTGACTAGAGGATAAGGGAGATTTTGAATCTCTGCACACACTTTTGGACACTGGACACTTTTGGATTGTGTGAGGCCCACTGATATCTGAGCGCTATGTCACAGGCTCGATGGCACAGCTGTGACCAAAGTGACTAGAGGATAAGGGAGATTTTGAATCTCTGCACACACTTTTGGACACTGGACACTTTTGGATTGTGTGAGGCCCACTGATATCTGAGCGCTATGTGACAGGCTCGATGGCACAGCTGTGACCAAAGTGACTAGAGGATAAGGGAGATTTTGAATCTCTGCACACACTTTTCGACACTGGACACTTTTGGATTGTGTGAGGCCCAATGAATATCTGAGCGCTATGTGACAGGCTCGATGGCACAGCTGTGACCAAAGTGACTAGAGGATAAGGGAGATTTTGAATCTCTGCACACACTTTTGGACACTGGACACTTTTGGATTGTGTGAGGCCCAATGAATATCTGAGCGCTATGTGACAGGCTCGATGGCACAGCTGTGACCAAAGTGACTAGAGGATAAGGGAGATTTTGAATCTCTGCACACACTTTTGGACACTGGACACTTTTGGATTGTGTGAGGCCCAATGAATATCTGAGCGCTATGTGACAGGCTCGATGGCACAGCTGTGACCAAAGTGACTAGAGGATAAGGGAGATTTTGAATCTCTGCACACACTTTTGGACACTGGACACTTTTGGATTGTGTGAGACCCACTGATATCTGAGTGCTATGTGACAGGCTCGATGGCACAGCTGTGACCAAAGTGACTAGAGGATAAGGGAGATTTTGAATCTCTGCACACACTTTTGGACACTGGACACTTTTGGATTGTGTGAGGCCCACTGATATTTGAGCGCTATGTCACAGGCTCGATGGCACAGCTGTGACAAAAGTGACTAGAGGATAAGTGAGAATGGATTGCTTTTAAAAAAGCAGTTTGCGGAGCAGTGGGTAAACAGCAATGCAGGAATGTCAGGAAGCCTTAGAAGGCAGCCCAACAACCAACACCACTGATACACCACTATATAGCCTCCCCTTGCACTGCACACACAGTGACTGGTGTGTTGTGCAGGCCAAATCGCTAGCAGCAGAAGCAGTTTTTTTGTCTTCTTCCCTGCCTAACGCTCTCCCTACAGAATCAGCAACCTCTCCCTATACTGAGATCGGCAGAAGTAAGATGGCGGTCGGTGTGCACGCCCTTTTATACCCCCTGTGACGCCCACCAAAGCAAGCCAATCACTTGCATGCCCTTCTGAAAGATTGTGGTGACCCCTGCCTATGTCATCACGTTGCCCACAGTGTCCGTGGATCCTGATTGGCTGAAAAAGAGCGCAAAACAAACTTTTGAAACGCGACTTTGACGCGTAAGTCGCCGACCTCGTGGCCGACCTCATCCTAGGGTCGGGTTTCGTTTCATGAAACCCGACTTTGCCAAAAGTCGGCGACTTTTGAATTTTTTCGACCCGTTTCGCTCAACTCTAGTCTCCATCCAATCTCACTGTGCTTGAGAGAGTGTGCAAATATGAAAGGTCAAAACTTTCAGCCTCTTAATGTGTAAACTTGGTAGAGACCAAGAAAGACTCACAGCAGTAATTTCAATGACAGATGATCCAACAAAGTATTGACTCAGGGGATTGAATACAAATGCACGTCACAATTTTCAAATTTGTATATTTAAAATAATGAGAAACCATGTATCATTTCTTCACAGTTCACAAACATATTCTACTTTGTGTTGATATATCACATAAAATCCCAATAAAATCATTTAAGTTTGTGAGAGAAACCAGAAAAAATGTGGAAAAGTTAATGGGATATGCACTCCTCAATGTTGAAATTGCAATACCAAGAATGAAAGTTGTGGACTTATCGAAATGAGAAGATTGATAGACATGTTTATAATATATGTATGATAAAAAATTGAAAGAAAAATTTCAAAATATCTTGCTTCGTTCAGTATGGACTACATTCAGTATGGAGTATGAACTCCATGTGCTGAAATTGCCGCATATACGTCCAGTTGGTATAAATGAGGTTATTAATGGTTGGCTGAGGAATTTTCTTCCATGCTGAATGCACTTGGGCCGCAAATCATCAAAATCTGCTGCAGGCAGTGAACTTTACAATTGCTGACCAATGATGTTCCAGATTTGATTGATGAGAAGCAAGTCTGTAGAAGCTGCAGCCCATAGTTGCATGCTAATGATGTGCAGGCTACTCACACTAGCACTAGCAATTTGCAGCATTTTGTCATGTTGAAAAACCACTCCTGGGAAACTCTAAAGAAATCATTGTACTATTGGTTCAATGACCAAATCAATTTAACGCCAAGATGTTGGCGTTTATGGAATGAAGATTAGAGGCATCCATCTACCAAACATTATCCCAAATCCCACCATAATACCAAGTAGTACCAGTATGATATTCCCTGGTGAAAGCCTCTTCATTGCATTGCCCAACAAGTGGTTCTTCAGACTAATCTCCACAATCATTGTGTCCAAGACAAATTTGGATAATCGTTCATTTCACCCTACGTTGATGTCTTCATAGCAGTGGCAGAAGTTAAGTAGAACATCTGCAGATGAACACCTGGCTCATAGCTCAATGTCATGTAAATATCTACTGACAGGTTGTGCAGACATTGTTTGATATGTTTGGCTTGGTATGTGTACAGAATGGATCACTAAACATCATTCTTCTAATCTGATGATTCATCCATGCAGGCGTTCACCTTTTCTGCACCTCTTGCTGTTATTCCATTTCATCATTGTTCTTTTGGGTATATTAATATTTACATACAGCTATTTACATAGCCCAAAAAATGTAGGTAGCACTTAAAGGGAATCTGTTTGGTCTCCCATGCCCCCCATTCCAGCAACATTCACCTGCCTAACCAGCTGTGTATAACATTATTGAGTGAAAACAAAGTATAAAAAAAAGCATTTATAATGTCCCCGTTTGCTATGTCCCGGACTACTCAGCCCACTTTCCATATTATCACGCATCTTTTCCCACAATGCATGTCTCTGACGAGTTGAACTGAGTTCATTGGCATTGAACTCCCAGGACCTTTCTGATGGCACCTCTAACGTAAGAACTTTCTCACACTTGCAGTGACATTAGTCAGATCATAGGAGTTCACCACAAGATACTGAGCAGCAGTGGCACACGCTGCTCAGTGTATCTTCTGGATGGCAGGCTGTATAGTCGCATTATGCATCCAGGTAGCCTGCCATCTAGACGTAGCAGAGCTAGTGTTAGGCGCCGAGATTCTTCCTGTGCACAAGGTAAATCCCAAGTCTTCTCTCCCTCTGTGGACAACATTCAACTTCGACCGCAGTGGGTGCTGCTCAGCAAAGACATCGGTCTCAGCATCATACTCAGACTCGAGCTGTGTGCTGTGTTACTGCTGGCTCTACAGCTATAGTAACTAGAAATAGGAAGCGGTGAACAGACATTCCTGAGGCTAAGTCCGGGAATCACCCTACTGGGCATGCTCGTGAGGTGGCAACCTCTCATTGGTGATCAGTCGTCAACTGCCCCGGTGATGTGGCAATCCCAGATTGGTCCACAAGCAAGGTCCCTTCCGACTGGACTTAAGCGCAGTCTATAAAAGGGTCTTTGGGGCGACCGTCGGCATGCTAAGATCATTTGCGGTCGTATGTGGAGACTCTGCCGCTCTGTCGGTGTGTGTGAACATCTAGCTTTCCTTAGAGAGGCAGGTTTTTCTTTGGCTTGGTCTAGTGCTTGGATCGGCCACGTGTGCTGTTAGCATGGACTGTTTACATGGCACAGTCAAACCTATGTGCTTTAACCCTCTTGTTTTGGGGTATAGCGCACACCTCATTTGGTACCACTCGGCGGTTAGCTGAGCTTGGAACTCTTATTTTTGTGCCACTCGGTGGAGCTCAGTTAATTAGTGTTATTTTTGTTCAACTCAGCGGTTAGCTGAGCTGATATTCCTCGGCCAGAGCTCACCCCTCTGAGAAGTTATCAGAGTAGGGTAATTTGCACTCAGTGCACACAGGGTGACGTTTAACCCCGTGTGTTCTTTGTGATCGCTTGCCGCACTTCTCCGCCATTACTGTCTAGCAGCAGGTTAACATCTCTGCACGGTGGACCCCGGGTTGCGATTGCACTTAATAAAATAACTAATAAAGTGCGATCCGCCATTCCCAACAGCTAGACCCATCATGGGACAAATGGATTATCATCTTCTTTGCAGACAGGTAAGGATTGGGAACATAGCGGTTTATTATTTTAATTCTGTTGCACAAGACCATGGCTTCTGTGGAATGGGCAATGACATGAGTGTGGTTTGATTTAGCTACATTAAAGGAGTCAATGTTATTCTTTCAATTAAAGGACTTTTTTCTGACTGTGTGTTTATTTACAACATAATTATAGGATAAGTAATGGATAGGTGTCTTATACAGTAGATGCCTCTCCACTAGAGTTGAGCGAAACGGGTCAAAAAATTTCAAAAGTCGCCGACTTTTGGCAAAGTCGGGTTTCATGAAACGAAACCCGACCCTAGGATGAGGTCGGCCACGAGGTCGGCGACTTACGCGCCAAAGTCGCGTTTCAAAAGTTTGTTTTGCGCTCTTTTTCAGCCAATCAGGATCCACGGACACTGTGGGCAACGTGATGACATAGGCAGGGGTCACCACCATCTTTCAGAAGGGCATGCAAGTGATTGGCTTGCTTTGGTGGGCGTTACAGGGGTTATAAAAGGGCGTGCACGCCGACCGCCATCTTACTTCTGCCGATCTTAGCATAGGGAGAGGTTGCTGCTGCTGATTCTGTAGGGAGAGCGTTAGGCAGGGAAGAAGAAAAAAAAACTGCTTCTGCTGCTAGCGATTTTGCCTGTACAACACACCAGTCACTGTGTGTGCAGTGCAAGGGGAGGCTATATTGTGGTGGATCAGCGGTGTTGGTTGTTAGGCTGCCTTCTAAGGCTTCCTGACAGCTGCAGTGCTGTTTACCCACTGCTCTGCAAACTGCTTTTTTAAAAGCAATCCCAATTTTTTTTTTGTCCTGCTGAGGTACTGAGCGTGCATTTTTTCACACCATACAGTGGTGTACGCTCCTCACACAGTACCGTGTAACGGCTGTTATCACAGCCACAGTGAAGCTATCTGTGTGTCACTCTGTGAGAATAAGTCGAGGACATGTTCCGTTCTTACAGACCTGCACCTACTAGTTTTGTCTAGCTTTCGACAGTTAAATATATTTGCTGTTTGATCACATTCAAAACTATAGAGAGACATCGTGTGTCAGTCCGTATACTTAAAAAACACGGAGCTTGACAATTTTACGTACACCGGACAGCCGTGTACGTGCACGCTCCTCTCAGTACCGTGTAACGGCTGTTATCACGGCCACAGTGAAGCTATCTGTGTGTCACTCTGTGAGAATAAGTCGAGGACATGTTCCGTTCTTACAGACCTGCACCTACTAGTTTTGTCTATCTTTCAAACAGTTAAATATATTTGCTGTTTGATCACATTCAAAACTATAGAGAGACAGCGTGTGTCAGTCCGTATACTTAAAAAACACGGAGCTTGACAATTTTACGTACACCGGACAGCCGTGTACGTGCACGCTCCTCTCAGTAACGTGTAACGGCTGTTATCACGGCCACAGTGAAGCTATCTGTGTGTCACTGTGGAAGGATAAGTGGAGGACTTGTTCGGTTCTTACAGACCTACACTCTAGGGAGATTCCTATTCTGCCCAATTCTACATACACCTTGTAGTTTGTGATACACTAGCCAATTTCTGCCTGTGACATAGCGCTCTGATATTCACTGGGCCTCACACAATCCAAAAGTGTCCAGTGTCCACTAGTATGTGC